>NC_085859.1:13170092-13450092 GCF_034702125.1 Engraulis encrasicolus
TCCTTACTAAGGTTAAATTGGTAATAAATCCCTTGTTGTGCATGAACAAGACATTTGCGAATACATGCCTAACAAATGTTTTGATTATGCTCCTTTTCATGCCTTACAAGTTACTTATACAGGCACATTGTATGTATTAGTGCTAATAAATGTATCCATAAAATATAGTGTTACTATAAGCGTTCTAGCTCTCTGAGATCACCGTGGCTTATGCAGGGACTGTAAGTAAAATTGCGGCAGTAGTTCACTTGGGGAAACTTGCATCTTTGTTACAAATACATCAGACACAATTTCCAACCACATTTTATTAAACGTGACGGTAATATCTCGCCAAGACCGAAGACGCGTGAGGACCGTCTGCATTGGAATTCAGCGGAGTGCTATCGGTCAAAAACTGTCTGACCTCTTTTTTTAGATGCGTCCTAGCAACTCTATAAGAGGGTATGTCCGTCCGTCCGTCCGTCTGTCTGTCTGTCGGTTGGTCCGTCCGAAACGCATTCCTTAAATTGTCATTCCCTGCTGTGTCCACAGGGCAGCAGAGTGCATAGTCGGACGCATCTTTGTCCGCTTGTCTAGGGTGGGTGTAGCGAAGGGGAGTAGAGGTGCCCCGCTGGGACTCAAACCTGGACCTTCTGTGGTACCAAAGAGGGGCTCTGACTAGGGCTGCACCATGTTAGAAAAATATGCGATACACGATAACATGACCGTATACTGCGATATTACACCTTATCATGTATAAAACAACTGAGAGCAATGTCTTATTGCCAACATTATTTTTTATTAGGAAAAAACGTGGCTAATATACAGCATCAACTTAAAATGTCAACATTTTTTAACCTTCTCATCAAATTTCCTGTTATTAAAGATTGAAAATTGTTTGCAATACGTGTATCGCAAGCTGTGATATCGCGATATCGATACATTTTTCGATATATCGTGCAGCCCTAGCTCTTACCACTACACCAAAGAGCCAGGCTCGTTGGCATGATGGTCAGAACACGCCCACAATGCTGGTGATGGCCACTCCCATCACAGCGGGCCTTAGCCAAAGGTCAACTGCGTATCCATTTAAAGGTGATTGCTTTATTTTATGAATGAGAATATGTTGGTCATTGTTGACGGCTGTGCTAAAATGTATTTTATTTTATGAATGAGAATATGTTGGTCATTGTTGACGGCTGTGCTCCCCCTCCTCAGATCTCCAAGTTGAACGCTAGCGTAGCCGAGCTGCAGACCCTCCTCAGACACAAAGACGACTCCAACAAGGCTTACAGAGAGAGGACAGACGCACAGGTGTGTGTGTGTGCGTGTGTGCGTGCGTGCGTGCATGCGTGCATGTGTGTGGTATACATTTTGCAGTGTTCTATTCAACAGCGGTAGAACCCAATGTAATATCCCTCTAGCTGGTAGGTTTTACCAACCTAGTGTTAAATTCACTCTGCAACATTCACAGTTGTGTTGTAAAATACATTTTACAATGTGTGTGTGCCATGCTCTGTTTAACAACGTCTGAGAATTTTTGTTTGTTTGTTTGTTTATAAAATGTTGTTTTGTGTCTGGTAAGTCGCTTTGGATGAAAGCGTTTGCCAATGTTGTGTAATGTAATGTAATGTAATGAGGTGTGTGTGTGTGTGTGTGTGTGTGTGTGTGTGTGTGTGTGTGTGTCTCTCTCTCTCTCTCTCTCTCTCTCTCTCTCTCTCTCTCTCTCTCTCTCTCTCTCTCTCTCTCTCTCTCTCTCTCTCTCTCTCTCTCTCTCTCAGATTGGCAGTCTGGAGCAGCAGGTACAGGAGGTCACGCAGAAGCTGAAGAACGCAGAGCAGCAGCTGCTGGATAGCGAAGTCCAGACGCAAACACTGGTAAAACATTAACCCACTGGCCGCATTAATAACACACAAACACGCATGCACACACACACACACACACACACACACACACACACACACAAACCCCAGGACTGCTATCACTATGCCCGCTATCGCAACATACAAACACTGGGAAGTGTGTTATTTCATATTCACAGTCTTAAATAAACTTGAATGCATTTTCATTGTCTAATGGAAATGGGACCAAATTTTGTTTTTTCCCCCCAACATGTTTTTATATTTGTAGTACATACATCTGCCATAAAAACATGTTCATCATTTCTTTGCTTTAAAGACATGGGCTGAATCTCAAATGGTGCACTTGTGCACTTTAGTGTTCATCTTTCAGTGCGTATGGCGTATTAGTTATGCACTAAAACATAGTGCCCGAAGTGCACAAGTGCACCGTTTGAGATCCAGCCAGTGTCCTGTGATCTGGCTAGTTGTAGAATGGCTCGTTGGTGACTCCTGGTGGTAGCATTTATCATAGCATACATCACAGAAGTCATA
Organism: Engraulis encrasicolus; assembly: GCF_034702125.1. Taxonomy (NCBI): domain Eukaryota; kingdom Metazoa; phylum Chordata; class Actinopteri; order Clupeiformes; family Engraulidae; genus Engraulis; species Engraulis encrasicolus. Next base: position 13,172,465 of record NC_085859.1, read on the forward strand.
GGTTCAAGCTCTTTATGTTTGACGATGTCCTGCGATATTGAACAGTTGTTAGTGTGGCTGTGCAAATGCTTCAGAGACCATCCAGCATTCAAAGAATAACATCGTCAATAACATCTTAAAATCAACTAGTCTTTTTTTACTTGAAATCAGCTGTCAGAAATTAATTTCTCATAGGACCTCAGTTTTCCTGACACCAATATTTTGAGTGTCTTTTTTTTATCAGTCGTTGTACAGCCATGTGCCAACAGCGATTTTTGTATGACTCTTTTATATATGTCTTTAAGGTAGAGCACCGTATGTAATTTTGTAATGGTTTATAGCCTGAAATCATCCTGCCCATTCACAATGATCTAATAGACATCTCCACCGGTGCCTTGTTTTCTAGCTGCAGGGTCGTCAGCCTTAGTCACAGTGTGACTAATAATACCTGCTATATAAAAAAAGGGAGTCACTAGAGCATCTTTGGATGTGGAAATTTTACTGTTACCGGTTTAAAACAGTGAAATTTAGACATCTGAAAATGCTCCGGTGACTCCCATTCTTTCCCTACAATTACTAGTCCTTTCCCGAGACGCACCAGATTGTGAAGTACAGGAGTGCGGAGGATAGCTCTCTTTTTTTACTGAACACCAGCTATTTCTTCATTAGTCAGCTTCCATATATTGACATAGCATTGCACCATTTTGTCACACTATTCATTAACATGTGTTTCACAATTCATTAAAGGGGTATGCCACTATTTTGGGGCTTAAAGGCCAACTTCCGATAAAACTCAGTTTTACTCACTCCTTTCGAAGATCGGACGGTCACCCCAAGTTAAACTCCCTTGCAAGGCTCTCATAGCGGTGCGTCAACTCTCCTGGCTGTGTTTCCCGGTGTTTCCCAATTTACATAAATAATGCAGAGAAACGAGCGAATCACGAAAGCCTTTCTGTGTTTCGTCACATCGAAAGAAGGCGTTGCCCACAAAGGTTTATATCGACCCATTTATCTAAAAACATGTCGAGTAATTTTTTTCTGCTTGTTTTCAAAACAAGCAACGTCTGGTGGCCCGAAACATAGCTTAGCTTAGCCATCAGCTGGTTGCTACTCTCAGGTACACACACAGCACAAAGCCTCATACATAAAGCCTGCTCACTCCGGTTGCTCCGTGCCTGCAGCTCGCCTAGGGGTCGCTGTCGAAAGAGCACAGCCCTGAATGGAACCTGCACGCCTCCGTTGGCGCCCCTATAGTGCAGTACCACCCGGGGAAGTGGCGACTCTGTTTCCCATTACATTCTCTCCAAGAACTGGAGGACTGAGCCAATCAGAGACTCGTTTCTTTGAGAGCAGGAGGAGTGAGCCAATCAGAGACGCATTTCCACGAGAAACACGGAACACTCTCTCGTTTCTCCACAAGCCACCTTGCCAGCTTGCAAAAACGTCTTGAAACAAAGCAACCAGAATGTTTTTTAAAACAGGACCAACGCGTAACACATTCAATAACAATGGGGAACACAGCAATATTAATCAAATGACGTTGAGAGGCCATCTTTAATACAGTTGAAATCGTTGGCTGGGGTTTATAAAGGTGGTAAAGCATTGTAGCATGCTACACGGATGCATTGACTTTCACTAGCTTAGCGACATGATCCCTCCTTTAACTTGTCTTAAAGCAACACAACAGCTTACATGAAAAATAAGACACTTTACCACCTTTTTAAACCCTGGCCTACGATTTTAACTGCATTAAGCCCCAAAATAGTGGCATACCCCTTTAACACGTGGCGGTGTTTTACATCTGTGCCAACAGCGCCTCGTGACCTAGGTATGGTGGGGGTGAAGACTGAAACTGCTCATCATACAAACAACAAATGCACATAAGCTATAGGACACTGTAACCCAATTTTGGAATGCTGGTCCATTCCCTTTCGGGAAATCCAATTTCACAAGAAAATGCTTTTACAAAGCTCATCAAAGGCAGTATCTATACAACAAGTGTATTGCAAAATCTTATCTCATTCTATTTAAGTCATGCGAGCCGCGCTGAGTGAAGTTCAAGCCTGTTGACCAGGATTTTTGAAATGGCAGAGATCCAGCTCACTGACATCATTCAAATCATTTTCCCATACAATCTTTACTCGATCAGTTTCAGTGTCTTATCTGTCACTTTCGCTCTCACTGCAGTGAAGCAAATGATTAACGCCATTTTGCTTATGCAACCACAAAAGTCAGTATCGGTGTTTAATTTTGCTCATGGATGTTAAGACTAAATATAGTGACCCAGTGACCGGAAAAAGGCGGTTTCGGCTAAGAAACGAAACCTCGAAATCGGGAATCCTTCCTTGTCTGCATTCTCGTGTCATTCCGTCACGTCTGCCCCCATTTCTCCTCTTCAGAAACGTGAACCAGCAAAAACAGTTTGCATGCCATCAGTGGCCCTTAGATACACGTAGATGCTAGAGTCTCTCTGTAGAGTTGTGGTTCTCAAATGGTTTGAACAAATTACCCTTTGTCCTCATCATGATCCTCCCAACACCTGCTTGACCTCATCATTAGCCTGCCGACGCACCCTTGACCTCATCATAAGCTTGCCAACACCCCCCTTAGTGTTAAAGAATCAAAATTAGACTATTGCCCCCCCCCCCAATGGCAACTAAGCACTGCCCCCTCTCAACCATATCCTTCTCTACCCCCCACCCCTCCAGGGCTCCCCAACGCCTCCTACTACTACTGTGGATGTTTGAGCCAGTATGATTTTGAGAGCTCAGTACTATGCACCTGACAGGAAGGGAGTGTGATTTTAGGCTCTTTGGGTGCATCCCAATATGTGACCTTGCCTCCTCCACTTGTGCTTGTCTCCTCGTCTCGCCTCCTGGCCCCTCCTCCGTGGAGAAAACGATAAAGTTTCCCAGCTGTCAGCCTAGCCACAACAACTTTTGAGGGACTGTTTTTCATTCACCATAACAATTGCAAACGAGAAAAAGACTCAACAATTGAGCTTTTGCAAGATATTGAAATATAATGCTGTTGTCAGTGATGTCATCATGACGAGAAGCGAGTGGAGGAGGCAAGTGGAGGAGGCAAGGTCCCATATTAAGATGCACTCTTTGTAACACCTTCCACATCTGACCTTGTGACTTTGTGACCCTTATCATGATCTACATTGTCTGACCTTTTGAACTCGTGGCCTTGCAGCAGGCGGGCTGGAGCGAGGAGCGCGAGCGGCTGCAACAGCAGGTGGCCAATCAGAGGCAGAGGGGGCTGGAGCGCTGCGCACGATTGGAGGAGCAGCTGGCCTCCGTCCAGGCGCAGAAAGACGCTGAAATCGCTGCTGCACAGGAAGCCAAGGTACTGGATGGATGGCTGGATGGCTGGATGGATGGATGGATGGATGGATGGATGGATGGATGGATGGATGGATGGATGTTGGCCTCTGCTTGTGTTTTCACAGAAACGATTTTATTTCACAGAAACGATGCACAAAACGCATTCAGTCATAGTAATGACCACAGCAATATGTGTATTTGTGCATAAAATAACGTTGGCAGTGGACCTTAAAAAACTTCATTATGTCTGACCTTGGATGTTTGACTTTTTACTTTTTGTCTGCCTAGTTGTCTGTTTAAACGTTTTAATGGCTGTCTGTCTGTGTACATTTTCCTATCTCTTGTCTGTCTGTGCTCCCTTTTTTTCATACTCGTTTCTTCTCTGAACTTCTCCTTCTGCTTTGTGCTTCTTGCTGTCCTATAGAATTTTCTCATTTTTGTGGATTATAATCTTTCATTGATGTGTGTGCAAATTCTCGTTCATCCAGGTCATTTTCGTTTAAAGAAGTTTAAAGTTTAAATCAACTGGAGTTCTTCTCTTCCTCTATGACTCAGTGATTTAAAAAGTCCAGTTGCATACAGCTAGACTGTTTTGATATCATTGACATATTTTTCTCGCTCGGTCTTTGTATTGTACTGTGTTATTAGTCCTCTTCGGCAATGTTATTAAATAATAATAATAATAACTTAGTTTTATATAGCGCCTTTCAAGTAACCCAAGGTCGCTTTACAAAAGGAGAGTGTGCAGAGGAATAGAGAGAGAGGAGAGGAGGGGGGGTTGAGGTGGGGTTGGGGCAGGGTGGTTAAGGACCATAGGCCTCAGTGAATAAGTGTGATTTTAGGTGCTTTTTGAACTTAGCCAGTGTGGGGGCTTGACGGACATGGAGAGGTAGACTGTTCCATTGTTGTCCATTATTGGCAGCATTTCTGTGAAACCGTGTCCGTATCTCTCTCTTAACATTTTTCATTCTGATCTTTCACTCCCTCTTGCAATCCCATTCTCTCGCTCCCCCATTCCTCCTCTTCCCCTCCTCTCATCCCTCGTTCCTGTGGCCCTGTAGAGAGACCTGGAGGAGGAAAAGGCAGAGCTGGAGAGGAGACAGGCAGAGGTGGAGAGCTCACTACGCACACGGACACAGGAGCTGGAGCAGTCGAGGGTAAATCCACACACACACACACACACACACACACGAGCTGGAGCAGTCCAGAGTAAAGCCACACAGCCTTAGACACTAGCATACATGCACACAGACACACACTTATGGACACGCACGCACGCACTCACTCAATTTGGAGCAAGCCAGAGTAAAAACCAAATACTCCCTAACATACGGGCAGACACTCACAAACACATACACACAAACTTGAGCAGTTGAGAGTGGAAAACACACCCTAATCGTAAGAAATGTATGCCCCTAGGTTGAACAGCACACCCTATTGACACACACACACACACACACACACACACACACACAAGCTTGAGCAGGTGAGAGTAGAAAGCACACCCTAATTGTGAGAAATGTATGCCCCTAGGGTGAACAGCACACCCTATTTACCCACACTCATACACACACTGGAATTTGCGCTGGTCATGCACTCAAACGTGCACAGGTAAACGTGACTTACCTTTTTCCTCAGGGAAGACGCACCATTATGGTCAGACAGTGGCACCTACACCTTTGGTGACACATGCCATATACAACGGCTTTTATACTGTAGTCTTACGATAAACACACATAGGCATACACACACACACACACACACACACACACACCAGAATTGCAGGTGTAATTTTCCTGATTGCGTGTGTGTGTGTGTGTGTGTGTGTGTCTGTGCGTGTGTGTCTGTGCGTGTGTGTGTGTGTGTGTGTGTGTGTGTGTGTGTGTGTGTGTGTGTGTGTGTGTGTGTGTGTGTGTGTGTGCACGTGTGCGTGCGTGCGTGTGTGTGTGTGTGTGTGGCTGCAGGCGGAAATGAGCAGCCGCCAGACAGTCAGCGTAGAGATTGCCAAGGCACTGGAGGACACACGCAAACAGAAGGAGGAGCTGCAGCTCCAGGTGAGTACATGGCACCTCCTCCGGGGGGTGCTGTGGCGCAATGGCGTAGAGCAGTGTTTCTCAACCTTTTTTTAGGCGAGGGGCCCTTTCAATTCGTTAAAAATGTCAAGGCACCCCAAACCAACAAGCTGCAACGTGGCATCGCATCTGATGCCACACAAACTTAGAAAAGTAACACATTTGGAGATGTCACACAACCTACGTTCGAAGTTACAGCTTACTGGGGTGACCTAAATCATCTTCATTGTGCGTAAATGACAGATGACAGATTCCACTGACTTTGCCTTAATTTATTAATTTAGACAAATATGTATAATAGTACATAATTTAATTATCTGCCACGTTTCCGCGGCACCCCTGAGGGGGGCCTGCAGCACCCCAGGGTGCCCCGGCACCCTGGTTCAGAAACCCTGGCGTAGAGCACCCCTACGCCACATACTTGGGGACCCGGGTTCGAGTCAGGCCTGGGTCATTTCCCAACCCTACCCCATCTCTCTCTCCCCACCGCTTCCCCGTAGCATCTTCACAATCCTATCACAATAAAGGCACTAAAAAGACACAAAAAAGGCCCTGTCGTGGCCAAACGGTAGGGCACTCGTCTGCCATGCGGCTGACCCGGGTTCGATTCCCGGCCCAGGTCCTTTGCCTGCCCTTCCCCGTCTCTCTCTCCCCACTCGCTTTCTGTCACCACCTTCACTGTCCTATCATAAATTAAGTTAAAAAAGACAAATTAACAAAACAAAACAAAAACATTTCAAAAGGAACATCACTCCTCCTCTCTCCTTCACTTTCTCATTGTCCCTCACAGTCACAATCTCACCCCTCAAATTAGGTTCAAATTGGGTGGGATTTAGTGCTTCCAGGCTTTAGTGCTTTTTTGGCTGGAAAACGTCAGCCTCATCAATCATCAATCTCTTCAGTTTCATCAATCAACACTCCTCTCTCCTCTCTTCTTTCCCTCTCCAGTTTTTTTGGCCTTTCTATCTCAACAGTTGCCTGTACAATACAATGAAAGGTCACACAGATATGGCCTCTGCTTTCATACTGCACAAAGGGCCTTTGTAGAAAGTGGTGAGGTGTTGACAGATGATGGTAGAGCTGGCGCCCACACCTTTGTCTTACTTGAAGTTTCGCTCGGTGCGTTTTTCCAAAAACAGTGATGCAGTAGGAGGAGCAGGATGCTAATCAGTGCGAATTAGCTGGACGTTAATCACTGAAACCGTATTAAAAGCAGAAAATAAGAGAAACCAAAAACAAAAGTCGGGTTACAAGCGTTTCTAGTTTAGCCCATCAGCAGTGTTCCCAAATTCAAAATGAGGTGTTGACGGATGCATGAAGGTGTGTTCTCCTCCTCTCTTCCCCAGGTGGGAGAGTTGACGGTCACCCAGGAGTCTCTACATCAGGACCTGACTCAGCTGAGGGAGCAGCTGGCAGACAAAGAGGCCGAGATCCAAGGCCTTCATGAAGGTAAACACTCCCATTACGGATGGGTTCTAAAGATTGAATCGCGATCCAATATCGATTCACGTTTGAAAAGTGTGATATCGATTCACAACTTTGTGGATCGATCTTTTGCCGATGATTGTAGGTGCTATTTTCTCAACCACATCCTGTAGCTTTCTTCCACATTCATGTACACTACATGCACAAATACACACGGCCTGTTCAAGTAAATAGTGCCAGTGTTTTCCCACCTTTCTCTCTCATGCCAAGTTTCCCACTTCTTTCTGTCATACCAAGGTATTTCATGTTTGTGTGGGTATCAAAGGTTGAGATATTTAGGTTTTTATAGCCGGTCTTAGAATTTTAGGCATAAATGTGTTAAAGTGACAATACAGAAGATCGATATTGAATCGAATCGAATCAGATCGTGGATCGAATTGGATCGTGACCTTCTGGATCGGATTCGAATCGATCCAGGAAATTTGGATCGAATCCCAGCCCATGTAACCAGGGCTCTAAATTAACTTTTTTCATCACCAGCCAAAACAGCTTGTAGATGTTAATCTCAGTAGTTGAACACACACTTACTAATGGGTCAAAGTGGTTAGTAACTAACAGGGTTCCCACTGGTGCTTGAATTCCTTGAAAATGCTTGAATTTCAATAAGTGTTTTCAAGGTTGTGAAAATGCTTGCATTTTTGGGGAAGTGCTTGAAAATGCTTGAAATTTGAGTCAAGTCAAACTCAGCAAGCCAAATAATAGAAATAAATTGTTCAGGTACATCAAACATCTGAGGGAGTGAGATGTCAGACCCTAAAATTAATTGGAATGCAGGAAATTGCATCTTAAAAACACAACATTTTCTGGGGGAGGACCCCACACCTCCTTCCCGCGAGCTATTAAAGGTGCTGGAAAACTGACATTTTGGTGCTTGAAGGTGCTTGAAAACTGCTTGCATTTGTTCATGGAAAAGGTGTGGGAACCCTGAACTAAGTTCTCTTTTTTCCCAGCCAAATTGAATTTTCAGCCTGGGCCGTGTAACTCATGTATATAACCAGTAACCACTTACCATGGAGATTTATATGTCCAGAGAAGAATTTTGTAATCAATAAGGGACTTCACTGGAAGCCAGTGAAAGCTGTCTGAGCGTGGGAGGGATGTGTTGCCTCAGCTTTGCCACTTACCTTGGAGCCTGAAGATAGTAAACACTTGCATATAACCACTTTCCTTGGAGCCTTCAGATAGTAAACACTTGCATATAACCTCTTACTTTGGTGTTTCAGGAAGGTAAACACAGTCACTTTTACATTGCTGACTTTGGAAATTCTAGAGAACTTTTTTGCACAGTTTACTGGGCTTGAGCGCTTTCGGGAAGGTAAACACACATTCCCTCACATTCTACTAGAGCTCCCTGTACACAAGGAACGTTTTACAGAATGACTTGGGCTTGAATATGGCACACTTGTCACACAAATGTGGTTGCGGAAGATTCAGAAGTGTCAAACCAGGGTTCAGAAACTATTATGTGTGTGTGTGTGTGTGTATACTATGTGTGTGTGTGTATACTCTTTATATATTAAAAAAACTAACCCCTCTTTGCAACTGCACTTGTTGTTGTGTATATCTCCTGTGCACTTTGTATTTGCTTGTGATGTTGGCTTGATTATGTCCTTTGGTTATAAAGCGTCTGCCAAATGCAATGTAATGTAATGTAATGTAAGAGAAAGCCACAGGATCCAACCAACTCTGCCTCATTTTCCTGATCATGGGTGCTCATCATGATCAGCTGATTCAGAGAGGTTTTTTTTTTTTTTTTTTTAATCTCTTGGTTATTCATGTATCGCCCCCCAGGTGGCATACTGGTTGTGCTGTTTGTGAACACGGTTGCTGTGTTGCACAGTGCATGTGAATGTGTGCTACTACTAATTAGGATCTGTAAATGCATTTGTGTCTGCTGTCTTGCTGTGTGTGCTTTACTCATTCTGACCTGTGTACGTGTTTGTGTGTCTGTCTTTTTGCCGTGCGGGCGTGTGTGTGTGTGTGTGTGTGTGTGTGTGTGTGTGTGTGTGTGTGTGTGTGTGTGTGTGTGTGTACTGTATGTGTGTTACTGTGTACGTGTGTTACTGTGTACGTGTGTTACTGTGTGTTTGTGCGTGTGTGTGTTACTGTGTGTGTGTTACTGTGTGTGTGTGTGTGTTACTGTGTGTGTGTGTGTGTTACTGTGTGTTACTCTGATGTGTGTTACTGTGTGTTACTGTGTACGTGTGTTACTGTGTACGTGTGTTACTGTGTGTTTGTGCGTGTGTGTGTGTATTGGGTTGTCCATCAGGTCTTGCGGTGGCGCGTGCGGAGACGGAGCAGCTGCAGTCCCAGGCGGAGCAGCGGGAGCAGGAGCATCGGGCCCAGCTGGACGCCCTCCAACAGGAAATGATGTCACAGACCCAGCAGCTGGACTCCTGCCAATCACGCGTGAGCACTCAGCCGCCACACCTGCACTTTTTTATCATCACCATGGGGGATTTCCCAGCACACGTGCACGCACGCGCACACACACACACACACACCACTTTAGTCTGTCAAGAGGCACTTGTGTTTGGATGAGTTTCTCTTTGGCAAGAGGCAACAAAAACAGTTCAAAAGTTCATAGCCAGGTCTCTTTGGACTTCTCGTAATTACTGTCTTGAGGGAGTTTAATGATCTTTTTCCCTTCTAGTTATTACATTTTAAAAACAGCCCTGTCTTCTCATTAGTGTACAGGTATAATTTTGTGTCTTCTCGTCATTGCACATTTTGGAAGTTGTAGGTGATGTATGTACAGTGTATTGTATTGGCTAGTAAAAGTGTAAAATGAAGAGCAATCCATGATGTCGTTTTTATTGATGACATATAATGACGGCAATGAAGTTGTCTCCTCTGTGCATATTGCTGACGTTATAGGCGATGTGCGGCACACAGTGTTTTATTGGCCACTCAAATAAAGGACATTGTGTGCATTCATCAGCTGATTTTCTTTTAAACTATACTGTCCTGAGTTATAGGTGCTATTTACAATCTATTTTATTGCCTAATTAACAATAAAGCAAAGTGAATTAACCTGAACAATAAAGTAAAGTGAATTAACCTGAACAATAAAGTAAAGTGAATCACAGCTATTGAACCCTTTAGAAGTTACAAGTTGTTTGCTCGCACACACACACACACACACACACACACACACACACACACACACACACACACACACACACACAGACAGTGCAGAACCTGAAGAGAGAAGACCTGCCGTCCTGAAGCGTGTACGGTTGTTACGGTTGTCTTGCTACGCTTTTTTCCAAGAGGGAATAGGCTGTTCCAGAAGCATAGGAGACGTTTGTGGTTTAAAAAAATTAAACGTACGGACTGGATTGAGGACACCATCAGGAATGCCGTGTCTGTGTCGCCCGCTTCATATCTGAAGTTTTCGTGACCGACCATTTTATTATTTTGGAAAAAAAAAACACCTGGCTAGTTTCTTTACAAATGTGTGGTACATGGTCGATTCTGCTCCAACAATGCAAACTCAGACCGATTACATCACATCCAGTGGTGTAGTCTACGTAGAACGCAGGTATACGCAGTATACCCACCTGAACATTTCTGGGATTTCTGTATACCCACCTAAAATTGATTGATCCATTATTTAGAATAGCACAAATAAATACAGTGTACCCACCTCCAAAAAGGCTCATATATATACAGTATACCCACCACAAAAAAGTAGACTACAGCACTGGGGTGCATTTCTCAAAACCGAAGTTGCTTACTACGTTAGCTACTTTGTTGTTTTCAATGCATTTTCCCATTGTCAACTACACAAGTTGCTAACTGCTAACAACTACGCTTTCGAGAAATGCACGCACCCCTGATGTGATCACATCTGTGTACAAACAGTAAATGGGTCTATAGTCATGTGATCCTGATGACCGTGGTAAATGTGGCCTTCCTGTTGTGCAGGTATCCGACCTCCAGGGGGAGCTGGAGAGCGTGAGTGGGCAGCTGCAGCAGAGCTCAGAGGTCAGCGAGGCAGAACAGAACGGCACCGTTACCGTCGACGACCTGGATCACATGCAGAAGATCAACAAGGACCTGGAGCAGCAGCTGGGGGAGAAGAACAAGGTGCGTGTTTGTGCGTGCATGCGTGTGTTTGCATGTACAAGGCAAAATGAGGTAAATGTTGTGGCCTTAGTACAGTACTTAGGTGTGTGTGTGTGTGTGTGTGTGTGTGTGTGTGTGTGTGTGTGTGTGTGTGTGTGTGTGTGTGTGTGTGTGTGTGTGTGTGTGTGTGTGTGTGTGTGTGTGTGTGTGTGTGTGTGTGTGTGTGTGTGTGTGTGTGTGTGTGTGTGTGTGTGTGTGTGTGTGGAGAAATTAAGTCCTTGTCATTTCTAATTGCTTTGTACGCAGATGTATTGATATGACTTCTGCCTGTTTGATCTACAGACTATAAAACAGCTACAACAAAGACTGGCTGAACTGAAGAGGACATTTCAGAAAGAGCTTGTAAGTCTCCTCTTCACCGCTTAAAGACGCATCTTTACCTTCACTTGACGTTGTTTTTATGAACCTTGTCCTTGTGGTTGTGTAGAAACTAAAGCCAGACTCTGAGACTGATGGCAAAGAGAAGGTCATGGAAGGCCGAGGAGAGAGGCCTGAGAGGCCGACAGACCGGTCCAGTGCAGAGCACTTGGGCTCAGCCATGGCTCCCACTCCAGCCCCAGGCCCCAGCCTGGCCCCCACGTCGTCCAGTACCACTGTGATCAACACCTCCGATCTGAACGACTCACGGGAGATCAACTTTGAGTACCTCAAACATGTGGTGCTCAAGTTCATGTCTTGCAGAGAGGCAGAGGTGAGAAACTTGATATAATAAGTTGTACCAACCTTTTTGTCTCGTGTGTGCGTGTAGCAGTCACAGAAATTATGCTGTTAATTAAATTGTCTGTATGGTAAATTACTCTAGGCATGAACCAAAGCAGCAAAGTGGGATCAATTCCGCTCTTCTAAATGGATGTGCCTTTTCGAAATTTCCCCCATTCAACTCAATTCATCCTAAACCCCCGCTAGTCTCTTAAAGGGCATGGCTGCTTAGAACTTTATGTCGTACTGATTCTGGAAGAAACTCCTCTCTCTCTCTCTCTCTCTCTCTGTCTCTCTCTCTCTCTCTCTCTCTCTCTGTCTCTGTCTCTCTCTCTCTGTCTCTGTCCTTCTTTCTTTCCTTCCTTCCCTCCTTCTTTCTTTCTCTCTTTCTTTCTTTCTTTCTCTCACTCTCTATCACTCTCTCTCTCTCTCTTTCTTTCTTTCTTTCTTTCTTCCTTTCTTTCTTTCTTTCTTTCTTTCTTTTTTTCTCTCTCTCTCTCTCTCTCTCTCTCTCTCTCTCTCTCTCTCTCTCTCTCTCTCTCTCTCTCTCTCTCTCTCTCTCTCTCTCTCTCTCTCTCTCTCTCATTTAGGCATTCCATCTCATTAGGGCTGTGTCAGTCCTGCTGCATTTTACCCCTGAGGAAGAGGACATGCTCAAACAGACGCTTGAATACAAGGTAGCGTTTGTGTCTGCTTGCGTGTGTGTGAGTCAGTCGGACATTGCTTTGTATCCAAATGGCACACTGTCTGTGCACTTGTGAGAAAGGACTGGTATTACCACAGTCATGAGTAGGGCTGGGTATCGCAGCTATGTTCCTGTATCGATTCGATTTCGATTCTTAGGGCTCTGAATCGATTAATTACGATTCAATTCGATTCGATTCATTCCAAATCGATTCAATCCGTTCCCTTCTTGGTACCAGGATTTCCCCCAAAAGATGATGTTTTTTATATAGACTTTTATATAAATATGTCAAAGGGCTGTGGCTTGACAGTGTTAACAGATTGCTAATTTTTAATAATTAGGCCTAATTGACTAATACCTACTGTGTATTTCCCATAGACCTAAATTAAACAAAAAGAACAAAAAGAAAAAGAACCAAAAAATCAATTTCGATTCGATCGATTATCGATTAACTCGATTATTTTACCCAGCCCTAGTCATGAGTAATGTCTTAACCTGTGAGGGTTGTATCATTCAATAGGACTTTTGACTTAGTTGTATAGTAAAGACCTATAGCCTCGCCTTAGCTCAATAGCACACTCTACTGTTATTTCCCTTCCATTGCAGGCACTCTTGCTTTGTCGGTCTGAGTTAAGTTGATCTGTCCAGTAATGCATCTGTTGGCAATGTGAAGTGTCAAACAATCTCCATGCCACAAATGTTAAGCATTGTACCCTTTTGATGATGGGGGCCTATTGATTATCTGTGTGCTTATGAAGACGGACATCATTGCAAATGCGTTGAATCTCATCCATGGAAGTGCAATGAAGATGAGATCAAACTCTAATTGCCATTTTGTCTGTTGTCAGATGTCGTGGTTTGGCTCCAAGCCCTCACCCAAAGGCATCATCCGGCCCTCCATCTCCGCAGCATCCTCCGCCAACCACTGGAGCTGAAGAGGAGAAAAAGAGGGGGAGAAAGGGAGAGAGGGAAAGAGAGAGAGAGAGAGAGAGAGAGCAGGCTGGAAGACACATGATGGATGGATGGATAGATGGAACGATGGACAGAGGAGAAGAGAATTTCAAAGAGGAGACCGACCGACTGAAGAGGAAATCAAAGGAGCAAGTGTATCTGTTTTTGTCTTTGTTTTGTCTTTGTTTTTTAATGAAGTATTCACTCACTCACAGCTTTATGATGGGCATCTACAGTACACTGTGGCGCTTTGGCAAATCTTGTCTTCGTGCTCTGAAACGGTTTTGTACTTCTTTTTTCCGTTCTTTCTTTTCCACAAATTACCATTTACAAGAGGATTGGATGTCCCTGAACACTACGCATTTGTGTTTCGCATTACTACTGTTGTTATTATTTATTTATTTTTATTCTTTTCCTGCGATTTCATGGAGAGGGGGAAAAAATGGAAGCCATCGGTCCTGTCCAATGTGGAAGCGCTTTTGTCTTTAGTTTTGCCTTCTTGTCACACATTTATTTTGTCTCCCTGTCTTTCTAAAAAAAAAAATAATAATAATAATGCCCCATGTGCTACATGCAATCTCCACTTCACTCCACTTCACTGTATTCGCTGTACCTGGGGTGCAGAAATTGCCTTGAAGACTGCCTTTCTCAGGACCTTTTTTGGGTTCGACGGCGCACAAAAAACAGTGGGGGGGAAGAAAAACTCTTGGGGCAAAGACACATTTTTTTCCTCTCTTTCTTGACAAGGACCTAATGTCTAGCCTATTCTTGGAAACTAACACCCTATATTTGGACTTTGCCTTTGTGTATCTCTGTACATAACGATACATTCCACATGACTATTTATATATGAATGAGTGTATATAAGCATCTGCGCGAATTGTTGATTTATAAATCACTTAGATGTATATGATCTTTTATTTCTTCTCCTCCCATTTTTCCTCATATCTGGTCTGTAAAATTCAGCATTTTACAATATTTGTCTGTACAGAGGTGCGTGTGTGTTTGTGTGTGTGTGCGCGTGTGCATTTTGTTTAGCTTGGGGATAGAATCTAAACGTTTTAAAGGTGCACTGTGTTGGATTGTGGCCAGAGTAACTTTAAGCTTACTGCTCATTGAAACTGTGCTGTCTATTGCCAAATTTGATCCATTCATTAATATTTACTACATAATGAATTCATATTTACTAGTATGACCAAAGAACACTAAGTTTTGCAGCTAAAAATGTGCATTTGTCTTGACATTCAAAATGGCGACCATGGAGAAGATCCCCCTTTTCATGTATGGAAAGTGCGATTTTCCCAGTCATAATACTTATAATTTGATAGTGGTGGTAAGTATTTGTGAAAAGGGAAACATTTGTGAATGGGCAGCATGAATCCTGGAAATAAACTACTAAAAATATTACACAGTGCACCTTTTAAGCGGCTGCGGTTTGTGGGTGTGCATGCCTTACTTGGACTGCCCCAGGTTGTCTGTGCATCGAGACCAGCGCAGACATCATTTAATGAAATCCTATTTTTCAGGGTCAGAAGAGAATAAGACAGATCAAATGGACAGTCACCTCTCGTCATTTGCCATAGTCTCTGTGTGTAGTGGAGGTGTCCTGGGCTCAGAAAGTACAAACCTGGCAACATTTAATTTCAAACACAAATGGGTTCACTGAGTAGATGATGATCCACCAGACTTGGATGCTAAATATGATACAATCAGTTAAATCAGAGCTAGCTGGATCAGGGGGTGCATTTCTCAAAACCATATTTGCTATGCTAACTATGTTTGGTACTGTACTGGTTGCAATGCAATTTCCCTTTGACAACTACCCAAATTGCTAACTGACTAGCATCTATGCTTTCGAATAATTAAGGCACCCCTGATTTGTGGTTTCAAAGGTTTCAACTTCATGCACCTTGGACTGTGCCTCCCACCCAAAAACTTTAAGTACTACTTAAGCCTAAGTACTATCATGTGCCCCTTTGGTAATATATCAGAAATAGGTCTAACATGTTTATATATGCACTATTTTACCAGGCACATGCACTTTGCGCAAGGATTTTATTGAAATGTGCGAGAACAAATATTGTATGCAGGCCTATAAATTATTGCACTATAAACTTCTAGTGATGTGATCTATGATCTTGGGGGCAATAAGTACTACTTAAGCTTCAGTACTACTTGAGTTTTTGGGAAATGCGGCCTAGTTGGACAAGAATTTCCGCTCTTCCACCAACAGAAGGCGCTAATGTTCATGTTCAACAATCAGGGTATCCATCTCATTATCTAACCTCCTGCCCTCACCTCGTGCTTGTGGCCTCATGCTTTAAGGACACTCGCTGAAACAGAGTTTCCCGCTGTCAGCCTAGACACACCAACTATTGGGGGACTTATCCCCATTCAACATCCCGATTGCAAATGAGAAGATGACTTTTGAATTATGCGTTTGTGAGACATTGATTAAGACTTCGATCATCATATAAGTGTTCCTCGCACAAGTAGAGATCAGGAAGTTAAATATTGAAGTGGATCCATGGCATCTAAATGGGTTAAAACTACCTCTTTTCTCATATGTATGATGTCAGTGCAATTCTGTTTGCGGAGTGTGTGATCGTTTTCTTAGTGGTTATGTGAAGGTGACAAACTGAATGGGAAAAAAGATCTGCGTTTGAATTTGTCCCCGTCATGTCCTGTCGTGACTTCCAATTGTCTCATTAATGCACCAGAGCTGACCACCACCAAGACACACAGTACGTTGCAATATGCGACCTTGCCTCCTCCACTTGCCTCCTCCACTTGCTTCTCTCCTCGTACCAGGAAGTAATATGTCATGATGACATCACTGACAACAGCATTATATTTCAATATCTTGCAAAAGCTCAATTGTCGAGTCTTTTTCTCATTTGCAATTGGGATGGTGAATGAAAAACAGTCCCTCAAAAGTTGTTGTGGCTTGGCTGACAGCTGGGAAACTTTATCGTTTTCTCCACGGAGGAGGGGCCAGGAGGCGGGACGAGGAGACAAGCGCAAGTGGAGGAGGAAAGGTCACATATTGCAACACCCTCACAAAGTGGGAAAGCCTGGCTTGACTTGAGTTCTGCTATGTGTTGGTTGTTTCACCAATGACGTAGTGTTGACTGACTGCAATGAGTTGTTCTCATTATTTTAAATTGTCATGTGAATTGCACAAACAAAAGTTGGGTCCTGGGCAATGTGTTGGTTAAACACAGGTGTCCCTCCCCGCCTGACCCAGACAGACATGACTCTATTCACAGTCCAGTCTCTTTCCATAAGAGAAGTCGGTAACACTTTATTTTAGGGATACATCTATTAGCACTAATACATACAATGTTAATGCCTGCATAAGTAACTTGTAAGGCATGTACTAAGCAAACGCTAAGGCCTACTAGGTCCTTACTAAGGTTAAATTGGTAATAAATCCCTTATTGTGCATGAACAAGACATTTGCGAATACATGCCTAACAAATGTTTGATTTTGCTTTGTACATGCTTTACAAGTTACTTATACAGGGACATTGTATGTGTTAGTGCTAATAGATGTATCCCTAAAATAAAGTGTTACCGAGAAGTCTATAATTTGCACATCTTGTCAGTGGCACCTATCAGTTGTGGGATTGGAAATGAATTTAATTAAAGCTGCACAAGTGAAACATTGAGGAGTAATGGGAATTTAAAGAGCTCATGAAATCATGGTTATTGCTACAGCCTTTCTTGGGCTTCCTGGTTTATTTATGATTCTGCTCGTCTACATTCCTCTCATGCCAGAATCAGTGGCAATGTCATAATTTTCAGTTTTCTCCCTCGTGTGGGTATTGTACCCTCCGTCAGTGAGTAACAATGTTAAATGTCATTTCTTTTCTACCCAATGGGGTTGGGTGCTTTGTAGTCCAACATCATCCGTTTTGGGTTTCATTAAAGAGATGTTTTGAATGCCTCAACTGCTTTCTCTTGATCTGTCCCTATAGGAGAGGCTTGAACAGCATGCACTGTTGGCCAGGGGTTCCCAACCTTTTTCAACTTGGGGCCCACTCAAAATTGTCAAAAATGTTCGGGGCCCACCTCTGACCCAATTAAGAATAAAACTCAAATAAATCAACTGCAACACACACCAAAATATGATTATTATTTTTGGAAAACGATTTCAAGGCCCACTTGGAATACCTTCAGGGCCCACCAGTGGGCCCCGGTCCATAGTTTGAGAATCACTGCTGTAGGCTACAGGGTATTGAAGGGAAGAGTTAGCTGTTGGCTCACCTTTTTCAATAGAAAAAAATGTAGATTAATGTAATGGACATGGCCAGTGAAAAGCAATGGCTCCTTCAATACAAAACAACTCGGCTCCTTCAATACATTCTTACATGAAGCTAGAAACATGAAAAACAGCAACTGAACTTATTTCTTAATACTAAAGGTTGAATATTAGACCCATCTCCATGAGGGAGCATAGTGAGGATTTTTTTTTCAGTGGTTTAACTTCCAATGTGTTGGTGACACTACATTGAACTGAAGCAAAAACAAAACAAAACAAAAAAAACTGGATTCAATGAGATTTATTGCACCAGGCACTTTACCATACCTTTCCCCTGTGTTCATTCCATCCCCACAGAGATTAAAGTAGGGTGACTTCAGGTAATTTGAGCCACTTTTTGGTAAATCGCTTGGGAAAATAACAAAATACCATCTATGCACTTTTAATGTGTATATATAATTAATAACTACTATATTTCATCATTTTGTGTTGGAATTATATTATAAAACATAATTATTTAGGCCCCACAAGTCTTGAAACCCTGGATGTGGCAACTTTTTTGGAAGGAGCCGCTTCAGCTAATTTGAGCCACTTTATCTGGTAATTTGAGCCGGTTAAATAAAAAAGGGAAAAAGTCAATAATTCATCATTCCTTTTCATACTAAATCACTATTCTGTACAGCCACATGTCTCTGGACAGTGTTCATCCTATTTTTTCACTTTTTCTGTCTCCTCTTTTCATCTGCATTCATTTCTTTTCACCTGTCATCTACCTTAATTTTTCCTCCAAAAGTACACAAACATGAGCTAGCTACCGCTAAACAGCAGCAAATAGCAGCAAACTCCCATTGATTATAATGGTGGCTCAAATTAGCTGAACGTGGTGGCTCAAATTACCTTAACCCACTGAGCTAACAGTTGAAACACCATAAACATACTTTTTTCCAAAAAGGGTAATAATATGCCACACTAACAAACATTAATATAGTGCATACCATCCACACAGAAAACATACTTTGTTTTTATGTGTATATCTACTGGTATATGTAAGTTATAATACTTATAATAATTTGGCTAACTTTAGCGTGCCATGCTAAATTCCATGCAACTTTCTGGTGCAGCCTTCATTGGAATAAGTATCCCGCCCACCATATCAATCAAAACTCAATAAAATCCCCTGTTACATGTAATGAACTGTTGTGGCAACAGATTACCATACTTTGTAGTCATTGGGTCTCATTTCCAGAGGGGCTAGAACCCCAAAACCTTAAATGGCTCATTTTAGCTGATGGCTCAAATTACCTGAAGTCACCCTACACATTACAGGGGGGAAGTATATCCACGAACCCCCGCCTCAGATGCTACTGCGTTTAGTATTCAGACACCATGCTGAGGTTCTGGGTGGTTGTGTACAGTCATGGATACAGAATACTAGATATCACATAGTGGCTATGTCTTAAATGGCGCACTTTTGTCAGTGCACTGACATAGTGTCGTAGGAAATATTGAGCACTATGCACTGTGCCCTCGCTGGAAGTGACGGCTGAGCATGGCATTAGCTCGCCAAAATATGAGTTGGCAACTGTTAACCATGCACAGCGTATGGTGCTTGTATTTCCATGTCCTTCACCCCAAAGGACAACAATCACACATACAAAACTTTGGTTGGCATGAAAAGGTTGGTGTCCCATCAACATTACTTACAGAATTAGGAGACTGTTGACCAAACTCTTCTACTGAACTGACTGCCACATTTCCTCCGTGTCATAGTCAACATGGCCGATGTTTAGTGCGTGCAGTGTTCATCATTCAAGCACTGCATTTTTCCGCCATTGTTAGGGGATCATCCTGGCACTTTCAGTGCACTGGCTCAATTGAAATTTTCAGCGTGATCGCCCTAGGCACTGAAAAACAGTGCACAAGTGCGGCATTTGAGACCCGGCCTGACTTATTTTTTGGAACCAATGGCTCAATGTGATCGCAGCCAGCACCACCATTTTTGCTCAGTGGTAACGCTGCTTGAATGAAAACCAATTGGCGACAATGCGGGCGGTGGTAAAACAACTTCGTTGCTGACGGTGTGTAAAACATAGGAAAGGAAATACCAAAGGGGGTGGATTAGAGGAAGATACTTCAGGCCCTGACTTTTACGGGATCCATGTGGTGTCAGGTGAACACCCCTTTAGGAGACCTTTTTGGAGACCTTTGGAGTCTAGTCCCCTTAGCACTTGTAGATGGTGGGAGCCCACATCTTGTGCAAGCCACCACCAAACATCACAGAAAGATGAAGGAGGAAGGGGGGGGGGGGGGACGGACGCCCCCTTAGGAGACCAAACTTGATCACACTCCTTTGCGTTGGGTGGGGCAGACTTGGAATCCTCTTTCTCTAATCTACCCTCTTTGGAGATACGCATGTTCCAAGATGTCGGCACCTGAGGCTTGCCATGCCAAAAGGCCAAACGCGGCATTTAGTGTTCAATATCCATGCTGTCCACTGGGGGCGCAGTTTCAGAGGCATCTTCAGTGCAGAATACAAGTGAAATACATCCAGTTGGGAGGGAGACAGTGCAGCGCGTCCTCGGGGTAGCTGAGAAAGCTATGTGGCACATTAAAAGTCCCTGAGCTGGGTGTAGGCCTAGTTGTATATCCAGATTCCTTTTTATTACCAGTCTTTTGTCACAGCACACTAACACACAAACACACAAAAAATCCCCAACAGGAATCAAAACTAGGCTGGGCTGGGAACTCACCCAGTTTGTGTTTGGTCAAATTACTGAAAAGAGGTAATAAACTTGTCACATTACATACAACCGCCACAGACGTTAACCTTGGCATCCATTCATCCATACATTATTTCATTCACGTAAACCTTTGGCTGGCATCCATCCATTCATTCATTCATTCATTCATTCAAACAGAACCCTCCATTTATTGCCTCTCTCAACCCTTAAATGTTTAAACTTTTAAAATATAACAGTGATCTTTTTGTGTCTCTGCCAAGTCCCGGACAAAAAAATAAATTTGCACTGCAGAGTGTGGAAAGCGGAGCGCAGAACCGGGGAGATATGAGCCATGATGGGTGCCATCCATGGATCTCTACACATCCATTCAGTGCACAAGATCTTGCCCATCCTCTGAAGTGCAGAGTAATACAGTGTAGTGCAGAGCAGAGCAGTGGGGCCGCCAGCTCAGACCGTCTTTCTTGCTGTGAGAACACGCATGATGCAACCAACACCACCTGCGGCAAATGCCTGAGAGAGAGAGAGAGAGAGAGAGCGGGGATTGTGAGTTATTTAAAAGGAAGTGACAGGCAAATGACACAGACCAAGAGAGTTATGGCAAGTATTTACAAACTATGACTGCAAATCACATTTCATGAATTCTATATTGTTTCATGTTAACTGTGAAATCATCTGCATTGTCTGTGAAATCATCCGCGTTAGATTTGTTAAGTCCCATGTTTGCTTCTGAATTAGTGCCGTTATGCTTTTCAAATCACAAACTTGATTTTGTTTACTATACCACCATCGTCCATTTCAAAGTATTGCTATTCGTTTATCATCTAACCACATGCTCGTTCATACAACCCTTGTCTAAGGGATATTGCGCAATTCCAACTTTCCAAACACAAAAGCTGAGTACATCATCACATTGTCACTATTGTCACGCCCTCACAAACAGGGAAGCAGCTTTGGTTTGGAAACTGGTGGGGACTGGGGGCATACATTTCCCATATTGTCCCAGGGTCCTATTTTTTGCCTTGTTTGTAAAACAGTGGGGACAATTTAAAAGATCACCTCAAAAGTGGTATGAACATGTCCCCAACTATCCACGCCATAAACTACGACTACGATCACCATTATATTACATTTCACTTAGCTGGCACGTTCTATCCAAAGCGACTTAGTCATTTTACAGGGTATCCCTTACAGTCGCTGGAGCAATGTGGGGTTCGGTGCCTTGCTCAAGGGCACTTCAGCCATGGATGGAGGTGTAGAGAGAGGTAAGGGCGGGATTCGAACCTGCAACCCTGTGATCTAGAGTCCAACTCCCTAACCATTACATGGAGGTGTAGGGAGAGGTAAGGGCGGGATTCGAACCTGCAACCCTGTGATCTTACAGTCCAACTCCCTAACCATTACATGGAGGTAAGGGCGGGATTCGAACCTGCAACCCTGTGATCTTACAGTCCAACTCCCTAACCATTACACCACGGCTGCCCATAACCTGCACCATCATCCGTAGAAGAAATGTCCCACCTTCTCGTGCCACTGCAAGAGGACACCGCTGCTGTTGTCTGAGGGTTTCTCGAAGCCCTTGTAGATGTACTTCATCAGAAGGTCGACGCCATTCTTGTCCAGGGACTTGACAGCTCCCTCGATCTCACTGGTCTTGAAACTGGTGAGCACCTTCAACACCAGCGCCTGAGCTTTCTCCTGAAGGCAGAGTATAGGGACGGATATCACAAAAGTGGAAAAAGGGTTATGTAAAAACAACAACACAGGCGGACGGGGTTCTAAGGGCATGCCAACCGGGCGGGCAACTGCCCAGAGTGGCACCTGTGAGGGGGCGGCACCATAGCTAATCTTCGCCCCCAACAAACATGGCACTAGTTACAATCATTAAGGTCGTTCATGATGGCGTTTTTTCAACCAGGCAGCAAATTTGCTAGGCAGCGAGCATGCTCACTGTGTCCGCGTGAAGCATCCTGGTTAGAATTGCCATTCACAACGCAGTTTAAGGGAGTGACCTCTGTGCGGCAGTCGTGTCACATGGCGTTAAACCATCGCGGGAACAAAAGTTTTGTCAAGCAGCCACGCAGTACCACAAGAGCAACTGCTGGGCAGAAGACCTCCTCCATGCCATCGGTAATCTGCTGTGATTGGCATTCATCAATCTGACGTGAATTGCGGATGTAGCCCACATGCTTGTGAGGCAGCTCACTCGCTGCTCCAAGTAGGAAGCATCCTTTTTTATTTACGTTAGAAAAAACTGTCCAACTTGTTTGCCAAGCATTCAACTCCACCTTTATTAGACTAAGCAGATCTCGTGTTGATCAAGCATTTTTATGCTTGGTCGCACCGTGCCTATTGAGTGCTTTCTAATATTGCAGACTCCCGTCCTCACTTGCATGCTTGTGGCCTCCCGATGACGTCACTGACGACAGAAGTGTATTTCCATACCTTGCAAAAGCACAATTCTAATGTCTTTTTCTCATTAACATTATTGTTTTCTCTGCGGAGGTGGTGCTACAGCAATACACGAGGCCACTAACACAGGCCAAGGACAGGAGTCTGCACATTGGAAAGCACCCCTTATTTCTGTGCTATTTCCCCTCTATTTTATATAGTCTTTCCATCCAGAGCTGGGTGAGCAGCACCCATGACACCCACCTTGACTGCAGCGTTCTTAGAGTTGATGGGCGGGTTCTTGAGTGCCGTATGGAAGGCTGCAAGCATATCCCCTGTACATCAATGATGGTTAAGGAATAAGTAGTAGGCCAGTAACTTCATCTGAAATGAAAATTTGTGAAGCACTTTCACAAACAGGGACAGCGACCCGGCAACTCTTATTATATGTTTTATGAAGGTATTGATGTAAAATTGATGTCGGCTACAGTACATGAGTGGACAAGCTCAGTTTCAATGGGTCACGGTTTGGCAAAAGATATGTGTCTACTGCCCATTTCCAGGTGATATTATTTGTAATATTCTATACATGGGTTCTGAGTGTTTATCAACACGATGTTATGAGGAGGGGCAAGACACTGGCAGCCAACCACGTGAGCTATTTTGTGACCGACAGCGGTTTCCAATAATCAGAGGTTGAGTTGTGCGCAGCTAAGTTCGCGCAGTCAGGTTATAAACAAAATTTAGAACCCATGTATAGTATTGAAGTGGGGGGAAATTGGCCTACCACCTGACAACCAGCAAACATGGTTACTTGCATTTGCAGCACAAGAACTGTCAACACATCTGTCCTTGTGGCAACCGCAAGCGACCAGTTGCCAGTCTGTGGCTATGTCATGGGGTAGATGAACAAAGATCCATTCATTACAAGACAATGACATAGTGGCGTTGAATTCAGCCGCCCTAACCCCACTCTCAGTCACGCCATTGTGTGCACAGCATAATTTTAATGGACAACAATAAACGAGAGCCTGTTAACGTTTCAACCAGGTCCCGTGGAGGGCAAGATAAGGAATGCGCCTGGAGGTTTGGTTTATTGGTGCCAAAGGGCGGGACAGAGAAATCACGGGGAAAGAATTTAAACTTTCCTGAACGCTAGGCAGTCATGAGGTTGATTGAAAGGAACGCGCACATATAGATCACCGTGATGAAATGACTTCAGGCTCGCGGAATGCCGCTGGGACATTCCATTGCGCTCGCACAACAGGGTGAATAGCCTACACAGGGAGAGGTCGCGAGCTACCGACTATAACTGATTTGGTTAGAATAACAAGAAAAGTCAGATATTATAATGTACTAGACAGTTGCATCGATATACCATTCCCATACTGTGCGCGAGTGCGAGGTAAAATGCGCGTAGGGTAGCCTACGCATGAATGTGCGCACGCTTTGCAAGCCAAGGTGTGAAATTGTTCAATAAGGTAAATCGCTGTGACACACAACATCGACGGTCTCTTGATATCAACACAATAGAACAGAGGACTAACATGAATGCATGACAACGTTAAATATACAGGCAGCAATCTCTACACGTGACATTTATGAAGCACCATCCCTTTACGAAGCCATGTCATTTCTAAAAGGATATTGCCTGATGAGGTTGTCCACTTCGGTGGCATCGGGTCCTTGTAGTTCCGCAGACTCCTCTTGATCATCCACAAATTTATTCTCGTCGTATTCGTCTATGTCGACCCCCCTGAACTGGGAGGATAGCGTGCTTTGAGCCATCAAATGGGGGTCACAGCAGTCGCGTGCCAGGAACAACTAGAGATTCTATTGATGAAAATCTGACGCGGTCCCTCCAGTCCGTTCAAACGTGCAGTTGCCGCACTCCAATCTCGGCTAAGAAAAACTCTCGAGTAGCTCTAGATGAGAGGTTGTCGCAACCGTGCCGACCTGTTCCGTGTCTACGTAGCTAATGCTATGCTCGGGGGGTGACACCTGCCATGTTGCCGAGAGGTTGCAGCCCTCACCTCCGTCCGTGCACAATCATAGCTGTGTCGGCATTCCTGCACAGCCCTTATAGAATCTGTGATTCCTGCAGAGCGGACAAAATCTATCTGGAGCGGAAACGGAACTGAGAAGGAAAGGGTTAGAGATCCACCTTCTTTGAGGGTATGGCAACAATGTTTTCGTTTCCCGTTATCACTGAGCCACAAGCATCCTCATGTGGACAAAAAGTGCTGGATTATCAGAAGATTTATTTTGGCTAGAATTTACAGTTCGATGCTTGAATCTGTCAAAATGTCCAGGCCTATTCTGAACTGCAAAATGTTTTGTTTGTTTGTTTGCTAGGCCCAGGACAAAGGGCCCCCACACAATACATGTTCAGGTATGTAGGACCCAATTCTGTGCGCCCTCTCTCCGTGGGCCCGGGACAAGTGACCTGTTTGTCCACCCCTGTCGGCTGGATGCACAGCTCATGGAAATAATGACAACAAAATCTAATACAAAAGGCAACCAAAATAGACTAGGCATTTATACAACTTATACAACACACACATAGGCCCTTGACAAATTCCTGCTGATTAATCACAACATACAGTATGAGAGCAGGGGGCAGCAGTAACAATAGCCCTAGAGCAATCTGCGGAGATGAGATTGAAACCTTTTTCCAGCCTGGGGCCCACTTGGAATTTTCACAAAAGTTCGGGGGGCACCTCTGACCCAATAAACAATACAAGTCAAATACGAAATAGACAACACTGTGACTCAACAGAAACACACACGCAAATATTTATTTGATTTTTAGAA
This sequence comes from Engraulis encrasicolus, assembly GCF_034702125.1. Taxonomy (NCBI): domain Eukaryota; kingdom Metazoa; phylum Chordata; class Actinopteri; order Clupeiformes; family Engraulidae; genus Engraulis; species Engraulis encrasicolus. Next base: position 13,198,003 of record NC_085859.1, read on the forward strand.
AATTATTTCAAGACCCACTTGGAACACCTCCAGAGGCGCATCTTGTCACCAGGCTAGGCAGCCGCTTGGGGCCCCCAAGCCCGTATATGGTGAATAACAGCTGAACTTTAAACTACAGATGTGGCAATTTGTTGTGAATGTCCATTCTTTTGAATTTCTGCACAACGGTCCCTATCACTCCATTTTTACACTCCATTTACTTTGTCATGGTCTTACTGAGAGAGCTCATCAAGATGTCACAGATCCTTTACATTTATATAGATTATTCAAATTTAATTCAAAATAATATTCACTTGTTTGACATGAAAGTGGATGGGAATATTCCACTTGGGCGATTCGCTTCCGGGCGATTTAAGTGTCATCAAAACTGTTAGTTTCGATTCTCTCAAGCGCTCAAAATCAGACGAAAGCTAGGCAAGTCCGTGGACGATTAGGGACGAGTTCATTGTCACAAATCCCCCTTTTCGTGCTGTGTCTAGGCTAAAATCATTGAGGGGGGGTCCTAAGGAACCATCATGCAAAATGTGCTTTTGTCAACTCTGTCATGGAAATGGCAACATCTTGTGTTAAGCAACTCCGTTATAAGATTTTCTGGCTATTCATTCATTTTTATGAATGCCTGTTTATAAGGTCATATATCCTCCCTATCTGGAGCTTGGCCAAGGGGCTGGGCCAAAAACCAAGGTGCTGATGAGTGCATACATACTATACACAGTATAACACGAACGGGTGTCAATTTCTTTTCTTTTCTTTGTTTGGCTTTATTTATGATAGGACAGTGCAGATGGTGACAGGAAGCAAGTGGGGAGAGAGAGACGGGGAAGGGCCGGCAAAGGACCCGGGCCGGGAATTGAACCCGGGTCAGTCGCATGGTAGACGAGTGCCCTACCGTTTGGCCACGGCAGGGCCAAACAGGTGTCAATTTCACTTGTCTTCTATTCAGCAGAATATTGTGGAGCAAATCTTTAGTCATTTTTGGTCATCCTCCTTAGCGCATCTTCCAAAATAAACCCTTTGGCTGCTCTACGGTAGGCTACATGTAATGTAATCCATTACTGGATCAATGCTGGTTGCTGTGCATAGGTATGAACAATAGATACTCCGTTGAACACTCCTTTGTATTAGAACAAATTCCTCAAGTCAGATCTCCGCTAGAGTTGCTAGAGTAATTGCTGCCATCAGTCAGTGACAAGGCAATACACACATTACCCTGTAGGTGGCGGTAATGTCTATGAGAAATATCATTATACCGTCCGAAGACGGTGGCCCCCTGGGGTCCACCACAGCAAAAGGCTGAATACACCATATAGGGTGCATTCCACTATGTGGACTTGCGTCCTCCACTTGCGCTTGCGGCCTCGTATCCGGAAGTAATACGTCGTGATGACACCACTGACAACAGCGTTGTATTTCAATATCATGGACAGTCAAAAAGATGAGGCGCACACAAGGCTTGCAGGTTCAAAAAGTGTATTGTGTCCGACAAATTAACAAAAGAAGTCAACGGAAAATATCTGGAGCTACAAACGTTTCGGATCTAGTCCATTATCAATGTCTCCAGTATTTCAATATCTTGCAAAACCTCAATTGTAAAGTCATTTGCAAACTGAATGGTGAATGAAGAACCAGTCCCCCAAAAATTGTTGTGGCTAGGCTGACAGCGGGGAAACGTCATTGTTTTCTCCACAGAGGCGGGGCGTCAGCAAAAGATGAGGCCCCAAGCACAAGTGGAGGAAGGGAGTTCGCATATTGGAATGCACACCTATACTGCTGTGCAAAACAAGAACGCAGTAGGGGCTAACTCAAAATGGTCGAAAAAAAATTATATCGGAAATGGGCTTTAAACTACCTAATTTGTCTTGTGTCAAAAAAATGGTGGTCCAACACCGTCCCGTTTTGGAGAAAAATCATTTTGAAAGTGCAAAAAAGACCAAAAAAAGTTACTGCGGTGTTGTTGAGTTACTGCTGCACTTTCCAATGGGAAATGGTTTGGGAGTAGACAGTAATACTAGCCAAGAACGCAGTAACTCCTGCAGTAACTCCATTTTGTGGCAGTAATACCAGCCAAGAACGCAGTAACTCTGTTTTTTGTGGCAAAAAGACACATAAATGTTTTTTTTTTCCGGGGGGTTTGTGTGCATTTAATTTCTATCCTAAAAAAGCATTACCAGGAGGTGTCACCACCACTTTACCGACAACACAGTTGTCACGCCATATAGGAAACTTTGAAGCCTTTTTTCTCAGTTTGCAGTTTTCAGAGTTACTGCGTTCTTGTTTTGTAGGGCAGTATACTAGTGTTCCTATCTATGGCTGCTGTGTAGCCGCCGGTGCTCCTCGATCTGCCTGCGGAAGAGGAGCCTTCCCAGCTGGCTGTGGGAGGCCTCGCTGGTAGCTCTGCGCTGCTGGCATATCTGGTACGTTTTCTCCGACAGGTCGTCTGGACAGCTGTTGGGGTGCCAGGGGTGCAGCAGGCTACGCGTGGTGGCGCGCACGACCAGTAGCTCGCTGTGGAGGTACTTCCTGTAAAGATGCAGGTCTTCCACGGCCCAGCCTCGGATGTTCGCGTCAAACCCCCCTGTGAATATGTGGAATGGAGTAAGAGTGTAGCTCACTGGTTTGTCGGAGGCAATCAGAGGCAATGATTTTGGTGTAATAAAACTACAGTCTAACTCTGTTAATCTGCTGTTAAAAGACACCACACTTGTACATATAATCCATAAATACATATCAGTTGACATAGGTCAATGTGACTAGGCCTACGTGTATATACTGTTGTATTCAGGAATCTGGAGGAAAGAAAAGCTAAAGGCCTACCTATGTTTATAAAATCTGATCTATACTGGCATGTCATTCCAAATCCAAGATCACTCCAAAATCCTGTGTCCTTTTTTATCACCTGCCAGAAACGAAAATGAATGCAGATGAGTTTAGGGTGTTTCACCGCAAGGGCTAAACTTACTGTATCCTAATGTATGAATGAATACAGTAAATGCATGCACTTTAAGCATTATTCAGTAAAATTCACCCACAATAATTGTTAAAGGGACACTGTGCAGGAAATGGTCAAAAAAGGTACTGCAACTATGCTGCTCATTGAAACTGGGTTGGCTATCACCAAATTTGTTATTTACATGAAAGTTTACTAAGTAATAAACAAATATTTTCTAGTATGGTCCAAGTAGAGTCATTTTTGCTGCTAAAAATGGCTATTTTTGGAAGTTCAAAATGGCGGACCATGGAGAAGATCCCCCTTTTTCATGTCTGAAAAATGCAATTTTTCCAGTCATAATGAATAATTAAAATTTGATGGTGGTGGTAAGTATTCATGAAAAAGGTAACATTAGTGAATGGGCAGCATGAATTCTGGAAATTAACAACTAAAAATCTCACACAGTGTCCCTTTTAGCGTTGCCCACAATTCATTTTCATCATCCATTAACAAGGGCCCCATGTAGTAAATAGGGCCCCCCCGCACTCAGTCTGATTTATGAATATACATGGCCGGGGGGGGGTCCATTGGAGCTGAGTGTAGGGCCCTGCGAAGGGCCCAACATTTGCTGCTAACATTTGCTGCTACGATACCATAATCATGTATTCATTTATAACAAATAGGGCTGTTTTTCACAGAAAATGAGTTTCACTGAATGTACCGGTTCAGTTGATGGAGTGACTGCATGATGGCCATAGACGTATATGGGGTTGTACTGACTGAAGACTATCGGGTAGAACACCTTTCTTCCTGTGGAAACAAAATAGAAGAAATGGGCTACTTTCATATGAAGCATATGAGTAAGCACACATTCACATTCCATCAGCAATGTTTTATATTTTGAAGATAACATTAAGTGATAGAACTCGGCAACGTTGTGTCTACATTGTTTGACCAGTACCTGTAGCATGCACAGAAAGTCACTAGGTGGTGCTAAAGCATCTGCCAATTGGCCCATGTACTACAACTTTCGTCTTTGTTTTGTTACTTTCTGGCTTTTTTTGACAATGCTGTGCTGTGTGTGTGTGTGTGTGTGTGTGTGTGTGTGTGTGTGTGTGTGTGTGTGTGTGTGTGTGTGTGTGTGTGTGTGTGTGTGTGTGTACGTGCGCGTGTGTGTGCGTGCGTGCGTGGTGCGTGCGTGTGTGTGTGTGTGTATGTGCGTGTGTTTGGGGGTGTTGGCAGGAGGTCCATGTACTGGGCAACGTTTTTAATACATAAATTGTATAGCATGTCTGTGTTTGAATGCTGTGACAGCCATGCCCTCTCAAATTCCCCACTCAAATGCATTCCAAAGTCTGTTCAAATGCGTTCCAAAGTCTATGCATGTTCACATGATTATCAATGAACACGGGACAATTGAATGCACGCAAGAATAATGGCACAACAATGACTGAGGTGTCTAACCTGGTTCAGCGTTGAGACGACAAGAGTTGAGAAAGTCTGCGGTGAACATGACGTCGACGTCGCAGAAGAACATGAGAACATTCCCGCGCTTCCACGCCCGGGCTGCCACATCAAGGCCCCGTCCTCTTGAGAACTCCTCATTCAGCTGGATCAGGGTGAAGTTCCTGAAGTGCGTCACCCTACATTGCCGCAATATCAACAGTAAACACACCATGTTCTCTAAATGTGGAAAAATAAAATCAAGGATAGATAGTAACACAATTTAAGGTCATCACAGGATCCAGTGTTCTCTCTTCTAGAGTAGGATTTGTGGCGAGTGTTGCTGTTGGTTGCTGAGGAGTCAATTTTGACAACACATTGTGCACAATACAATTGAGTGTACCTGCCGTTCCAAAGTTGCAACTCCTACTTAAAAATCTCCAATCATACAAGCAAAATAATTGTTTTATAATAGATCAAGTACTATAATGTACAGTATACAGTATGTTACTGTATACTGTGTATGTGCAGATCTCCTATATTTTAACCACATAGAAAGGAAAGCACGATGAGCAACACACTAACTGTTTGGGCTGCTGAAATCATGCTGACAACAAAGAAAGAAGGAGGAAATGTTCTTTTTTGAAAAGAAAATCATGGCAATAGTTTAAATAATTGTGTGCTCCATATCTATCTCTATTGATCTATCTTTTTATTGACACAGCCCCAATGTTTTTGAGACATCTTGCTGGTCTTCAGTTTGAAGTGACCATAAATAGTCCATACAGAAAATGTAGACAACTATACCCTATTACTTATATTTTGAGAATTGTAGCACTTACATTTGAATGGGAATTTGTAGGCCTATTTAACAAAATGTTGGGTTGTGTGGATACAATTTCAACTTCATATAGTCAATTCCTGTTATGTCACCTTGCAGTCATCTCAAGGGATTTCTTCACTTCTTCAAACTGCTCACTCCCAAAGTAAACTACCGTTAGGTGTATTTTTCCATCTTGCTGGATGCAGACATTTCTGAATCAAAAGAAATACAAATCACTGACTGTACTGTATTATACAAGGTATCCAAAACATTATATCACTTTAAATCATTGTTTCAAATCATTTTTTAATTGAATTTAGTGGTATTTTAAATCAGATTTAATTTAATTTTGAAAGTGTAATTTTAAATATATCATTTTATTATTTTGTCACCACCTACATGTATTCCCAAGCTCTAAAGTCAATGCCATGTGACCTGCAACAGCCACTGCAAGTGAACGCACAAAAATACCAAGAGTCTGTACATTCTATTTCACTTTTGAATATTACATGAATTTAATTAACACCCGTGATTTCAAGTGCGTATAACATTTTTGAGACTCTTCTTACCTAAAGTTCATCATGAACCGTTTAAACTTATCGGCCATCTTGGCCAGTGGTACTATCATGTTGATGAGCGTTCCGGACACGTCCACCTGTTCATTCCGGATCATCATCAGTGGGGCGAAGGGACGGAAAAACTCCAGCTTCCTGAAGTCCTCTGTGCTGTCCCCTTTCAAAATCAGCTCGTACAGTGTGCCATAATCCCTCTCTGTGCGGTACATTCCTGTTTAAGATACATATACAGTATGTGGTGTTGAGACTGCACACCTCTACAAAAAGATACAGTCTATATTGCCAAAAGTATTCGCTAACCTGCCTTGACTCATTCATGAACTTAGGTGCTATCCCATTTCTAACATAAAGGGTTTAATATGATGTCGGCCCACCTTTTGCAGCTAATTCAGCCTCAAATCTTCTATGAGTGTGTTTATGGGCATTCTTCCAAAAGTGCATTGGTGAGGTCACACTGGTGTGGAAACTGTGCAGGAAATGGTCAAAAAAGGTACTGCAACTATGCTGTTCATTGAAACTGTGTTGCTTATTGCCAAATTTGATCTTTTCATGAACGTTTACTAACTAATAAACTAATATTTTCTAGTATGGCCCAAGTACAGTCATATTTGCAGCTAAAAATGGCTATTTCTGGAAATTCAAAAAGGCGGACCATGGAGAAGATCCCCTTTTCATGTATGAAAAATGCATTTTTCCCGTCATCATAATGAATACTTAGAATTTTATGGTGGTGGTAAGTTTTCATGAAAAAGGTAACATTATTGAATGAGTAGCATGAATTCTGGGAATAAACAACTAAAAATCTCACACAGTGTCCCTTTAATTAATCTCCAAGGTATTCTATCGGGTTCAGGTCAGGACTGTGCAGGCCAGTGAAAGTTCATCCACACCAGACTGTCATCCATGTCTTTACTGGACCTTGCTTTGTGCACCGAGGCACAGCCATGTTGGAAGAGGAAGGGGCCCGCTTGAAACTCTCCCCACAAGGTTGGGCGCATGGAATTGTCAGCCCTGGCCCTGGCAGGGGGCTCCCCTAGGTGGCCGCTGGTCTCTGCCTGAGGTTTCTTCCTGACAATAGGGTTTTTTTTCTCAGACCTCATTGAGCTTTTCCCCCCCCTACAAACTATGATTCAAGCGAAAGGTAGTTTTTCCTCACCCCTGATGCCACCAGGGGCCGCATCTGAGCGCCCAATCTCTGTGTGACTGTCTATGACTTATGCTAGACCCAGCCACTATGGACCTTACGCATCTAAGAATCCCGGTCCTAACCTACCGGTACGTTGACCCTATGACTCTACGATCTCTTTCTATCTCTTCTTCCTCTGCCTTCCTGCTATCTCTGCCTCTCCTCTCTTCCTCTCCTTTTAAATCCACCTCTAACAATTATGTTATTTTTTTCTCATTTGTTAAGCACTTTGAGTTGCATCCCTTGCATGATACAGTGCTATACAAATACAATTATTATTATTATTATTATTATTATTATTATTATTATTATTATTGTCCAAAATGTTTTGATATCCTGAAATATTCAAAGTTCCTTTCACTGGCCTTGACGGGCCAAGCCCTAATCCTGAAAAAAAAAACCTACACCATAGTCCTCCACCAAATGTTACACCTGGCACAATGCAGTCCAAAACGTGCCGCTGTCCAGGCAACCTTCAAATACAAGCTCATCCATCAGATTGCCAGATGGAAAAGAGTGATTCATCACTCCAGAAAATGCATCTCTTCAAACTGCTATAGAGTGCACAGTGCAGTAATGGCAAATACTTTCGACAAACATCAGTGTGTGACCTGGCAGTGTGTGGGCGGGAGCGTATCTATGTTCCCCGGGTCCTATGTTTCCCTGTCTTTGTATAGGAAAGGGGAACATAGAACCCTTTTTCTAAAAAAGGGTTCTATGTTCCACACATTGTATGTTTCCAAGTTTTCAAATTGTGCCCCTTCCCAAAACCATCCCTAAACCTAACCTGTCGGAATGCAATGTTTCTGAGTTTTCAATTTGTGCCCTGACCAAAACTATCCCTAAACCTAACCTCAGAGGAGCAACAACAACCTGCACTTTGCCATGTGGGAGCAGTCTATAGACAAATCCAGCCATGAAATTTCCTTCGCTCCTAAATATTCCATATTCAACTGTCGGCTTTGTTATAAGAAAATGAAGTTGTTTGGGAACAACAGTAACTCATCCACAACGTGGTGGTAGGCCACATGAACTGATGGAGAGGGGTTGATACTGAGGTGCATAGTGCAAAGAGGTGGTCGACTTTCTGGCACAGTCAATTGCCACAGAGCTACAAACTTCATGTGACCTCCAGAATAGCCCAAGTACAGTACACAAGAGAAATTCATGGAATGGATGTGCACATACCCTCAATGAAATCCGAAGGGGAGTAGAGTTTGCGCCGCTGGGGGTCGTCGCTGTCTCGTGGGGCGTTGAGCATCTGCAGGGCCATCTCCAGTGTCCCTGTCAGCTCGTCACGTCGGTCCTTACGCAGTGGCCTCTCCACAGGAAACCTGCTGAGCCCCGACTCCAGCTGATACACCTTATTTCATTCAATTAATAGTATTATAATTATATAATAACATAATAAATACATTACATTGATGCACATTTATATTAACCTTAAATATATAGCCTATTCAAAATAGGGATGTGCCATCTTAATCAGATTGGTGAAAACCAAAATAACACCTCATTTCAACATGATCCAACCCAGGCCATCAAACCTATAACCTCATATTACCTCAGATATGGCAGATAGATACCCCACACACAAAAATCTACTATACAACTTAAAAATACAGTACTGTAGGCCAGTGTTTCCCAACCTTTCATGTCTTGCGAACCCCCTGAGCCTTTTTGTCATACCATAAGTACCCCGCGAAGGGGTGCGGTTGGCAGGAAAAGTATAGCACACTTTTTATTTGAAATAGACTGCATTCTTGTAGAAAATGCTAAAAGTGGGCTTGCCTTTGGGGCCAGAGCATAGCAGTTGTAGTAAAGAAAAAAACATACTCGAACTTAGCTAATGAACATCGAAGAGTAACTGTCAGAACCCTTAATTGGCAATTGGCAACACCTGTTCTGGTTGACCCACTAGGCCCAGCAACTAACTAATTAGACCTCACAGCAAGCCCAGTCCTCACAGCAAGCAGTGGTTGCCATTTGAGTATTCTACAGCAGAGTTCTAAAATTTAAAAAAATGACAGTTACTCTTCAGTGTTCCATGTCTCCCTTAATTAGCCACACCTGTCCTGATGCTGATAGTCAATGTTGTGCAGTAAAAACTAATGTAAACAAAAATAAACCAAAAACAATCTTAACAATATTCCCATTAGTTAAGAGCGACATTATAATAATCTATTGCATCTCTGAATATTACTACTATATTGTCAAGTTATTATTTTATATAGGCCCTATTCCAGTGGGGCACTGACTAACAGACCTATATGATTGCGAAAGGGGATGCAAAGAAAAATAGTGTGGCATGACCATTGAGAGTAAATAGAATGGAGGCCAAAATTCTATTTCATTGTTGAAGCCAAGTTGGAGCCAAGGTTGGACCCAAAAAGACCAAAAAATGGCCAAATCCCATTCATTCCTATGAGAGACATAAAACCCTGTATCTCCCTTAAATGCCACTCCAGGGGGATAATTTTTCGCTCAACTAGTAGGTCCCCTTGCTCTCCAACTTACCAGGGTGGTGATTTTTTGTGGTGGTGTTTTGTTTTAGAGAGATATTAAAAGTTAAATTGACCAATGAGCATCAGAACATGGTTTGATTGACCGTTAGAAGTCTTGTTGTTGTCCAATCAGCACCTGCGTTTGGCGTTGCTAAGGTGGAATGTAAGTTGGAATGTTCCCAAATCTGGCTTCAAAGCGTTGAATGGCAAATAGCGTTGATTTGGCGTCCATTCTATTTACTGTCAATGGGCACGACCTATGCAAGGGGGACCAACATATATATATATATATATATATATACAGGTACAGTATGTGGGGGGCCTTGTCATGGTTAAGTTTGGGAACCCTTGCTCTAGATCCCAATGTGACTATTTCCCATACATTTGTTTTCATTACACTTTCCCCACGTACCCTCTGTAGTGAGCTCGCGTACCCCTAGTGGAATGTACCCATGAAATATGACATATTTTCTGGAACTTTCATTCGCAATACAATTAAGTTATATTGAGGGGATCTAGAGAAGGTGGGATGTGTTTTTAGGGTGGTTGCCTTCAATATAGGCCTAAAGTGCAGGGGGAAAGCCTGGTTTGTGTTCACAGTAGACTTTTACAGCCCTTGGAGGAATTCGAAGTGGCCCCTTGAATGACAAAGGTTCCCCACCCCTGGCTTACAGCAACCCTGAACCTATGGCACAGTAAGTAACTAATGTAAGATTGTACATTTGTATATTATTTTTGTGTAACACCTGATCTTTCATGTAGGTCCACTTTAATGGATCCTTCGGCACTGAATGGCAACTTTCTCGCTCAGGCCTTTCATGGCATATGATGTGACAGTCCAGACAATGAGGTGTAGCCGAAGCCGCAACCTGTCGGCTTTGTGATGTTAGTTATTTTGTATCCTAAAGTGAAAAAATGTGTGCCAGGCAATACTACAATGTCAATGTCAATGTCAAGCCCTGCAATTAAATGTTATTAATTTTGATTATCAGTAATAACATGAATTTCCAACCTTGTGGAGGGTGAAACTTTCGAAAGGCACCAAGTTGTATTCACCAGCCACTGGATTTCCGCTGTGAACTTCTGCTCTTTTTAACTGGCTCTGCAGGAATTCCTGAAGATTTGTCTTTTCTCCTGGCAGGGCATTCCCTCCTGTGTCAGGGAAGAGCTCGGTGGCCAAGCTCCCCAAGGACATTTGGAGCTGTGTGCTCCTGTGGGCAAGGGCCTCCTTCAGTTGGCCAATCTGCTTGGCCAGACTGCTCACGTAGTGCTGGTAAGGTTCCTCCAGCTCCTGTAACAAGGCCTGGTATTCAGGTTCGTTCAGGGGCTTGTTTATTCTGGTGGAGGTGGGTCTGTGGCTGGCATTAAAGCTCAAACGGCAGGAGAGAAAGTTGAGGAGAAGCAGTCCACAGCACACAATCGCCAGCAGGAGACCTCGCCGGGTTGCGATTGCGAAAAACCATCTCTGTCGCATGGTGACTACCTCGACTGAAGGGTGTGTTGCTTGTGTGTTGATTACAGTCAAGTTACTAAAGCACGTAGGGCTTGGGGGAGCTTGGATGATTCTAATTAGAGCACAACATTAGCACTCTGTCCTTTGATGACACAAATATCATTGTAGGATAAATAACAGGGCTCTACATTCTGTGTACTTCACTCATGCTCGCAGCATCAGATTTTGTTTTTGGTCAATTAGAGTGAAGAGCTGCAGGGTTAATCTAAACCCAATTCCCAATCTCTGAACCATACTAGTAAAAGGTTGCTACATGCTATGTTTCATAAAGTCCATGGCCTACTTCAAGTCTAATTTCAAAGTTATTGAACATCATGCTATGACAGTGGGATTTTTGTGAACAGTAGGAGTAAGCCTATCTTATGAATGATAACAGGGTCCAAAAGTATATTCTTTCTCAGAGAACCTAATTTTACATTCATTCAGCTGGAGCCGCATGTTTTTTTATGCTTATACCTTATATTAAGGTTCTTGTGTGTTTCATGTGTGAAGTGAATAGGGATTAATGTGGTCTAGAACACATTGCCTTGTTGTTGTCAAACAACACCTAACAATACAGCATCGTCTTTCACGATTGTCACACATGTATCCAGAGAAGACATCAGGTCTGTTTCCAAAAAGAATGAAACGCAATGAAGGAAATTCTACCGAATCCCTGAAAGATTTCTTTTTCATGCTCGAGACCACTCCACTTTTCTGCCATTTCCAGATGGGTATTTTCCATCATTCCGGTGCTTTACATTTCCTACATGAAAGGAGAAAAAAACATTAAGTTGCATATTCACTTCAATGAAGAGTCTCATTATATTAATTATATATTATATTATCCTATGCTATTTTGTTATATAGTAGGCCTATAAATATATGGATATGCACAAATGTGTATACTCTGTTTTCTTTTTTGTATGTTTTACATGGCATGTGGAAAGTAGGCCTCCAGGCTTAATTGGCAGTACTATTTTGTCTTTAAATGCGGGACTTATGACTAACCTATTCAGTAGGTTAGTAGGTACCCAGCTTCCATACAAGAATGAAGGTAACTGTGCAGCAAGCACGCACGCGCGCACACACACGCACACACACACACATTAGTAAACAACATGGACAAAGATGCCTTCAGTGCAGCTGCCACCATGGGGTATATGATTAGGAGCACTCTGTTTACTATACAAGGTTCTTCGAAAGGAACCACAGTATCTTCAGATACCTCTACATGTCCTCATTTGAAGAAGTAAAACTAAAAAAGGCAGCTAATGTCTGCAGTGTATGAAGATGAATGTAGATTTTAGAAGTTTAACTTGAACAGAACATTGTAATTTATGAAATAACAAAGTGAGTGTGTAAAGCATAAAATAGATTTGAACTCACCAAATCACATGTCTTTTCCACTTTTCTTTGACTGTCCATCGTTCACAGAGTATGTCATGACCCCTCAAGTCATCAGAGTGAGCCTGACAATCAGAAACAATAAATCCATCTTAAACCAGGACCGTCTGTATCACCTGATCACCCATATCTTTACCTTTTCAGAATCTGGAGGTGCTGGTGTCGGTAGTAAGCCTGACCATCACTAGTAGAACCCTGGGAGCTTAATATTCAGGGAAACTTAAAAATGAAAAGACCAAATTCAAGAGGCAAATAGTTTAAGGTAAATTCTCCCTCAATCTGGCTCTCACTCTCTCTGTGTATTTACTCAGCACTGTGGATACCTGCAGTTTTTGCCTCACTGGAGCAGTGTTGCACTCACTGCCCCCTCTGTTACAGCTGCTCTCCCCACCCCTCCAGCTAACCCCAACCACAACCCATCCTCCTCCCCTCTTTCCGGTACTACTTGTAGATAGGCTAACTGAATGTGGGGTGTGTTTCACTTCTCACACGTCAGACTATTATAGCAGCGGTTCTCAACCTTTTTTGAATAAATTACTTGACTTCATCATAAGCCTCCCAAATGTCCGCTTGACCTCATCATAAGCCTGCCAACACCCGCCTTAGTATTTAAAAATGAAATAAAAACGAATGCCCCCAATGGCAGTAAAGCACCGCCCCCTTTCAGCTGTATCCTTCTCAACAAAGGGATGTAGAGCCCCTCTTGAGAACCTGGAACATGTCTGACACCGCACAGGCAAATCTAGCGATGGGTACGGTTTGGGTTATGAGTTCAAGCAATGGGTATGGTTCAAACTGTTAAACAGCTCATCCTGACCAACACACTGTACTTACACCCTCCCTCACCAAAAAAAATCCTTGTTACACAGATAGTGTTGTCATCACTGACGTGCAAGGCCGCTGACAGCTTTTGCCGGGCCCAGGAGAAATTCATCTGAAAGGGACCCCCCAAATCCAACACATACAATGTAATGAGGACCCAATTTTGGACTCCCTCTCTCCCTGGGCCCGGGACAACAGACCCCAAAGAACATGGTTGACCCACCTCCCTTGGCTTGCTAATGGTTGTTTGCTTCGCGAAAGTGGGAGGAGTTCCCAATTTTTCGGGAGCTCAGAAACAACATCTGTACTGCTCTTGGCCTGACTAGAAGCAACACTGAAGGCATTGCGTCACTAGGAGGGCACGGCCTGGCTACAGAACTAGACCAAGTCGCCAGGTAGGCAAAACAACATGCTGCTGCTGCTTGGTGGGTTCATCTATTCTGCCAGGATAGAACAAGATTTCAACAGCTGTCACTGTTGGAGTGTCAGAGTAGGCCCTACTGTAGGTTCATACAGTGGTGCTCATATGTTTACATACCCCAGCAGAATATACGCTTTCTCTGCAATTTCTCACAAAATATGAAGGATTACACAAAACCTTTTTTTCACTCATTGCTAGTGACTGGCTTAAGACATTTATTAGCAATCTTCTGTGTTTACTTTCAAAAGCATGATCACAACCCAAACTATCCAAATGACCCTGTTCAAAAGTTTACATACCCTAGTTTCTGATGCTGAATATGGCCCTGTTAAACATCAAGGACCGCTCTAAATTGTTTGTGGTAGTTGTGGATAAGGCTCTTAATTTTCTCAGATGACAAAACAGCACATTCTTCTTGGCAGAATGGTTGTTCCCTATAATATCTTTGGGTGTCTTGCTGGAACCTCACATTTGAGGTCTCCCCTGAGTGGCTCAATGATGTTGAGATCAGGAGAGTGAGATGGCCGCTCAAAAACCTTCATTTTATTCTTTCTGAAGCTAATGACGGGTTGATTATCTTAAGCCAGTCACTAGCAATGAGTGTAAAAAAGGTTTTGTATAATCCTTCATATTTTGTGAGAAATCGCCAAGAAAGCGTATATTCTGCTGGGGTATGTAAACATATGAGCACCACTGTAGTTGTATGCAGCGGTGTAGTCTACTTTTTTGAAGTGGGTATACTGTATATTTGAACGTTTTTTGAAGTGGGTATACTGTATATATTTGTGCTATTCAAAACAATGGATCAATCAAAGTGGGTATACTGAAATCCCTGAAATTTAGAAGGTGGGTATACTCCGTATACCCGAGTTCTATGTAGACTACACCACTGTAGTTGTATGTATTCATGATCTCATGAACTCATATGATTTACAGAACTTCACATTACAAAGATAGGTTGTGTGCACCTACGCTACTATGAATTTAATATTTTCACGGCATAATTACTGTACTCCCTTAGTTAGCATCTTTGCTTCTGAGTGATGCTTCTCAGTGAGTCTTTTATTTATTTCGGCATTCATGTTGGTATTCCGATCCATTTTTAAATGTTCTGAGCAACTACTACAGCATTTTTTTGGCCATGACCAAACTTTCTTTTTGAGAAATGTGTATGCATCAAATTTCAAATGATGATATATTAAGGCTGATACGTTGTCTTCATATTATCCAACTATATGAACACACACACACACACACACACACACACACACACACACACACACCTGTTAATCAAGTCATAGGACTATGACCCCATTACATACTGTATGAGGACATGTTTTACATTTGTAATTGCATCTTTGAGTTGAGCAAACGGTCTTCAGTACCATGAAAAGCGCTATACAAAACACATGTACCGTATTATTAATTATGTGTGCACATGTGTGCATTTCTGATTCTGATTTTACATGTCGACACAATCCATAAAAGCATTCCGCATAGTAGCTAGCTAAGGACTGTGCCATCAACCCCCAAACTACCAACACACACCAATTTCTGAAAATCTGTGATTTACTTGTTATAGAAGAACGACCATCTTGAAAAATGTTCTTTTTTTCTTGTATCAATTTGTACGTTCTTAAATTGGCTTAGAAATGTACACATTTATTTAGTTCTAGAGCAGAGCAGCATGAACTGTGTCCCAACTAACTTTTGGAAATCTTTGTCCAGTAAAATAGAACCAGCCCCAGAACAACAAATGGATGTTTGAAATGTCACTATAAAGGAGAATTCTGATGCAGTTGCTCACACCTGAAGACTGAGGGTTTTTTTCTTCTTCTATGCCCTTTCATCATGTATGAACCTCAACACACCCCAAAAATAATCATCTCAATGGTTATGTAATATCAGCAGACATGTTACGATGCCACAACACCAACATCTTGGGATGATATTTGGAGCATTTTAAAGGCATTTAAAACACTATGGAAATAAAAAAAGCCCCCACTTGGCATGCTAGGGTCTCAGAAAAGGCTACACAATCTACTGCTCCTGTGCTCAAGGTACTGGCAAGTCAAGGAGCGAGAGAGCAACACAACTACATAAGGGCTGCACGATTATGAAAAAAATCGTAATCACGATTATTTGGGTCAAAATCAGTCACGATTATTGATTTTTGCTGATTAAAAAAAAAAAAACAATTATAACAAAATGAAATATAACAAAGAATGAATTATATATGGGATGAGCAAAATAAAATGAATTGTACTAATTATGTAAGGAAATAGCATGAAACTCATATGAACAGATTTCTGGCCAGAAACACCAGCCTGTCAGTATGTTCTGGCTTCAAGGAGGATCTTGAAGGTAGGTCACTATTGCCACGATTAAATCCCAATTGAAATCACGATTTCGATATCACGATTATATCACGATTTTCGACTAATTGTGCAGCCCTAAACTGCATAGTGAAATTGGACAGAAATCCAGAAATTCTCCTTTAATTCCAGTACATCAACATCCACATGAGTTGAAAGGAAAGCCAGTTGTACTCATCTTGTGTTATTGTCTTGTTGAAATTCAGGATTTACCATACTTGGGGCAAAATGTAGCTTATTAAGGCACATTTCACTAGATGTAATACATATGGAAGGAAAAGCAGACGTTCTGAAGAAGTGCACTTGTAATCGGTCACCAAATATCACACAAGATAAAAAGTACACACTAACCTCATACACAGAGGGGTTATGAATAATTTGAAAGTAAGCATACAGTAAAGATAATGCACAAAAACAATAAGGCAAAACAGATGTTGGCTACCGATGACACTGCAATATTGATTGATACAACCCATATAAAATACACTGCCGTGTTCAGTTACTTTGAGGAATTCTGATTTGGGTGGATCAAACTACAGAAAACCAGAAACATGTTGTGTCAGCAAAACCTTAGGTACACACAAATTTAAGACAATATGAACAGGAAAATAAAGGAGGAAATAAACTCCCATAGGACCATCCAGAGTAATTCCCAAACCCAAAAAGTGAGTTACATATATATATATACCGACAAAACTTAAAAAGGCTGAGGTAAAAAAAGATGTTTGTAACATCCAGTGTTTTGACAGGAATTTCCTGGTCTGAAAAAAGAAACTGGCAGGTTGGACTGAACGGTTTAAAGCAATCTGGTAAATGTAGCGACAGCTGGAAAAGGAACATAAAAAAGGAAAACAATACGACAGAAAAAAGTGATTAATGCTAAGATAGAAATGTTTTTTTTTTCAGTGAAAAGGCATCGGCTGAATCCAAAGTGTTCGTTCATTCACTAAACAGTGGGGTATGTAAGGTAAGAAAAGAGGAATTGCCAGCAAGTGAACCTTTCTTGACCCAGCAATTGTTTCATAGCAAGGCCTTAACGTTGTAAGCCATGGATGTGAGCATGAACACTGTCTCAAAATAAAATATAAAAAAATCATCCTCTTCTCTCGCCATTATAAAAGGTCAGAGATTGTCTCAAATGTAAAGCCGTGGGTGGTTTTCTATCCGCCTGAAGAGTCACGTCAGAAAAAAAGTGATCACGGATGGATGTGGAGGAGGGGAAAAAAAGAGGCCTCTTTGTTTGTTTGTTGCCTAGGCCTTGATGAGGTCGTAGACGTAGATGTGGAAGTCGTCTTCGAACTTGATGAAGTAGACGGAGGGCTTGGCCTCCACCTGCTGGATGACCAGTCCGATCCGCTTGCTGCCGTCCTCCATGCTGTACTCCACGTGCTTCCCCACCAGGCTGTCCACCACCTCGCCCGGCTCCGGCTCCTCCGGCGACGCCTCTTCTTGGGACATGGAAAAAAAGGGGGAGGGAAAAAAATATTTTGATTTCAGTTTTTTTGTTGAAATTCTTCAATTGTGTAATAATTGGACTCTGAGATGAATTCATACAACAAGTCGCTGAGAATAAATTAGCAATTAAAGGAATTAAACAGCGCTTGCAAAGCAAACGTACAAAACAATTGAAAGAAAGCAAGATGTAGTAAAAGAGAGACTCTTCTGGGGACAGGTCTCATACACTATCAGTCTTAAAGTGATACTGTCCCATTTCTGGAAATAAGCTTATTTTATACCTCTCCTTGAATTGAATGATTGGGTTTTACCTTTCTCCTGTACTTTCAACCGTTCTCCGAGTAAGGCAGTGCAAATTTTATTCAATGAGCAGCATAGTTGCAATACCTACTCTGGCCACAATCCTACACAGTGCACCTTTAAGCACATGTTGAAAATAGCCTTTGCTTCCAACTCACCAGCAAGAAACCGGAGGTCTCCCGACTTGAGGTCTTCAAAGAGTTTGTACATGTAGAGCATGGGGTCCTTCTCATACGTGATGAAGAACCAGGGTGTCATGATGGGGGCGCGGGCCAGCACCATGCCTCGCCACTCGTCCTTGGAGCCGTCATCGTTTTCAAACTTGTGCTGCACTGCCCGACCGAGCATGGACGCTGCCTGTTTGTTGTCAATCTCCATGTAAGAGTCTGAAGTTGAGGGGAAAAAGAAGCAAACAACGGGAGTCAGAGGTGGAAACATGGGCCTCTGGCAAACTGAGCAGCACAGATGGCATTATTTTCTTCTTTTAATTAAGTGCACAAGATAGGGATTAATGTTTTGATGAATGTACCATCTTCATCAGAGTCCATGGGTGTGCACCTAAATTAAAAGAAGAAAAGAATTGCGTCTGCACTGCTCTGATGTCTTCTCTCCAGTCAAGTTAACCCTGGCTTACTTCTGGGTAGGTTGACCTGTGTAGTACAGGCCCCTAGGCAAACTATGCTATGTTCTTAAGCTCTTTGAATCAAAGGGTTGCATGTTCACATCCCACTCTGACCATTGAATCCATGGCTGAAGTGATCAAGCAAGGCACCTAAACCTCATATTGCTCATATTGCAAAAAAAATGCCATGTTAGTCCAGCTTAAAAGGACACTGTGCAGGAAATGGTCAAAAAGGGTACTGCAACTATGCTGCTCACTGAAACTGGGCTGCCTATTGGCAAATTTTATCTTTACATGAAAGTCTACTAAGTAATAAACAACTATTTTCTAGTATGGTCTAAGTACAGCCATTTTTGCAGCTAAAAATGGCTATTTTTGGAAATTCAAAATGGCGGACCATGGACAAGATCCCCCTTTTCATGTATGAAAAGTGCCATTTTTACAGTCATAATGAATACTTAGAATTGGATGGTGGTGGTAATTATTCATGAAAAACGTATCATTAGTGAATGGGCAGCATGAATTCTGGAAATAATCAACTTAAAATCTCACACAGTGTCCCTTTTAGTCCCAACAATGCACCAATCCATTCTGCTTAAACTAATACTGCACAAAAACACATCTTCAAATTTGTATTGCAATGTAAGTGTAAGTGTAAGTGACTACTAACCAACGCGATTTGAGACAATCTCCAGCTTCTGCACACGGCCATCTTTCAGCAGTTCGATGCCATAGACACAGTCCACGTTCTCATACTTGACCAAGTAGAGGGAGGGGACGATGGCCACCTGGTCCAGCACGATGCCTTTCCATTTGGAGATCTTGCCCGGGGCCTCCCTCCATCCGTGCTGAATCTGACAGCCCACCAAGCTCTTCAGGGGGTTGATGACTGCGCCGGGCCGAGGCGATTCCTCTTGGTGCCTCGCGGGGCCCTCTTGGTGCCTTGGCGGGGCCTCTTGGTGCCTTGGCGGGCCCTCGTTGTGACTTAAAAAGTAAATGCGTAACATTGAAGGCGGACAGCTTATGTAGTATTTAGCTCGTGGTTACTTTCAATTGGGCTATGTTACTCATTTAATGCAAAATGAAGGTCGACAAAATGGCTGAACACACTTTGGGGTGAAATGACTGGAGCTTAAAGCGCCCTCGGCAAGCCAACAAAAATACCTGCTACACTGCATTTTGGCCTTTAGCTCACCAGAATCCTCACTGAAACGGTTGTCCATAACACAGCTCAACAGAGTCTATCACACAGTCTCAGCATAATAGTAATTTTTCGACCTCCACATGGAAACGTGAACGTGTCTTTAGTTCTACACGAAAGGCGGACTAAAAGCCATGGTCAATGAAGACCAAATCAAACGTGTTTGTGTTAAGGACAAGGAGTGCTTCATATTACACCTGCTGAAGGTACTGGAGGCATACAGTTCCCTGGTTGTAATTCTAATATTTTAGTTAAGGCTTGGTTCTTCTTTCTTAAGGCTTCTGGTCTAACTCCGTTTCTGTGGGCTGGGCACTCTGGTGAACACCTGCAAGGCTGCCTCTGATGCTGATAAGAGGTTAGGGGAGTTACTCCTCTCCCTGCTGACTGTGTGACCTCTGAATTTCCATTCCTCTGTCTTCTCATTAACAACAATCGTACCGGAAGGCAGAGACAGTGAGAGTTCTGAAAGCCAAAAGAGCAAGTTCTCGGCATCTTGTATCTCTCTCGTCTTTCGTGAAAGCCAATTGTAAACTCTGATCAACTTGTCGTGGTCTAATTAATTAGCTTTAATTCATTTCCTTAACAACATAATCCATCTGTATGTGACAGATATTTTTGTCTGCACAAAAGTTTGTTTGTTTTTCAAGGGGTGAGCAGATTTTGACCAAATCTTTTACGTCAATCCTCTGTACACAAATTGATTAACTTTTCCTCGGCCGTCATTTTGAAGATGGCTGCAGAGGCATCAGAATTTTCGTTTTGACTTCAAAGCAAACACGTTTCATTTGTGAGGGTCATGTAGTAGATAGCTTGCCCCGGTCATAACGCTTCCAGGCAAAAAGGGAAAGAGCATACTTACTTGAGAGACTTCTTACGCTTCATGCTTGCTACGAAAACACCATGTCCTGCAATTAAAATATTTGTCAGACACAGCTAACAACACAAAAGTCAACACATTCAGCAACTTTAAAGTTCAGTATGCAGGCTTTGTTGTCTCCACATTCTACCACCTATCTTTTAAATATATTATGTATATACACATAGGTAAGTCAAATGCTGGTATACAGTAGTATGCAAAAATTTGGGTAATGGGTACCCATTTGAGATCTTATGATAAACTGCTGTAGTTTCAGGAGAAAATTTTAAGATTATAATATGATTGATACAAGCTGATTTGAAACAGTCTGTGTACCCAACGAAGAAAAGGATGGAGTAATTTGCAAAAAAATGTATGGT
The DNA here is from genome assembly GCF_034702125.1 of Engraulis encrasicolus. Classification (NCBI taxonomy): domain Eukaryota; kingdom Metazoa; phylum Chordata; class Actinopteri; order Clupeiformes; family Engraulidae; genus Engraulis; species Engraulis encrasicolus. The sequence goes on from NC_085859.1 coordinate 13,218,794, forward strand.
GATGACAGACTTCTGAGACTATTCTGCTTCTATGGGATGTATACCAACTGTATTATATCAGCTCTAAATTTACATAATTAATGGATAGATTATGTGGGGATGCTCAAATTTATGTACATAACTACTTCTGCTTGCATATTAAATATTTTCTGTTGGACATGTTCAAATGTTTTCACAACTGAAACATGCATCTTTTCCTATGGTGTAACGCATTGTAAAATGTGCTGCTTCAAAAGCTCAACAAAAAATAAAGCAGACCAGTGCCCAACCTACAGTATTTCATACTAGCCTACTGTAGGAATGACATGCCTAACTCTCCAAGTTCTAAAACAGAAATACTACTCATAATGTGTGATGTCAAGTAAACTTGGCAGCTTTCTAGAATAAAGGACTTCTGCTTTTGCCTTGTTACAAAATATTGTGTAGGCCTGTGTTGAAAAAAAAACCCATCATTCATCATCATCATCATCATCATCTAAGGTGCTGCAATTTTGAACATTACTTTATCTGCGACACTGTATATTTAGTGCATTTCAATTTGGGGAAAAGTAGTTCTAGCCAAAATAAAATGATGGGGGTGGGGCAATGTTTTGAAGTCACAAATCACAAACTTCAAATCGCGCTGTCGGTGACCAAACAACGCAGGGGGTGGGGAGGTGTTATAGAACTATGCTCTCTGATATTCCAACACTTTACAAACATTTGAAGGCGTGTGAAACATTTTCTTGAGGATCAAATTCGTCAACAACTCCACAATATAGAAATTGGAGCATTTCGCAGACTTGTATAAGAAACTGATCCAGTCTTCATTTCCCCAATGTGCAAACATCCCATGCACGCCGTTTGTCTTCTTCGTTAGATTAGCCCAACTAACGTGCAAACGCACGAAGATTGGTTGATTCAATATTAGAACTACATTGTCAGATTCAGCCATTGCATTGCATATCACACGACCCCATCCTACTTGTGGATTTGGTGAAAAGGGTTATGGCTGCCGCCATTCCCTCCAGAAGCAATTCCACAAAAAGGCAGAGGGTTACTGCTGCAGAGAGCATACGTAAAACACTCCCTTACCAGGTTGACGTCTGACTCCGTTGACTGAAACTGCTGACAACGTATACCCGGGGGAAAACAAACAAATATACTGGCAGTAAACTATTTCTTAAAACTGCGAGGCTGTTCCACTGATTGCTTGGTTCTACTAGCCCGTTTGCTATTTTGCTGCTAACCTTGCGCGACGCGCTACCCATCACCACACGGATCCCTCGCAAAGAATACAGTATAATGCGCATGCGCTACCAGTCGAACAGGAGTAGACTGCCTGTGATAACACACAACAGAGAACTTTTAGGCCTAGGCCTGAGTGGTGAAACAAACTTCAAGTAAAGACTCTTCTCTTTCACGACTTTACTGGACTGATGCCGAACTGGCCCAGCAGGCATGTGTGTTTGAGGTGTGTTAGGGTGACCATCACCCAGACAGCAAAAAGGACATATTGTCCTCCCCCCATAAAATTGTGCATTTCTTCTATGCAATTTTATTCATTTTAATCAATTAGGCATGCGTGCGCGGTGTGTGTGTGTGTGTGTGTGTGTGTGTGTGTGTGTGTGTGTGTGTGTGTGTGTGTGTGTGTGTGTGTGTGTGTGTGTGTGTGACTGTGTGTGCGTGTCTCTCTCTCTCTCTCTGTGTGTACTCTATTTTACATTCAGCTAATGTAGCCTACTTATCAACCAATCAATCAATCAATCAATCAATCAGTCCATCAGTAGAGTAGAGTACTTTTATTAATCCAGAGGGACATTAAGGTGCCTGACAGCGTATATACATAGATACACGACATAGGCCTACACAAAGACCTACTGTAATACATAATTGCACATTGCAGTAAACATAGCAAAAATCTGAGTAAAATGCCTTACATCAGTTAACATAGACTCTCTTACACACACATGTGCATATGGCAAGCGGAATTATCATTTATTAGCTATGCTCGAATATCCGCAATTGTCATCGTAGATATCAACAACGTCATTCTGGATATCTACAATTGTATTTTGGATAGTCGTGATAGCCATTGGAGATATCTGAAACGTCATTTCGACTATTCAAAATGATAGTTATAGATATCTACAATTGTATTTTGACTAGGCGAAACTGAGTTACAGATATCTGCAATGACGTCATTGAAAACGACATTCAACTCGTCACATATCTCAAATAACAATTATGGATATCTGTAATTCAGTTTTGACTAGGCAGAATGAAAGTTAAAGATATCTCAAACGTCATTTTGAATAGTGTAAAATACCCTCCTTGACGTAGTAAGACGTCGCTCTGTTCTGCCACGACCCGCCCCCTACAAATTCTGATTGGTTAGCTACTTAGTTCCATGTTTTAGCCAGATACGCTCCTTTGTTGATGTGTTTACAGGCGATGCATTTGAACAAGCTACGACGAAAAGCACTATTTAAAGATAACTACTATGGTAATAAACAGATTATAGTCTGATACGATTTCTTAAAATGTTTAACATGTATCCGATTTGTGTTGTTTCCCTCTCCATTAGACTCGTTGTTACAAACAAAATACGTGATACAGACGCCTTTTCTGTCTGTCAAATCTCGCCCTTCACGCTGTCTTGTATTTTACACTGAATTCGCTCTGAATTAATATCAGCCAACATACTAAATGCTGCTTAAATTTCGATTCGACTGGTAGAAAAGACCTTACAAGCCAGTTTTGCCTACTAGCCATTTGGGCTAGTGATGCAAAAAGTTATGAGCCCTGCCTGCTAATATTACCAGAGAGGTGCTATAGAGGTAAAGGGCTATGATATTACACTGCCAAAAAACTACTGCCTCCAGCAATATTTCAACCAAAGGTTGTTTGGCTTACTTACCATCAGTTTTTGGCAAGTTACCGAAGAAGTGTAATGCATCAGTGATTATTACTGTGCTTTCAAAGCAGTCCCTTAGGCTACATGAAAACTAGAGGTGCTCCGATCACCATTTTTTGGCCCGATCACCGATACCGATCACCAAAAATCTTTATCTGCCGATCACCGATCATTGCCGATCACAGAAATTATTTCCTATTTTTTTAATAGCCTATTAATTATCCTTATTGAATATTTCTGCCCATAAACCAATCAATCTTAATTTGCACATGTCGCTTTCACAATGTAGGCCTATTATTAGGCTATTACTATTATGATTATGATTATTATTGTTATTATTATTATTATTATTATTATTATTATTATTATTATTATCTTTCAGCTCTTTCAGACTAGTGTTGGTAATATAGCCTACAAGTAAGTCTACAGTATTAATCAATTTATAAGTTATTGCATATAATTACTAAACTATTTAAGATTGAATTGAAACTGAAACATTACATCAATTTATAAGTTATTGCATATAATTACTTAACTATTTGAGATTGAATTGAAGCTCAGACACCTGGATCTCAGTCTCTCGTCTTCTGCATACGAGAAAAAACCCTGTCGCTTTAAATGAGCAGCCTCGTGAGGAGAGCCCCTCCCCTCTCTGTCACTCACTGTCCACAGCTGTAGTGCTCCGCGACCGTTCTGCTCTCTCCCTCTCACTTCTGTCGCCGTTTGGCGTTTCAGCGACTATCAAACTAATCGACTGACTGTCAATTACAACTTTGAAAACAATAACGTTGGCATGCTTGTGCGGACAACGTGAACTTGTCGCGTGCTGACCGAGGCAACTACACAGGTTATAACGTAAAATGGCTAACGGGCGAGAAGTAGTCTATCGCAAATTACATTGTGACTGAAACACTTGAGATTCTACATACACAAAACAAGAAAAAAAACTTCACTTGAAAGAACAGGGAACACGCACAACACAGCGTGTCTGCGAGGAAAGCTCTTTCTCTGTAACACTGTCATAGAATGTAGAATTCCCTGCACAGACTCATTGAGTTTCACCGTCCATTCTCCCTAGTTGCTGTTTGGTGTTGCAGCGACTACAAAACTAATGACCTGGCTGTCCATTAGGCTACAACTTTAAAAACAATACAGCTGATGATTGTTTTGGAAACGTTTAGTTGTTGCGTGCTGACAGGCTGTAACTCAAAATAGTGAACATGGCGAGACTGACACGTCATTCACAAATTACAAGCGTCATGTAAACTGCGCATGGATCGGAAAATCAGATCATTGTTGATGCAGATATGATTATAAATGGTGAAAATGAAGGAGGGAATTCCAAAAAGTTAAAGACAAGTAAAGATGCCTTATTTTGGTGCAGAGCCAGCACCTAGGCTACATGCAGGCAGCGCCAGGTGTAAAGGCGAAATGGTTGCGTGAGGAATTTAATATCTCTGGATCGGTTTTTTGATCGGCATGTTTTTCCGATCACCGATCAGGCTATTTTTGGCCATTATCTGCCGATCATGATCGGCTGCCGAGCAATCGGAGCACCTCTAATAACAACATTAATTTTAATGTAAGGCATTACCCTTAACACACCATCATGAAGGGGGGGTAATTAAATGAAAGCAGACATGAAAAGCAAGAGGCAAGATCAAGATGGAAACAAAAAAGATGGCATAACAACGTTTTATTATGGAATAGAAAATACTTTGTCATACCAGCATGAACATTGCCTTTGGTCTCACTGAATACAAACACAAATAGACAAAAACAGGCGAACAAATCGCTGCATCCAACCCCCTCCCAGCACACACATACAAATCAGTCAGTAGTTCCAGACCCTACACCTCTAGCTTTCCCATTGCTTGTTTACCATGGTATAAAATAATGTTTATAGATGTTTCTCCTTGCAATGATGTGCCTACCTGATGGCAGCAGTTCAAATTTAGAGGGAAGAGGATGGGTAGAATCATCTAAAATGTTCAGTGTTTTCCTGTCAACTGTATCCTGTATAGACTGTCCAGTGGCTTGTGAGTTCCTCATATAATATTTCCTTTCCTACCACTCTGGACAGCCTGTTCTTAAGTAAGGTGAGGTGGCCATACCAAACAGAACTGTTATAGGTAAGGCCACTCTCTATTAGGCTTACATATGTCCTCTCCAAGATGTTGCAGTTTACTCCAAAGCCGTTCAGCCAGAGATATTCTATAGCAGGGGTACTCAATTAAAAGTCCCCGAGGGCCAGTTTTTCTAAATTCCTCCCAATAAAGGGCCGGGCCGGGCTGACACGACACGACCCCCACCAAAAAAATTTTTTTTTTAAAAATAAAAAATGATAAGGCCTTTGTAATCACAAAACACACGCACTCACACCCACAGCAGATATTTAGTTTCCAGTGACAGGATGGGAGAACATTTCTCTCATAAAGGGCCTGCATTTTTCTGGAGCACTGTGGGGTGAGGTGCCTGCCTTGCTGTCATTGCCACCCACCCTTCAGTATTTTTTTTTAAATGACATAAGATTATTTTTTTAAATGACATAAGATTAGCCTATATTTGCAGACTACATTCATAAACATTTATTTCTTAGTGAGAAAACCAATAAGCCTGAAGATAACACTTTTCAAACAAATGTTGCTTATTATGACTTTGTTTATGCAACTCTCACATGCATAATGAGAATCAGATGCAATAATGGACCCAACAAAGAGGACACATAGATAGGAGGACACCAGGTTTTGCCAACAAGAAAATGGCACATTGATGCAATGTTGATTAAATGCAACAGCCAATAATAAATCATCAAGTTGCTCATAACTTTGTTTGAAATCTTATGAGGGGCTTAGCTTTCCAAACGAACTATTTGGGGACTGTTTAAAAGTGTGAAAAGTTTATCAAGCAATTCGTTTTTAAGTAGGCTACCCCTAGTTAGCTGCCAGCAGAGCTCAAACACAATTTGCCTTCATTTGTGTTAGCAACTAGCTACAGCTAGTGCTAAACCAATTCGAAGTCCTAACACACTGTATGCAATGAAATGTGGACCATTACTTTCAAAAACGAGGCAAAGAGAACTTTGTAAATAATTTATTTACAAGTTCTACCGTACTTCCCTTCAGTAGTCTACCTCACAACAGCCTCTGCCACCCTCATAGTCACTTCTGTTTGGAGCCTGCAGGGAGAAACTGATTGAGGGGGCGGAGACACGGCACGCATCTTCCTAGCGTCTGTGGCGCGATTTCAAAATAAGAGCCGGCAGCGCGATCGGACCAAAAAAAAAAATATATATATATATATTTTTTTTAATTTTTCAAAATTATTCGAGGGCCACAAATAGATGCCCCGCGGGCCACAAGTGGCCCGCGGGCCGCTATTTGAGTATGGGGGTTCTATAGAGATATGCCAACATAATAGGTTTCTATGGGCACCTAACGCGACCAGGTTCCGGTCTGCCTAAAGGGGCGTGTCATAATGCTCCTACAATGAATAGAACAGTCCTTAGGTCTGCCTAGGTCTGCCTAAGGGGGGCCACAATAGAACCAGGAAACAATGGGCCAATGGAACCTCTCTCTCTACTCTCTCTGGTTCAGCTTCTCGATTAAGAACAACGTTTGATTGGCCTTTTTGCATACGGCATCAACATTATCTGCAAAGTTAAGCTTGCAGTCAATATATTTATGGGCAGTCATGGGTAAGCGGTGAGGGCGTCAGACTTGTAGCCCAAAGGCTGCCGGTATGACTCCCAACCTGCCAGGTTTGTGGGGGACTAATTAACAGTGCTCTCCCCCATCCTCCTCCGTGACTGAGGTACCCTGAGCATGGTACCATCCCGACGCACTGCTCCCTTGGGCCGCCATTGGGGGCTGCCCCCTTGCACGGGTGAGACATAAAATGCAATTTTGTTGTGTATAGATCACTGAACACAGTAAACATTAAACAAAAATGACCCAAGCAAACGTGAAATGCAGTGTCCCAGTGGTTATTTCATTTGTTAGAAAAATGCCATAAAACCTGCATGAGCCTGTGTGAAAAAGTAAATAGTTAAATGAGAAGGTATCTGTGATTAATCTAAATCATTTTGGATAGCAGAGTTATATTTCACAGCTGCCCAAGTCTGACTACTACCTGGCCTTTCAAACCAAGAGATAATTCATATCGAACCCATGACATCACACTGTGAATCATCGACATTCGGGAGCAGGTTGTAATAATTTTTTTTTTACATGTCTCAGACTGTAAAAGGTTCTTCAGTTATTTCTAAATCATTGGGTCATCTGCAAACCATGGTGAGAGCCATTATCCATAAATGGAGAATACATGATGTAATGGTGAACATTTTGGCTGTCACACTAAAATTACCCCAAGAAGACAGTGACTGTGGATCCAAGAGTTTAGAAAGGAACACAGAACAATATCTTACCAATGGGAGGTGTTAATTACCGCATGAAATGGAAGTGTTCATGACTCAACAATAAGAAAGAGACTAGGTAAACATTGCAAGCATGTCAGAGTTCAACGGCCAAAGTCACCTCTGACAAGGAGAGTATCAAGACTTGTCTCACATTTGCTACAAAAAAAAAAAACCATTGACAATGCATACAAAGCTTCTGAGAAAATATAAATTAATCACTGAGAAACTGCATTTTATGCTTACTTGGGTCATGGGTAATGTTTACATTAGTGTGGCTATCTGAAAATGTTAAGTGTGCCAAATGTGCAAAAAAGTAAACAAAATCAGTAGGGGGGGTAAAAACATACACATGGCACTGTATATATACATGTATATAATACTCATGTAGAGCATCAATAAAACATGTCCTGTTTCAAAGAAGAGGGCGCTTATCCTGCCGATTGATGAGGCAGGGGGCTAAAGCCTACCCCCCTTCACAGGATGGGGACAAACTGGTGACAGTGGCGAGGGTTGTAGAGAAGGTGCCACGGCTGAAGCAGAGACCCATTGCATCCTCTCCTCACAGGACAGGGACCAACCCTCGATGGAGTCTGAAGGGGAGGAGGTGGGGTGTCGACGCCAGCATACTCTAGTCAGCAAAACAGTAGAGATAGACAGAGAGGTTTTAAATGAGTGTGCGCAGGCAAAGTGAGTATACCCAAAAACTTAAGCTAGGTTGTGGAGTCCATCAGTAGGGGTTTGAATTTAGAAGTTTACTACCCAATGATCTTGTGTAAATACACACACAATACATTACACTTAGTTGACACTTTTATCTAAAGTGACTTATTCACAGGGTATTGGTTACAGTCCCTGGAACCATTTGGGGCCAGGTGCCTTGCTCAAGGGCAGTTCAGTCATGCATGGAGGTGAAGGGAGAGGTAAGGGTGGGACTTGTTTCAGCAACCTTCTGATCTTAAGTGCTAGTTGGCCATAAGACCACATCCTTAACCATTTAGCAACGTCTGCCCACACCTATAGAATGCAATTTTTTGTACACTTGAATCACACAAGTCGAACCGTGCAGGGACACCTCCGTCACACACACACACACATCACAATGTCATGTTCCAACGGGTACAGAAGACAGTTAACAGTGTGTTTTGCTTTCATTTTCTGTGCACATACCTAGTCCTCCGGCACACTCATGTTGACACCTGCACAGCATCCTCCCACAATCACTGTTACAAAGCCACCTGAAAAACATATGGCATATTATTTTAGGAGTAATCATGTAATCAATTCTTTTTAGTGAAATATGTAGACCAGGGTTTCCCAAACTGGGGTGCGCGGCCTTCCATAAGGGAGTGCACAAAATGAATAGAGTACAGTAATGGTGGATATGTGTGTGTTTTAAACAGCATTAATGAACAATAAGTAGTAGGTTTTTTTAACTGTATAGTGAATTGTATGCTGGAAGGGTCCATTGGAAGTGCAATTCATAGTGTAATTTATATTGTCATGTAACAAGTTCCATTGTAATGACGGCAGAAAAATATTGGGTCTATTGGGAATGAGGATTCTCCAAAATGACTCTGCATAATGTGCAGTGATTTGCTAACCCATAATGCAAACACGCTTAGGCCGAGGGTGAGCAAACCACATTAAAATATACAAGGGGGTGTACAGGGAAAAAAGTTTGGAAACTGCTGAATTGTAGACTAAATCAACAAATAATTTCAGGAGTGGGGAGATATAATAGAGAGAGAACAGTTTAAGAGTTCATCCATACGTGTCATTGCTTTGTTAAAATGCGATCATACTCGCAATACTGTGTTAATGTAAGAATCATGTTATACAAGCCAGTGCAGGTGGAGTGGCGTGCATATGGCAAGTTCTGGAAGGCATGACTGTCTCGGTTGTCTGATTATAACCAGACCTAATCACAACTTAAAAAAGGTCTGCAGACCTGCCTACTGTAAATCCAGTAGGGGGTGTGTGTTTTACGATTGCAATGGCTGTTTATTGGGCATACGTAGCCATAGCCAATCGTGTCAGTTGTATCTATTCCAACAAACATCCATCGCCTTTCCACGTCTCCCAGCTCTCCAATTGTAGAGAGACAGTGGTCTGGTACCCTCGCTGAGGATAAACTCCATGCCGTCTTTCGGATGGGAATGATTGTGCAAAGCAGAATGGGATTTCCCAAGTTACTGTCTCAGTTCTGTGAGATGCAAATTGCTGAGACGCTTTTCATAGGCAAGAAGAGGCATTCAGGTTAGAAATCAGTCAATTAATGTGATTTTGTTTTAGTGAAGCCTTACCATTTGGTTAGTGTTGAGATGAATGGTGCATAGAGACGTGGAGCCTTGGGCACTGGCTATAATCATTGGAGCTGAAGAGGACTTGACAGTGCTTGTCCTCATCATGTCCTCGTCGCCTAACTTTGAAAATGAAACAAAAATGCATGCTTGTCATTTTATCCCAGGTTAAGTATGAATGCACTGCAGAAGCAAATCAACATTGTACTGCTTCTACAACACTAGGCTACAGTACCATTATTATTCAGTCAAACTCTGTGGGCAGGGCAACATCATGATCAGACCTCTGCCACAGTAAATGAGACACCAGCCTATCAGTAATTTAAAAAATCTTGGGTTGCAGCTGACGTCATAGTGCTGCCCCCTGGTGGTGATCTACCGCTGCTGGTGGACAACCTGGGCGTGGAGCCATTGAAACCCATTCAAAACTTCATTTTTTCGATCTGACACAGAATATTTTTAATCAGACCTAACGACACACCATGGGACTTGTTTAAAAGCTGAGAACCTCAGCTTTCCATAACTGAAAGCGGTATTTTCCTAGCATCTACCAATCCGAAGGTAGCCTACTTTATGTGCGGGGTTACCTTTCTAAAGATAGCGTTTTGTTTCCTTGGAAACGGAGCGGAGATGAAGCAAGACCAATGAGCCAGACAGACTGACGAAGCGATAAATGTATGTCATTTGATTCGGTTTTGCATTATTATGGATGAATTTCTAATCTTGACATTCTAATGGACAATCTGTACGAGTTTCAAAATGCGTTTTTATGTAACATGGGAGTAAAATGTGTTAACAGTACGCCCGTCTGGGATTTGTTAGCTAGTCCGCTAGTTAGCTATATAGCAAGTAAGTACTGTAATAGATATTAGACTCGATCTGTCTCAATGGCCCAAGCATAAACAAAGAAACACCAGGATGTGGATGTTTAATATCAGCAGTTTGTCAAAGCAAAACATTCTGAAAATATTCACAGAACCAGTTCATTTTATCCACAGCCTTGAGTGTCGGCAAATCTTTCCACTTTTGACATGATGTAGTGTAGAGACCTAGCACTTGCTAGCTAACTAGCGGGCCAGCTAGTTTAACAAATCCCAGACGGGATGTAAACACATTTACTCCCATATCACATAAAAACACATTATGAAATTCGCATAGATTGTCCATTAACATGTCAAGATTAGAAATTCATCCATAATAGTGCAAAACCGAGTCAAATAGCGTGTGCGTAACACATAAACCGCGTCCGTTTCCAAGGAAACAAAATGCTATCTTAAGAAAAGTAATTCCGCACATAAAGTAGGCTACCTTCGGATTGGTAGATGCTAGGAAAATACCGCTTTCAGTTATGGAAAGCTGAGGTTCTCAGCTTTTAAACAATGGTGTGTCTTTAGGTCTAATTAAAAATATTCTGTGTCAGATCGAAAAAATGAAGTTTTGAATGGGTTTCAATGGCTCCAAGCCCAGGTTGTCCACCATTTCAAATTCGCGCGCTCCCGTGATGGGGAATTCTGACGTAACTACAACCCAAGAAATGATCAAAAAAGGAGACAGGAACAGCAATTCAACAACAAGTGCATATTTAAGCAGCACAAAACAAATACCTTTATGCAGAGTAAAGAATCACCCTCATAGCTAATGTGCTAAATGTCTGTGGTAGCTGCTAATGTGTGCCAAGTTCAAGTAAAACTGTTGGCAAATTGCATCCGGTCTTTCCCGGTTATAGACAACAACCACAAGGTGCTATTAACGACAAAAACCTGCGCTCTCAATTGATGGTGTATGAGTGGTGATACCGAGCTTTTTGAACGGGTTCAAAGTTAACCGTTGGACTCACAGCATACACTTGTACCAATTTAAAACAGAACTCACCCTGTACTCGATGAAACAGTCGGTCGTCGCGTTGAAGTAACTTAAGGCATGATCTGCACTGGAGCTTGCCAACTCTGCTCTTGCACGAGTAGCTATGTTGAAAAGACAATTAAAAACGGTTTCTTGACGCTCGTTGTCCATTTCACAGGTGCAACTAATCACTAAAATGGCGGTGTGTGTGTGTGTGTGTGTCCAGTGTTTGTGTGCTCCCGCCTAATGTGAGGGGTGGGGGAAGGGGAGGGGGTTTGTGCGTGCATGGGTCATTTGCATACAGATATCTGTAACGTCATTTCGCCTAGTCAAAACTGTTATTCTAGATATCTTTAATTACATTTCGACTAGGCAGAATGAACATTACAGATATCTCCATTTTGAGATATCTCTAATCAAAAATCATTTCCAGATATCTATAATTGGATAGTGGATATCTACAATTACATTTCGCCTATCCATAACTCCAGTATGAGATATCTAAAACGTCATTTTGACTAGTCGTAACTCCAGTTACAGATATCTGCAATTGAATTTCGCCTAGTCAAAACTCAATTAAGGATATCCAAAAAGGAAGATATAGATATCTTGAATTAGAAGGATTTGAAGATATCTTGAACTGACATTTTGACTAGGCGAAATTCAATTGTAGATATCTCGAATTGCAATTAAAGATATCTGCAATTCAGTTGCAGATATCTGCAATCTATGTTGTGGATATCCAAAATAGAATTGCGGATGTCCAAAATTACATCACCCATTGAAATGAATGGCAAACGTGACGTCATTTGCCCTATCCAGAATTCATAGAGCTCTTCAGCGTTGACGTCAACTTGTATGCGGCGTTTGGACTACCGGTTCCCTGGCGATTTTTTACATTGCAAAACGCCATAGAGATTCAGGTTTGGCAAAAATATAAGTTGCACGGCAACAACGAACATTAGCGTGTCCCCGCATCCCGTTCTCATTAGTGGAACGGATCGTATCATCATGTTGGTGTATTCACATGTTAAATCATATCGATTATAATTCAATATTGCTAACCCCTTTCTGATCATTAAAACTTCCGAACTACATACTTTCCTTTGGTTGCCATGGGTACAACCTTCCGCACGTACATGCCGTTAGATACTGGCGCCGTTTCTGTAGTCGCCAAAAGCTTCCGGGTTTAGCATATGGACGCAACATCGTATTTATGTCGAAGTTTGACACAAAATGATCAACCATGTCATACCTACAGCCTATTTTTAACACCCTCGACAGTTTGCGGGGGTTCGCTAAGCGCGTGCTTGCACTCGGAGCTTATTTGAAATTTACCCCTATTCATTCCCAATGGAGGCCGGAAGCCGATAGGAACCAGGACGTCCTTAAATGCTAACATGAAAGACTACAATCTACTACATGCTTCCGCTTCCGCTGAAGAACTCTATTACGGATATCCGAAATGACAGTTACGGATAGGAGGAATGTCGTTGCGGATATCTGAAATGCAAATTTTGACTAGGCGAAACCGAGTTACAGATATCTGCAACACATATCCATTCTGGCTATTAAATGTTAAAACCGCTTGCCATATGTGCACACACACACACACACACACACACACACACACACACACACACACACACACACACACACACACACACACGGCTTACACAAACACACAAATACAAAACATCCACTCAGACTACACATTATGGCCATCTCTCTCTCTCTCTCTCTCTCTCTCTCTCTCTCTCTCTCTCTCTCTCTCTCTCTCTCTCTCTCTCTCTCTCTCTCTCTCCGGTAGGCCTAGGATGTAGGATTGACCCACCACAGCAGTCACTCCAATGAATTACTGACTGAATAATTTTGAACTTCTATATATTTTTAGGGCTTTTTTGCCTTATCTTTTTTTGACAGAACTAGAGGAGAGACATAAAATGAGTGGGGAGAGAGGGAGACGGGAGGGATCGGCAAATGACCCGGGTCGTAATCAAACCCAGTTTAGAGTAGAGTAGACTAGGCTAGAGTAACTTTATTGATCCCCAGGGGGAAATTCATTTAGGCCATGGTAGGGACATAATTTTGACAATTTTGAACTCCTGAGACCCCTGGAACCCTACAATTTAAGGGACAAAATTTACACCACAGCAACGTGCAACATGATGACGGCAGATTAACTAGGGTATTGATTGCTGAATAAGATCTAGAAAGTAGAAATACAAAACAGTTCGAACTGCATTATAAGAGATTCCGGAAAGGGGGAGGAAATGTGCATTTATTATTAATGTTAATGAGACAATGAGAAGAGTTTGTGCTTGGCAGGACTAATTCAATATTTTATCTCCTTTGATTTTTGTTAATGTCCCTCTGTTTACATATCATATAGGCATCAGTCACAAATGCACAAATGTTAGGTGCTAGGTCACATTGGGCCACATTGGGTTTAGTATAGTGACCAAAGGGCTGTAGATGTCTTGCATACTTGCATATGTGTAGTGATAACAATGATAAACAATAATAAATGCATTATGTATGCTATAACTTTTCGCCATCATTCCTGCACATCGTAATTAAATGAATTTATATTAATAATAGTAGCCTAATAACTTTAATATGCCAAGTCACCTTGTTTTGGGTAGCAATTTTAATGTTGGGTGAGAATATCACTTTGGATTTAAATGTTGTCTGTCAAGTTAAAGTCTTGCTGGCCACATGAAATGGCTCAGAGGACGCATATGGCCCCCAGGCCTTAGTTTGCCCACCTCTGAAGTGAATGGTGAATTTGGTTAAAACTACCCTGTCTTGCCCAACCTTTGAATGGGGAGCAAAATATTGACTGCATGTCAAAACCAAAGCTTGCGGTTTGACGCCACGCATGTAAACGGTAAACAAAAACATATGCGGCCTAGAATAAAAACTAATGATCGGGGACTGGAGTGGATCAGCCTGACTGACAGGGGGCGCGCTTGCGTCGCGGCTCAGGCACACTCCCCCTTTTTCAACATTTCTGATACATCATTATGCGCATGTGCACAAATTAGAGTCTTCTCCTCGGATCATGAAACTACAGGAAAATGAAATGAAGCTCGCCGTTTTAGCTACCTACATCTGTGTCTAAATTACGTTTCGTCGTCTGTCATTTTTGGTAGAAACACATGATCACGGCATTACTTTACCGGTACCCGAATGTTCACTGGTTGACTTAGTAGACCAAGTAAAATGGTTCATGTTGCGAGTTAAACTCATTCGGTTAGCTGTCTAGATTAGCTGGAATGAGGATGTGAAGTTATGTTCTAAACAGGCCGAAAATGACTCGACGCCACTATGCCAGCGAAGAGTATTAAAGACACAACAATGGTAGGTATTATGTGTATATTAATACATTACCTGTTCTAATATGTGTACTACTGTCCACACATTTACATACGTTAGTTAGCAGGAAAAAAAGTGTGCGGGAAAGTATCCTGACGTGACCACAGTTGGCTAATTTACGCGTTGAAAGGACAACTTTACCCCTTAGTTACTTGCTAGGTGATGATACTTTTTGTGCCCATAGCTTGGCTGAAACGAGGCACTTACAGTTAGATTATGTTATGTTAACATCTACATACACAATTCCAAACGCATTGCACATACTCTGCGTGGAACTGCTTCATTGTGAAGTGCGCGGATTGAGTACAACATGATCCTTGGGTGTGCAAACAAGTCTCTGATAACTGTTGTTTCATAATAACATTGCATGTTCTGTACTCTTGCGCAGGGTGGGTTTTGAACCGTGCCCCCCTCTGCAGACAAACTAGGCAAACTTTAGTCATGCGACTGCACATGACCGAAAACAAAACTGTCGGTCGTGACCCAAACTGGTGATGATTGTAAAGATCTTACAATGAAAACATCATTGGTGATAAATTTTGTATCCAACTTGAGTACATCTCTACGAATGTTATGGTCTACAATGAAAAAAAGTGATATCAGCAATATATTTGTAACATTAGTAAGAATGCAGGAGATGTGTTCAATGCGAGATTTCTAGCAGATCATGCATCAGAAGTAGTTGAAAGTAAGTTTACTACTACATTTATTTCTTATGCCATCTTCACAATTGTGTTGCTTGATTGTTATAATACATTCTGTTAAACTGAGCCAAAAGGTCCAACATTGACTTATGACATGCGTGTGCCTGCTGTCAGAAATTCTTTCTGTCCTGAAAATGTTGCATGATGGATAGGCTTGTGTCAAACTTGACCAAAAGGTGTGTCAATGGACTCATTCTTGATGGTGCATGCTGCAGCAGTCTACACATTGGGACACTGTGAAATTACAATGCATTCTGGTTAGAAATTGTATCCATGACGGTGTTGATGGGAGGCGCCTTCTGCTCTGCTGTCATGTTACAGGGTATCATAGAGGATGACATTTTTAAGAAATTCCCGTGGGTCCCGTGGGTCAAAATTTTAAAGATGAACGGGAGCGAGCAGGAGCGGGAATAAAGATGAATGGGAGCGGGCAGGAGCGGGAATAAAAATGAACGAAGGGGAATGCTCGCTTATTTTTTCATTAAAAAAGTCCTTGTTTTTTTGATGAAATGGGAGTGGGATTGATTTTGAGTGGGAGTGGGCAGGATTGGGAAGCATTCTTTTCAGGAGTGGACGGGATGGGATTTGTTTCCTTTACTTCAGTCCGGGATGGGACGGGATGGGATTTTTTTTTCTGGGACCGGGATGGGACGGGAGTGAAAACCCACTCCCGTGTCATGCTCTATGGACTGGAAAACAACTCCATATTGATGAATCTTCTCTTTCCTCTTCACCTAGATGAAAGCCGTGGGAAGGGCGAAGGTGTCCCATGCAGTGGTGGTCATATTTCTGGAGTTTTTTGCGTGGGGGCTCCTGACCACACCCATGCTGACAGTGAGTACTCCACACTGCCTTTTCCAGTGATGACATAGAGAACTTGAGCACACTCCATTTGTCACAGAGAGAACCAGAGATTAGAAGCAACAATTTTCAGCCACCATTACCACCAGGCCACTGACCATTTTCAGCTGCCTGACGTCGTAATAACGCATACTGATCTCTATCTCTGTCTCTAACAGAATGAGTACAAGAATGTGTCCACTCGTTAAACTAACTCAAAGGCAAGGTGCATTAACTAACTAACTAGCTACATATTTCGTCAAAACTGAGGTTAGAATAAAAATGGTCTGCATTACTCCTCCTTTATCTTGTGACTAAATCTAATGGTCCAAATGCAGGACATCCTGTTTTAGAGATATTGCTATGTCAAATTTTGCAGTATCCAGCTTAATAATAAGGCGTTGGAGGAATCTTTCTCCATTTCAATGTTGACATAGCTACTGCACTTTGCCTCTTTAGGGCAGCATAATATCTAACCCATGAATTTGACAAGCAAGCGGCAGGGATTAAAAATGGTTTGAAATGATGGCATGAGAACCATCTCAATCTGAAAGGTCAACATGGATACTACTACTTGTTACTACATGATATTACTATATGATACTTTTGTCTTGAACTGCTAGGTTTTTGAAGGGATTAAATACACATAAGCTGAAATAAAAACATACACACAAAATGGGCTAGTGGTTAAGACATGCACACGTGCATGCATCAATCCCTCAATTAATCAATAACTACTTATGTAGAACATTGTCAGGGTTTCCCCCAGCACTTTGTTGCTAAGGCGGCCACCTTGACAAGAAACACCTACCACCTTGTCTAGGTCCCCTGAAAATATAAAGATTTCATGTTGTGAATGTAATTTCTGAAGTTGCTTAGCCCAAAAATATATAATTTTAACGCCCCACCACCTTGACTAACAGAAATTCTGCGGGAAACGCTGATCGTCATACTCAAACGCTAATCAGTGTAAGTTGCATGATGCAGTAATTGCAATGAGATTGTCATCAATGGAAATACTTTGTCTGTGTTCTACCTGTTCTGCAGGTTCTCCATGAGACCTTCCCGTCACACACCTTTCTCATGAATGGACTCATACAGGGAGTAAAGGTGAGCAGACAAGCGATGTCATCACAACCATGCTTATAATATTTGGTTTAGTCTATTGATCATGTTGACTGATTATTCTGTAGAAGGACATTTGAAGCTACAATCCAGCACCACAACCCTTAAATCACGCCATTCCACTCAGTGATAAATGTCACATTAATAGCTAGACACTTGCAAGGACCAAGCGTGCAAGTGCATTTTCTTCCTTGCCATTGTTGAGAGACATGCATTATCTGCAGCGTGCTACACGGATCCATTGACTCACTAGCTTAGCGATATACTCCCTCTTTTAACTTGTCTTAAAGCAAAATAACGCTTAACATGAAAAATAAGACACTTTATCACCTTTATAAACCCCGGCCAACGATTTTAATGGCATACCCCTTTAAAAGAGAGTGTTAGATATAACCATCTGTAATGGCTTGTCTGAACACAGGGTCTGTTGTCCTTCATGAGTGCCCCTCTAATCGGTGCTCTTTCGGATGTGTGGGGAAGGAAGTCGTTCCTCCTGTTGACTGTCTTCTTCACCTGCGCGCCCATCCCTCTGATGCGCATCAGCCCCAGGTAAGAGGAGACATTTCTAATCACCGTTCTAATCACTAAAGTCACTGCCTCACTTTTCCACCAATGTATGTTTTTAAGGGGTGCAGCTTTTTAGTCTTTATTCAGATAGGACGGTGAAGATGGAGACAGATAAATAGTGAGAGAGAGAGCTTGGGAAGGGTGTGGAAATTACCAAAGACGAGTTTCAAACCATGGGTCCCCATGGGCAATGTTGTTATGGTGTGTTTTGCACCACAGCATCAGCATGCAGAGGTATTTGGTAGATCTGGGTCAA
The DNA here is from genome assembly GCF_034702125.1 of Engraulis encrasicolus. Lineage (NCBI taxonomy): Eukaryota > Metazoa > Chordata > Actinopteri > Clupeiformes > Engraulidae > Engraulis > Engraulis encrasicolus. The sequence continues at coordinate 13,237,119 of NC_085859.1, forward strand.
ATCCCACCTCTGAGAAACTGACTACTATGCCAGACTAAGCTCCTCTGAACTTGTGATGTTTAGGCTAACCAAAGAAATCATGAGGGTGATGACAAATCCCCATGTCTCAGGTCCAAATATAAAACTGTTTTATAAGGCATGTTTTTCTCACTTCTGCCTGCTGATTGCCCCACTCAATATAGGAATTAAAAAAGGCTATGGGACCAATGTTTACAATCCCTACACTAAATCTGAAACTTAAATCTGATTCAGTTATTTGATGCGTGCCTGTAGAAATTCAGGCAGATACTTTGACTTGAATTTGTAGCAGAAGTGACAACACAACAAATGTCAAACCTACCATTGGAATGGGCAGAACCAAAGCTTTCCAATGGTTCCATGCAAGAAATGTCCAAGGGAAAATGGATTAAAGCACATTCCTAATTAAGGTGTGAAATAGGTTGAATAGATTCCAGTCTTCTGTCCAATTTAACCAATTTAATTTATTTATTTATTTGCACATGGGGATGCCTCTTGAGATGCAACATCTCATTTTCAGTTGGGTCCCCTTGAAACTGGACAATACAGACAGTGCAAGACGACAAAACATTACATCGCACAAGACAACACACATTCACACACTCATTCAAACAGCAGCCTCTTCGTTCCCCCACCTCTACAACCCCCAAAGCAATATGTTTTGGTGTTATTTTTAGTTAGTGGGACTGGCATTAGGTACAAGGCATACAGTCAGAGAAATAGGTACTTTAAAATGAATGAACATAAATACAAAAACAAAACAGGAAGACAGAGGCACAAACAAGGATTCCCGAGGAGCACTGAGGAAGTATACAACCCAAAGCTTCATGTTGATGGGTAATCAAAACTTATTCTCACCTATGGCCTGTCTTTGTACCATTTCTAGCTATTCAATGGATGTCTACATCTTAAATTGCGGGAAAAAACCTGGAAATTAGGTTGACCCCCAAACTTTTTTTTTTTTACAGCTTGTTAAAGTATCGCACAAAATCTTGTGCTCACAGTCACACACGCCACACACGCGCTTGCACAAACCAACACACACGCCAGCACACTCTGAGCTTTGAGCACTCTGCAGACCTCAAGAACCCTCACTGGGCTTTGCACAAGGGTCACATGCTTCTCATATGAGTGTCTCATTCTCGCATGACAGAATCCTAGCCTACTTCTCCCTCAACTTTGTAAGCTTTAACCTGGCCATGCTGGGTGTCTCGCATTGAAATAAATACATGTGGAACTGTGATTATGTCTAATAAAAACGTTTTCAATTTTTTTTTGTCTCAGCTTGCATGAATGGAAGGCAATTGGTGATGTGCCCATTGCCATTCTTAGACACTGTTTACATGTACAAACATTTTTTGAAAAACGTATCAGATTCTGCCGCCTGTTTTCCCGTTACCAGAGTTTTAGAAATCTCCTTTTAAACCTATGGTTTGAAAATATTCCTTGTAGGGGGCTAAAACGCACGCGTCACAATGGTGTTTTCTATTTATCCAAATGACATATTAATATGTAAATGGCTAATAATATCCAAGTTTAAAAATATCCGCTTCCGCGTAAACGGTGTCTTAGTGAGTGTAGTTTCTAAATGTAGGCAGAGGTAAAGCAGATTAGAGTAGAGGAACTTCATTAATCCCATTGGGAAATCAAGCAACTAGATTCCAGCTGCTTTCACGTAATACACATTGCACAGGCCCAATATATATCCCTTAAAGCACATCTGCATACAGGGTGTCACGAAAAAATGTGTGTACACTTTAAACCCCTTTAAAGTAGGTGTTTATTCATGTAATTGTCAATGTGTAAATAGAATTTAGACATTTTGTTGTCCATTTAATTATCCCTTCTGGTCCAGGAGACTCGTGCTGTCCAGTCCACCATGCTTATCTCCTTCTGTGAGACGTGTGGCACTTGGCACAAAGGACCTCCAATGCCTATCCGTCCTGATTGCTGAACAAGCTCAATTGGTTGGTGAAAGTGGTGTGCAGGGGGTGGCCAATATACAGATCACATACTTCCGCGGTTCTAAGTCTGACGTGAGAATGAGAGGTACTCTCTGCCCTACAAAGCAAAAAGGCAGTAACTGCGTTGTTGTGGAAAATGAGTTACTATGACTTTAATGTCATATACAGTGAGTCCAATATGTATTTGATCCCTTGCTGATTTTGTTGGTTTGCCTACTAACAAAGACATGATCAGTCAATAAATGTTATGATAATATGCATTCTAATATGGAGAGACAGAATATCAAAAAGAAAATCCAGAAATTAACTGAAGAGAATATATATTAATTTATTTCCATTTCATCGAGCAAAATAAGTATTTGATCCCCTGCCAACTGATTACAGTTCCGGGCCCACAGACCAGATGGGCACTTCCGATCAACTTGCCATCTGAATTAAAAACACCTGTACATACTAACATGCATAAAAGACACATTGAATCAGCAGAATCAGTCCATAGTATGAGTGAATCAGTCACACTCCAACCTCACCAGCATGGGAAAGACCAAAGAGTGGTCAAATGATATCAGGGACACGATTTTAGACCTGAACAAAGATTAAATGGGCTGCAAAGCCACAAGAAAGAGACTGGGTATTAATGACCCAGCTGTTGATGCATTTCTTCCAAAATGTGAGGAATACAAAATGACTATCCATCAGCCTGTCTGGGGTTCTATACAAGATTTGACTTTTGTAGGGATTTGATTATCATGAGAACAGAAAGAAATCACCCTAGAGCTATACGGTATGAACTAGGCAATGATATCAAAGCTACTGACCAAAATCACTGAGAAAACTACTGGTAGCACTTAATGCCACAGAGGTTTAAAATCCTGTAGTGCACACATGGTACCTCTACTTCAGAAGGAACCTGTGCAGTCCCACTTGAGGTTTGCTAACGAACATCAGACTGGTTTAGGATATGATAAGGAGGTGCTGTAGTCAGATGAAACCAAAATCAAGATGTTTGGCATTATCACAATTCAATGTGTTTTGAGAAAGAGTACTTCTGTCTATGATCCCAAGAACACCCTCCTCACCATCATGCATGAAAGTGGTATAATTATGGTTTGAGGGTGTGTGTGTGGCCAAGGCACAGGACAACTTCACATCGTCAACGAATGGATGGAGGGAGACATGTAATGTGCAATCCTGAGTGCAAACGTCCTTCCCTCCACCACTACACTGAAGGGTGGGCCATTTTTGGATCTCCCAACATGACAATAATACACAACATACAGTAAAGCAACGAAGGAGTGGCTCAATAAGAAGCATATTAAAGTCGTGAAGTGGCCTAGACAGTCTCCAAATATTAACCCTATAGTAATTCTATGGAGAGAACTGAACCTCCCATTCGCCAAGCTACAGCCACAAACTATTAATGTTTTAGAGATAATGTGCAAAGAAAAATGGGCAAAAATATTTTCTACTATATGCACAAACATTGTCATCAACTAAAAGAAGCATCTGACCTCAGTGCTAGACAACTAGGGCTTTGCCACAAAGCACTTTATCTTCTTTAGATAGAGGGGTCAAATACTTATTTGCCTAAATTAAATACAAATAAATTAAAATATATTATTTTAAGTTATTTTCTGGAATTTATTTTTGATATTCTGTCTCTCCATGTTTGAATACATATTATCATAAATTTATAGACTGATCATGTCTTTATTAGTGGGCAAACCGGCAAAATCAGAAAGGGATCAAATACATATTGGACTCACTGTATATATATATCAAAGTTTAAATTTAAATAAAATGATTATTCTGCACAAAAGGTAGTAATATAAAGTAACAAAACTGCTGCATGTCAATAATCTCCCCAAAACTACTTTGACTGGATTGCAGTATCATTGTAAACCATTGTAAACCAGGGTCAAGTCTCAAGCGGTTCTTGCCATTGTCCTAACTTCCGTCCTCCCTTGTGCATGTGGCCTCGTGATGACTTAGCAAGAGGTCATTGACTACAGAAGTTGCAATCAATATCCTGCAAAAGTGCTCTTCAAATTGCAATTGGAATGAAGAATGGGGTGAAGTCATAGCCTCATCATTGTAATACGTAAGGAAGTCCCAGGGTGTGCTTTGTATTTGTGTTAGGGTGGCGGGTTTGTTTTGCTTTTTTGGTCTTTGTTGTCTGTTGTTATATGTGGGTTGTTGTTATCTTCTACTTAAAAACAATTTTGAATGTACATAAATGTGTGATACTTTGAAATGCTTTTCACAATAAAAAAGATTTGAAATAAGAATGGGGTAAAGTCCCCCAAAAGTAGTTGTGGCTAGGACGGGAGGGAAACTGCATTGCTTTCTCCACAGAGGCAAATCGTATGCAAATCGCGAGGCCAAGGACAGGCTGAGGACGGGAGTTTATAGAATAATGCAATGTACCCACTATGTGTGAGTCGACCTGAGAGTCGTTGAGGGGTAACACATTGTAACACAGTTGCACATGGTGTGGGGTCCAGTTGCCTGCACTCAAACTCTTTTGACCCATAGTTGGATGCAGACTTCATTTGTTAGAAGAACTGCAGTACGGCTCTGCTTGTCCCTACCTGTTTACTCAGCCTGTGAAGAAATCACCTAATAGGATTTTTTTATTATTATTATTTTCTTGCAGGTGGTATTATGAAGAAATTCCCTAACATGAGTTGTTTGTTTTGATTTTCTTGCAGGTGGTATATTATGAAGAAATCACCTACTACGAGTTGTTTGTTTTGATTTTCTTGCAGGTGGTATTTTGCACTTATCTCCCTGTCGGGACTCTTCTCCGTCACATTCTCTGTGATCTTTGCATACGTAGCCGACATTACGGAGGAACACGAGAGGAGCACAGCATATGGCCTGGTATGAACCCTGCTGTTAGTTCAAGTTTATAGATTGTGTAATTGTACTTTTAATGTTCAAATTTAAAATGTAGGGGAGTTTCGTCAAGAGTGTCTCAGCAGAAATAATGTTTGGAGCCATTGCATTATATGCAAATGCATGCAATGGTGCAATGCAACTGTGTGTTTCTTTAAAGGGAAATAAAGTACTGAGTTTTGCAGATTTAACCACCAGACACACCCTAAATCCACCATTTTGAAAAAAAAACAATTCCTTACATATTGTTATAGATTCTGTTTGACTGCATGTTATATACCCTAGGTGTCTGCGACGTTTGCAGCGAGCCTGGTAACGAGTCCGGCCATCGGAGCGTATCTCTCGTACACGTATGGAGATAGCCTGGTGGTCCTCGTAGCGACGATCATCGCTGTCCTGGACATCTGCTTCATCTTACTGGTGGTGCCCGAGTCACTGCCCGACAAGATGCGCCTCTCATCCCTCGGGTTCCCCATCTCCTGGGAGCAAGCCGACCCCTTCGCTGTGAGTTTCATGTCTCTCTCTCTCTCTCTGTTATCTGACCCTCCTATCCAGTGTTGGATCAGGTATTGCAATGTCCTGTTTGTTTTTGTCTGCTTGTATACCTGTGCTGTGGATGGGTGTCAACTGAAGTGGGAGCCAAAGACACACAATGTTATGCTGTTATACAGGCTGGTTATCGCAGCCATGTTCCTGTATCGATTTGATTCGATTCATTCCGAATCGATTCAATCCGTTCCCTTCTTGGTGCCAGGATTTCCCCCAAAAGTTGCTGTTGCCTATTTTTATATAAAAATGTCAAGGGGCTGTGGCTTGACGGTGTTAACAGATTTCTAATTTGTAATAAGTAGGCCTAGGCCTAATTGACTAATACCTACTGTCCTACTGGGTATTTTCCATAGACCTAAATTAAACAAAAAGAAAAAGAACCCAAAAAAAAAAACGATTTTGTGCCCTGTGAATCGATTATGTGAATTTCGATTCGATTCAATCGATAATCGATTATTTTACCCAGCCCCTAGTTATACAACGTAGGGATGGGAATCTTCATCATGGACACTACCAACGATTTGATCCATTAACAATTCATTAAATGATCAGTGACAAGATATGATTGTCCTACCCACCACAATACAGCGTTAATGAATTTGAGGACGAGTGCAAAGTAGTTGTCAAGCCATGCCATTTAAAGCATTAAGACTTGCTGTGCCTTTAAATTTTGTAGTAAAAAGGTAATTATCAAGACACAACCTAGAAATAGACTGGTTCTCCGTTTGCATCCTCTCTGGCTGTTGTTTTGGTCCCATTTGCACCCCTAGAGGTACCATGTTGCACCCATTGAAGTTGCTCAGTCAGTGCTGCTGGCAAGTGAGGGGTACGGTCAGTGTATCTGTTTTGTGACTTGCCCATTAAAAAATGTACTGTACATCTGATTGCATCGTCTTTATGTGATCGCCACTTTTAGGAAGGAACATTTTCTAGGCAAAAATGGCAACATTTTTCCCATAGCACTTTAACTGCAAGATGGATGCTCTCTATGCTCCCCTATTCAGCAAAGATAAAGTTAGCTTACTGTTACATCAAGTTTTGGCAAAGGACGCGCTCAACTTCTTAGAAAAACGAAAGTCTTTGGGTGCGCGATAAAATGTATCAAGTTAAGGAAGAAAAATCCGCACTCACAAACTGAGTCTCATTATTTATTTATATTACCACCATGTCCAAAAAGCGAACGCGTTTCGGCTATCAAGCCTTCATCAGTGCGCGGTGATGAAGGCTTGATGGCCGAAACGCGTTCGCTTTTTGGACATGGTGGTAATATAAATAAATAATGAGACACAGTTTGTGAGTGCGGATTTTTCTCACTGTAACATGTCATGATGACTTGATGAAGCATTTTTGGTGCGTAAATCCCACCACCTCACTGACTGGCTTTGCATAATATCTGACATGATAGGGCTGGGCAATATGGAAAAAAACCTATATCACGATATGGATTACTTTATATCACGATAACGATATATATCACGATATAGCACAATTACATACGTTCTCAGTTATTCTCTTTATTTGCTCTGTATTTTTCATGTCGCAAAACAACGCTTCTTTAAAATGGATCTTTTTATTCTTATTTTTACAGTTACATGAACTTATAGTGTGTATTGTGACAACATGAAATGTAATTAAATGATATTCAACTGTATAAAATTGATAAAATTACCATCATGATATAAACGATATAGGAGAAAGGTCACGATATACACTTTTATATCACGATAATGATATATATAGTCATATTGCCCAGCCCTATGGCATGATATGGTTATTATTCATCAGGCCAGCTGTGTTCAGCAGTTTCCTTGTTCCTGTGAAGTTAAGTACTATGATGTAAATGCTGTATCCGGTCTTCAAGGTCGTGTTGCACAGAAGTTGCTCCTGGTCTTCGTGGGTTAAGGGATGCACTTATTTATTTTCACGTCTTACTGTATATATTTTGAAGGTCTGATCATGTACCCCTTGCTTGTGTTTTTGTCTGAGCAGTCCTTGAGGAAGGTGGGCAAGGATACGACAGTGCTGCTCATCTGTGTGACTGTGTTCCTGTCATACCTCCCAGAGGCGGGACAGTACTCCAGTTTCTTTCTCTACCTGAGACAGGTACTCTACCCACGCACCACACCGCACCGTACTGCACTGCACTGCACCGCACCTCCTTTATTTAAAGGCAGAGTGTGTGTGTTTTGTTTTGTGTATTTCTAGAATTCCAGAATTGCTGCCCATTCAAAATTGTCATCTTTTTCATGAATATGTACTACCACCATCAGTTTCTATGTATTCATTGTAGCTTGGGAATTTACAGTGGCCTCAAGTACGAAAACCTGTGTGAATTTCCAACTGAATCTTTGCATATGATGCTGTATGTGAAATTTGGCAAAGATGCATACATAGCAAATGAAATCCGGATGTATCAAGCCACACATAAACAGATTTTCACACACATTCTTACTGAAAATCCCATTTAATGTCAAATTCAGTGCACATTGACTTTGTTCACATCGTGGGCCTGCACCTAAAGTAAATCTGAATCTTTGTGCAAGAAATGGCATACATTTACATACAAGTGACAGTTTTGTATGTATGTGTACACATGTAGCTTTGTAGTAATGGTGGGGTGGCGTCCGCGCCAATGTCTTATCCTGAGCGTATCGCTCGGTGCGTAATTCCAAGAGCAGTATAATGAAAAGGAAGAAAGGAGTCGCACACTGGAGCTGAATGCAAAAATCAAAAACTGTATTAAACAATGCAGTTTGTCCCCTGTCTGTCGGTTTTATTTACTTTTTTCGGCTTTGTTTAATACAGTTTTTGATACATTTTGTACATGAGGCCCCAGGCCACCACTGCGCCATTGGCCAAGGTTTGATTGCATGGGGAAACTGTCATACTAGGAGCACTTCAGGTCAAAACCAAGTAAGCTATTGAAATGTTTCTATGTGATCCCTCCTGCAGGTCATTCATTTTAACTCTGCAACAATTGCTGCCTTCATAGCCATGGTGGGGATCTTGTCCATCATAGCTCAGGTAGAGTATTGGCCTTTTCAGCCATTCTGTAAAACTGGAGCAAATAGCAAAAATAACCTTCTCTTTGCTTTGACATCATTTCTCCATTTTTTAACAGCATCAGTTCTTTCTTTGGAAAGATGATGAATTTGAACTTTAAACTGTGTGCTACGTGTTGCTGGAATTTGGTCATTAACGTCCGCTAAAATACCTAACTTGGCTTAAAATGTATTCCTAGACTTTGCTCCTGAGTCTCCTGATGCGGACGATTGGGAATAAGAACACTGTTCTGTTGGGCCTGTTCTTCCAAATGCTCCAGCTGGCCTGGTATGGCTTTGGATCAGAACCATGGTATGTCAACGCATGAGAATTATTTATTTCCCACGTCTTGCAAACCTGTACAGTCTTTACCTGTTAGGAATGGATCTCAATGTTTCTTTAAAAAAAAACCTACTAAATCTAAAAAATTTAATTGAAAATTCAGATAAAATTCCACATTTAAATTAATTCTATTTCAATTCTTTAATCCAAAGGTGATTAAAATATTCCCACTATTCACACCCCTCTTCACACACTCTTTACATGCCCATTTCACCTGGGTCTCTTGTCAGTTGAATTGTCGATTAATTGCGATTAATGTTTAATCGATTAATGCATTGATCGATTAAAGACGATTAATCATTTGCATCCCTAATGTGTATGTTCTTTGTTTGTTGTTGTGCTGTAGGATGATGTGGGCAGCTGGAACAGTGGCTGCCTTGTCCAGCATCTCCTTTCCAGCAGTGAGTGCTCTGGTCTCCCACTGCACGGATCAGGCGCAGCAAGGTGATTTTTTTTCTTTTCCTCTTTTCACCTTGTTCCATCAATATCCAGTCACACAGTAAAATGTATCATACCACATTAGTTCAGTGCTTTTAAATAAATGAATCTATAATGAACAATATACAACACATTGTATAATCGATAATACAATATTAATAAAAAAAAACTGTAAATGGCCACAGGATTCCGAGCTAGCATAGAAGCAAATCAACTTAAGTATGCCTTCAAACAGTTTTACTATATTTTCCTGACGGCTTCATGAATTCTTCTTTTTGAAAAAATGCATTTGGAGTTTCGTGCTCCTCCTTGTATGTTTTACGCCATAAATATAGTAAATGACAACAGTATGACCACAACATTAACAGTATGTTTTAGGTGGCTCCCTCTAGTGGTTAAAACCAAGACCTGTTTCCAAAGAAATTGATGCCAATAGTGGCATTGTGTGTATGCAAGTTGCAAAATAAAATATAAACGGGTGCAAACTAGTAAAATGCATCTTCAAACAGTAGAGATTGTGAGCTTTCAGGGGGGAAAATGTATATTCAAGTGAAAAGAGAAGTCCGCGACACTGCTTGTCTATATATTATTTAATCGAGCAACGTTTCGACCTTCAGGTCTTCATCAGGTCTTCATCAGGTCTTCATCACTTTGCCTGATGAAGACCTGAAGGTCGAAACGTTGCTCGATTAAATAATATATAGACAAGCAGTGTCGCGGACTTCTCTTTTCACTTGGATTTACTCTCATTGTCCTGCACCTGGCCCATCGGGTGGGATGTGCACACATCTACTTCTCTGAACGGGGAAATGTATATTCCCAGAACGTATTTCAGTGTTCTGAAAATGAGATTGAAAATGTTTTTTCCAGATTTGAGAGGTCCTCTGTTCAGACCACAATGGAAGTCCTTCTATGATGGTTGACTGTTATGAAAGTGTTTCTACTAATCTCAGTAACAACCAAACACCAAGAGCCTATGTTGAGTTCTGAAGGCCTGAACAGAACAAAGCAAAATACTGCAATAAATTGTGGATTAATTTTGAGGGACTTCCGTGAAGACGTAGTATAATTTAGTGTAAATATGAACATTTTGCTGCAGACTACACCTATTCATGTGCGATCATGCAAGATATCAGCCTTCTATATTGTACAGCTGTTGCACTATGGCCTTGAGGAATGTATCATGTAATGGCCACACTTGCTTTGCTGGCAGTAAACAAAGCGAATCAAACCTTGTCACCCACAGGTGCTGTCCAGGGCATGATCACAGGTATTCGTGGGCTGTGCAATGGCCTTGGCCCCGCCCTCTATGGCATCATCTTCTTCCTGTTTAATGTGGAGCTCAACGAGCTGGACCCCAATGATAGCAGCATACCCAAAGACCCAAAGACAGAGGTACAGCACTTCACAATAACTAACTCTTACAGGCCTGATTATCTAGCTCTGCCCTTAGCAGACAGCAGTTGTTTTTTTACAGGAAATGGTGTAATAAATATTTTTAATATTTTAGATTTTTATAATGCCACCTTTAAAGGATCTGAAGTTTTTAATGTGTATTGATGCAAAAAAAAGAATATACTTTAAAGCATATACTGTCTTACTCTATAACTTTTCTACATTGCACTCATCTTGGCCTTGAAATAGCCATGGTAGCTTTACTGGCAATAGACTAAATAAACAAACGTAAAGGCCCAGTGCCTTTCTGTTAGTCTGCTACATGGTCACATTCACAGTGTTCAACTAACTGAACACCTCCATGTTAAAGTAACTAAAGGCTATAATTTGCACATCCTCAGCAGAGGGTAAAACCGTCGCTCAGTAAATGTGACGATTTTTAAAATGTATTTAAATGAAGCGTTTTCCCAACCTAGCTGAAAGGAACAATGTAAGGGGGTTCTGTGGCGCACTGCATTAATGCACCCATACCACAAACTACGGGCAGGTGCCCATGGTGACCCAGGTGCCCATGGCGACCCAAGTTCCAGTTCCCTTCTCTCTCCCCCACTTATGTCATGTCCCAGTCCTCCACTACCCCATTGTGATGAAGGCAAAAAAACATATTGGATTTTGGAAAAGTGAAAAGGGCATTCTAAAATATTTTATGGTTTGCCATTAATGTGTAATTCACTACACCCGTTCGACATCGGCTGCATAGAACAATCATTCCTAAAACCCCTTAAAGGTACACTGTGCAGGAAATGGCCAAAAAAGGTTCTGCAACTATGCTGCTAATTGAATCTGGGTTGCCTATGGGGCACCTAAGTCACGCCATCTACTTCCTGGTTCATGGGGCAGTAATTTGCAAAAAAAAATTGAATGGAAGTGAACGAGGCGAGCCGTGGTGGATTTGTTGTGCATAGGTGGAGGTCCAAGGTTTGGATTGGTGTCGAAGAACCACTCATTTCAAGCTCAGCAATTATTTCTTGACTCCTCATGCCCCATGAACCAGGAAGTAGAGGACGTGACTTAGCTGCCCTATTGCCAAATTTGATCTTTCAATGAAAGTTTACTAAGTAATAAACTAATATTTTCTAATGAGGCCCAAGTACAGTCATTTTTGCAGCAAAAAATGGCTATTTCTGGAAATTCAAAATGGCGGACCATGGAGAAGATCCCCCTTTTCACGCAGGGCTTTTTGTGAACGGGGAAATAGGGGCGCTCCACCCTCATACCTCCTTGGGTGCACCCTCATACTTTTATTTATATATATATATATATATATATATATATATATATATATATATATATATATATATATTTGAGCACCCTTAGTAAATTTCTCATTCACGGGAGGAAACACCTCATGCCAAAAAATCCTAGAAAAAGCCCTGCATCACGTATGAAAAGTGCAATTTTTCTAGTCTTAATGAATACTTAGAATTTCATGGTGGTGGTAAGTATTAATGAAAAAGGTAACATTATTGAATGGGTAGCATGAATTCTGGAAATAAGCAACTAAAACATTTTTGTGAAAGAAGTGAAGCTCACCAAGTAGTCAGTAGTTTACTGGTGCGTTCAGACAAAAATAGCTGTGAAATGTGTTATCCAGTGCATGTTTTTTGGCCAACTCCATTCACTTTTATTGGACAAAAAAAAACCCCACTGGTCCACTGTTACTACAACGAATGGTAAAATCACCCGTCCCCTTCTCTGTTTTCTCCCCTGAAGCCTACGATTCCAGGCCCCCCGTTTCTGTTTGGAGCATGCTCTGTTGTGCTGGCGTTGCTGGTGGCCGTGTTCATCCCGCAGCAGCCGCGTGTGGCTGTGAAGACATGCTCAAGCACCTCCAACGCCGCCAGCCTGCAGTGCCACGTCACCACCACGCCCAGCGATGACGACATCGAGCCCCTCCTCCAGGACAGTAGCATGTGACGTTGCTATGCAGATCCACCAACCACCCGTTTGGTTTTAAACCAACCACCCCTGCAGGATTTCATTGGACTGGATGCACATCAGCAGACCAGGCTTCATGGGGTTTGGACGTTTTTTTGTTTGTTTTATTTTTTCCTCTAATTAAATTTATCTGTTTCAAAACTGTTGTAAAAATGACTGTTTATACATTGCATACGATTAATATATTGGTATTATCGTCGAGCGCTTTTAGAGGGAAAATGTACAAGGGGTTAATTCTTTCAAAGCACCTCATTAGGGAGATGATTGAACAAGCATTGAGAAGAGTTGGTGGTTTGTTCCCTTTCATCAGAATACGTGCCTTTTTATGATGTTTTAATTTTTATTTCGAGGTTGTCCTGTGACATTTCCTTTACTTTATCCACATCTTATACTGCACTTTCTGTGCCTACTATGTCCAGGTCTATGTTAGATGTTTTCAAACAGTGTAGCACTCTGCACTTGGATCACCCCGTATCCTAACTGCAAGCAACTGTGAAAATGACATTGCGCTGAACAATTTATGGTTACATTTAAACTGTGTGTGTACCCTGTTATGTCACATACATACTAATAGTGTGCCTAGCAGATGTCCATATTGCTTTGAAGCATTATGTTACGATAATGTGCGACAGCTGGACAATCCCATCGAAAAATGATGATGTTACTGCTCAATGTGTTGCTTGCTGGTAGGATACAGTGAAGCTCTAGAGTAGATCTGTTTTTTCCAGCTAGATATTGTGGTGTGGAGCGTAAAGTCAGCCCACCTGAACCTTATAGAGCTGAGCTTAAGTACGGTAGTTCCAAACATATGCACTCTTTCCACAATGCAAAAACAAAATCAGGATCATTGCAATGGCAGTCAGAACATATCCTCAATTGTGGTGTAGCGCATGGTGTAGTTTTATTCTGAAAAATAACAACACCATGCATCAACTTTTTTTTATTACACAATGTAATTATTGACGGTTTTTCGTTTTGTTGTACGCTATTTTGGTCAGCACCCTGAAAAAAGAGAGAACTGTTTGCTCCAATCTTTATGATGGTTTTATTCTCAAGACATATTGTATTTCAAGTACTGTAGTGTGTTCACATGAAGAAATCAGACGAATATAGCACTGATCTTGCACCGGTCTCATGGTGTGAATCTAAACTCGAAATTCTTCACAAGACATAAGTGTTGTTTCTACATAGGTTGTATAGGATCTTCTATTGCACAATCACCCAGGAGAACAGCAGACTGGAACAGTGGAATCTTTTTATTATTACTTTACACTTAGCTGACGCTTTTATCCAAAGCGACTTGGTTATTTTTTTTAAGTTCAGGGTAGTATTCGTATTTCCTGAAATTTAGGCTGTAAAATGAAACCCGTTTTTGTTTCATCTCGCTCCGACCTCTGGAAACTACGCAATCTTAAGTTTATAAAAAAGATTTAAGCTTTAAACTAAATGCTTGCCTTGCAAAGTCACGCCCATTTTATTTAAAGCTATTTTCTTTAGAGAGTAATAACAGTATGATATCACATTCCTTTGTGCCCACTACACTTCACGTGGAAAGCATACCGTATGCACAAAAAGGACAAGTTTGGTGCAAAATGAAAACAGGCATGTTAAAAGTCCTGCTGTGGTGCATGGAATCAATGCCCCATACCACAATAGGTCTATTTGCTCGTGGGGACCCTGGTTTGAGTCCAGCCTGGGTCATTTTCCAACCATACCCAATCTCTCTCGCACACTCTAATAATCGTCACTTTCCTATAGTCACAAAAGCCCCGACAAAATACTTTTTAATTCATATCATGTCAAGTTTGTATGTTTAGTGAGGATTGTCCGTGGGGCCAGCCTGTTGCATTTCACAGTTGACCATTTTTAACATTGGTCAAATTTGGTCCAAAACACTGGAATTTCTAGTGTTATGGGTGAAATGCAAAAATAAGACCGGTACAAAAGTACCAGTAATATTGTACCATGTCCTAGATCCTAATGGCTACCTCAAGCATTGTTTTCTCTGTTTGTAGTACCGGTACATGTAAGTTTTGTTTCAGGAAGTTCAGCAAATGACCGTTGTGGCACACAAAGACAAAAAAAAAAACCTTTTAATGCCATTTGTCCAGTTGCAGCCTAGGCAATGCATCCAAATTGTAACACTATTAGGTAATCAACCTTCAAGAGTAAATTGATTTCTTTCCAGACATCTGAACTGCCACTTTTCATGAGGTCACTTTTCCCCCCATCATATACATTCATATATTCTCAATACACTGAAGGTCATTTTAGTAATGTTTATAAAAAAGCTATTTAAAACTTTCAAGGGTTAAACAGATTAGTTGTGCTGGATTAGATGGACTGCTGTGTGTCACAGCTGTTGCACTTGCAGGGTGGTTGAGTGGCAAGCGTGACTGGTTGAAATAAAGGTTTAGTATAATTCTGATGTTATTTGGTTCGTTAAGATAGGAGCAGCTTCATTAGTTGGCCTTAATTTTGAACTACCGTAAACTACTTTCTTTGTCATAGCTATAGGTTTTGTCACACAAGCAGTTAAGAGGGTAGTTGGGCCTTAACATGACATTGTAATGTGTTACATATTAATGCAGTATTTTGCTTCAGCTATGTGGAAGACAGCACTTTATGCGACAAGTTACCTTCTGAGTGTCTGGTGCATTTGTTTGTTTTGGGGTTGTTTTGTTGTTTTGGTCTTTTTCTACTTGAATTTCGTCTGCCCTCTATAACAGAAGACATCGTTATGATGCGCCACTCTTAAATTTTAAGAAGTAAGATTATGTGTATACCAAAATAAAACGTGTTAATCATTATAATGATTATTATAATGTAGTATTATTCAAGTGAATAATTGGTTGGGATGGGTTGGGAGGGTGTTCCACTCAAAAAATTCAATAAGTTTGTTCTGACACATTATTTATGTTGTTACATAGAATTCTACACCATAAACGTCACATTCCTTTGGCAGATCTTTCCACTCTATGCAAGTCTTCCTTCAAATATGAACTTACTCAACTTACCTCTTAAGGTGAAGTTATTGAGATATTTTCTGTAACTTTAAAATGGCAGCGACAGGCCCCCTCTCCTACGTGAGGCACTCTGATTGCATATTTTGATGAGTGACTATTCCAAGTCTTCAGTGTATATTCAAGGTGTGTGTGTGTGTTCAAGAAAGAATGTGAAGTGAATACGAATGGGGTGTCCTCGAGTATCGCCAGTAGAAGGCGAGCTGTAGAAAAGTGAAAGTGTCTAAACTATGTTTTCCTCTCTAATCTTCCCTTTCCCGACTTCCGCCATCTTGGTATAGGCATGAATGGCCATCCGGGTACTTTGCCCGTAAATGTGCGTTACGCCCCTTTTTGGGGGAAAACAAACCGAATGTCTCATTAACTTACATGCTACATCGGCTTGTCTAAATGAACGCAGTCCATCCTTCAGCCACGGCTGTTTGGCTCTATTATTTGAACAGCCGGCAACACAACACGTTTTCAGCATGTTGCGCGTGAACAACGCTAGTTGTCCGTATCTTTCGTTTATTAAACCCCAACATCACCAATTGACTTGCATGGGTTGTTTTCCCCCACAAATGGGCGTAACACACATGGAAAACGTCACGCAAGGGGACGCCACCGCTTGTAGTTGGTGAACGTAGCCAGGTGACGAAAGGCAGGTTGCATCTTCCCCCGGCTGAGTGTGGTGATTAGAAAACTGTACTGTTTTTCAGAAAAACAAACCTTTTACCTCCTGAACCTGGGTTAACCAATATTTATTATATAATGGAATGTCTAATTGGTCTGAAATGCAGTGTACATTGTTGGGTAACCTGCCTTCGGGCGTCTCAAATCTATGCCAAGAACAGTATTTGTTTCAGGCAATCGTATAGCTGGCCTGGTTGAACCAGCCCTTTTGTACCTTTCTGTCATCTGTCTGGCTGCAGTTTAGGGCTGTAAATCATAGCCTCCATGGCCGTACGATATCGCTATCGATTTCTTAAGTCAGCGATTCGATTATTTTCGATACTTAAGAATGCCCTACGATTCGATTCGATTTTTTTTCCAATTACTTTTCCACTTCTATTATGTTATGAAGCTAGGGCATTGGGCAGGGGCCAGCGATTCGATTATTTTCGATACTTAAGAATGCCCCACGATACGATGCCATTTAGATTCGATCGTCGGCCGTACGATCGATGCATCGTTACATATCTATCATTATTACACCCCTACTGCAGTTCCATTCAGATGCAAAATATTGGCTGACCAATCAGCAGTCCGAGGGAGTGGTTATGAGTGGTGGTGATGATGTTTGTGAGTGATGGGTGCCATGCTGAATTGTAGTTCACAGCTAGACTAACAGTGTAAATTAAAGCCAAATGTCAGGCACCGGTTAAGTCATATCCAGCTGCCTCGACAATGTCTACACACATCCTGCAAGAACGTTTCTCAATACTTGGTTGTGCTGCTGGAACCCCTGTTTGGAGCCAAGTAGTATTTCGTATCATTTTGTCAACTGATGATTTAAATCTGGTTTAGTTGTGCAGTCAACATGCAGTTTCATTAACCGATTTGGTGGCCAATACAAGTAGCAGATTTAGAATGGTAACATCTTAAGCCAGGTTACCCAACACTGGCAATATATACATGTGTATTCCTTTTAAAGGCATTTACACATCATTGTTGATTGATGTGAAATGTAACATATCTTGTGAAAAAAAAAATATAGTCAAGCAATCTAAATCTTTTTGTTTGTTTGTTTTGCAGTTTTTGTAAAATAAGCAGCACTTTGTATGTTAGGGTTATTATCTGCCTTTCTATTTCTAGTTTGTGAGTGGTCCTTTTTGCAGTGTACATGATGATGCTTTTATGCATTTAATACAATATCTGAGCATTTGATATCATGTGCCTGAGATATGTAATATAATCAATGCTTAACATGTTAATAAAATACCAAATATGTTGATTGTTATTGTTTTGTCTGCAGCCGAATTGCAATGTGGTCAGCTGAAATGCTATTAACAGTCATATCCCTTCAGGATCATTGATACCAGGCAAGGCAACTTTCAAAATTAGTTCATCCCATCTACTATAAGAAAAGGACTAAGCAATATTCCGTTGGTTGTTAAGGGACACTGTGCATGAAATGGTCAGAAAAGGTACTGCAACTATGCTGCTCATTGAAACTGGGCTGCCTATTGCCAAATTTGATCTTTACATGAAAGTTTACCAAGTAATAAACACATTATAAATACATTTCCTAGTATGGTCCAAGTAGAGTCATTTTTGCTGCTAAAAATGCCTTTTTTTTTCATTCAAAATGGCGGACCATGGAGAAGATCCCCCTTTTCATGTATGAAAAGTGCATTTTTTCCAGTCATAATGAATACTTAGAATTTGATGGTGGTGGAAAGTATCCATGAAAAAGATAACATTAGTGAATGGGCAGCATGAACTCTGGAAATAAACAACTAAAAATCTCACACAGTGTCCCTTTAACACACACACAACTGAAATTATTATATTATTATCTGGTTGGGCATAATTACCTGCGGTATTGTTGGTTGTGATGGAAAACTAGGACACTTCAATCTTCAATCAAAACACCATTGAGGATGTGACCTTTAATTTACAGTATGGCCTACACAATCAAAATCACATTAACACCTCAGTGACTGTCAGCAATGTACATATTTCGTCAATCCTCACTCCAAGCATGGACATTTTTTTCCAATACCCATTTGGTCACATCACAAGACAAATCTACATTGACATGGCAAATACATGGACGTTCATGCGTTTCAGTCCTTTACAATTCATCCATACAGGAATATGGTATAACTCTCAGACCCACTGTATCAAAAAAGGAATTACATGTTGCTGAATGTTCAACTGTTATGAGAAACACAAGCACAGCAAATAATTAATGGTAACCCTTTCACAACTAAAAGTGCATTTGATCATGAAAGGACAAGTTGTTGTCTAGATGGAAGTATATCACAACGCTGCAACACTTTGTAACAACTTCTGTTTTGAACCAGTGACAAAAAATAAAACAATTACATTCCCTCAATGAACAAATGACTGAACAAGACAATCTGAACCAAATTACTGCGCTTGTGTCCAAAGCAGCACTCCAGAATCCATCACTAGTCGCAAGAGCCCGTATTACAGAAACGTACTAACTTGAGATAATCACAGCTCTGTTTGGAGTCTATGAGGCTCTAAGATGAACATTTAATGTCTGCTTAAAGACTGCAACTATATACTGTATAACAACTTAAAATGCCTCAATGAATCACATATCCCAATTTGTAGACTTCCACCTCCATCCCCTTTGTCAAAAAAGCCCAAAACGGGGACTACAGGGTCCTGATCCTGGCAGTCAGAGTGATGGAACATTAACTAAACTAGGGTTAAGAAAAGTAGAACATAATAGGGCCCATATAAGATAATATGGGTTCAGACCTTTTTTTGTGACTTACTAACTAGCCTGGTTTTACCAGACCACAGTAACTACTTAGTAATTGATTTTTGGTCTGGATCCTCGATGCCCTGGAGCGCTTGGGCGGGAGGAGTGAGCTCAGCTTTGGTTTGAAATGAGTGGTGACCAATCGCTGACAGTTGACGTTCATGACGTATGTTATTATGTGCCCGGGTGCGTTTGCTTATTGACCGACCGCCTGGAGGACGACTAAACCCTCCCCAGAGAAGCGATATTAGACCATTCATGAATTAGAAAGTAATTCAAAATGAATGGTTTGGCCTGTTAGACTATGTCCTAACTAGGGAGAGAAGCAGAATTATTGTAGTGGTGTTTAACTATGGAGATACCGTTGACTAGATACCAACAACTTACACACCTCAGCCCTTCACTCAGCCTCCATGCTGCCTTTAGCTTCACCACCAACTGTATTGTGTAAAACTAGAGAAGTGAGTCTAAGAAGATTCAGTCACTGCTTAGGAAAAGGGCAGGCCATGGAACGTACAGGAACTAGTGCACATGTTTTACCTGAACATACAATTGCATTTCATTACATTGACTGGACACATTTTTTTTCTTGTATCACTTACAGAACACAACTCAGGGAAACTTTTGTGGTGTATGTTGGAGCTGTATCTGAAATGGAGATAAGAGAAAAAAAACCTTTAAGTCTGGAAAGGACAACATGTTACAATGTGCTCTAAACTTAAAAAAAGAAAGCACAGCTCTGAACCAACATGCTAAGATACATGTATTATTTTTTTTCCGTCGGTTTAGCTTAATTTATACTTTTTAGTAGCTTCATACGTTCTAATCCTTACTTTATACTTTATGCCCCTTCTTGATTACCTGTTCTTAACGATTGATAGGTGTCAGACATAAACAAAGTGATCAATGCGAAATGTCCACATCCTTTTCAGATGTTTAATATATGGCTTCCTGAAAAATGTCTTTTAGACCGAAAACTTGACTATTAAAAATCTGAAAAATATTTAAGTGTCCAGCTAGCACTGCTGGTGCCTTTCATTTATGTAGCTTTTGCTTATTCAAAACTTTCAAGTGTCTGGTATTTTTTTAATTGAGATTATTGCTGTACTTTCTGTTTTTGTTTGGTGCTTCACTTTTTAAATGCCTGACATTAGGATAATGAAAATGAAGAAAGGAGTCGCACACTGGAGCTGAATGCAAACTCAAAAACTGTATTAAACAAAGACGGCTTTTGGCTTTGTTTAATACAATTTGAGTTTGCATTCAGCTCCAGTGTGCGACTCCTTTCTTCCTTTTCATTATACTGCTCTTGGAATTACGCACCGAGCGATACGCACAGGATAAGACATTGGCGCGGACGCCACCCCACCATGACATTAGGATAATAAAATGGTGTTTTACCTCTGTCCTTGAGGCTGCCGATGTAGGTGTGTAGGAACTCCTTCTCGCTCACATCTGGTACATGCTCCTGCTCCTGCTGCTGCTGCTGCTCATCGTCCTCCTTCCTCTCTTGATCGGTTTCTTGGCCAGTATTATTTTCATATAATCTAATAAACCTGGAAATAAACATATACCGACAGTAGATGAAAATATTTCAATGTTTCAGTTTATAATTCATTCACTGTAAGCACTGTGGGTTTATTGTCTCCTATATTCATAGAATATAGCAGAATCCCTTGGTTGTTATTGTAGGCTACTGTAGTACAGCAACGTGAAAATGAATGGATATGCATCTTCATCTTCTTGGTGTAACGCAAGTACTTCAGGCCCCCCTGCAAGCTACCAAGAATGGGCCCCTGGAAGAAAAAAGAGGACCTAGTATCATGTTGAGGGGGCCCGTTTCTTCAAGTCAAGGGCCCATGTGGGCCCCCCGACTCTTATGGACCCCCCTGCCTCGCGGGGGTTGCGGGGGTATTCTTTAAGTAAAACAGCCCAACATACACAAACAGTTGCGCACACAAATATGTGCAAAATCCAACATGAGTTTAAAAAAAAAGGATAACATCAAAGTTTTAAGAAACATCCATTCACAGGAGTGCAAAATCGGGAAGAAATTATGCCAAATATTATATTTCAACTTCTACAGAAGTCTATTTTTGCTATAAATTTTTCATTATCTTCTCTTAAGTCATCCGATAATACATTTTGCCTAAATGTGCAGTGCCCCCAAACCAGGGATATATGATTGTATGACACAACACACACATTTAAAAGGATGACGACCCTACATTTTCGCAGAATAAATAATGGATTAAAAAGTATGCCACAATATAATAATACAGTGAAATGATGATGTGACCCTTCATGCATGCTTCAAATGAAAGGATGAAATATACTCACTTCAATGTTGGCCTCTCAACCAGCTTGGAAGGCAAACATGTCAATTCCTCTCCAGATACAACAATCATAGTAAGTCTTTCCATGTTGGCCATGGACATGGGCAGGTATGTCAACTTGTTCTTGTGAAGAAACAATGTGGTCAGCTCGTCAAGTCTTGAAATACAAAAGAACAAAGACAAGTCATCATCACATCACTGTTGGAGTAGAATTACTGTACTTCAAGTTAGGGCAGCCCTAAATATCCCCTGTAAGGCTTCAATCAAGACTTGTTCAAGGGGGCTTCGGCCATCCATAACAACCATCCATAATAAGTAAATAAAAAATAAGCAAATAATCACTTAAACAAGAGATAAAGAAGAAAACTAAGAGTAAAAAGGGATTACTAACAAATATTTAGATGAAATGACCTACCTGTCGATGTCTTCAGGGAGATCTTTAAGCCCATTGTTGCTCATGTCTAACCACTGCAGGCTTGACATGCGCAGAACACAGACAGGAATGCTAATGAACTTGTTTTCCGCAATGTCCAAGTGGACCAGTTTCTTGAGGCTACTCAGCTGAAAACACAAAAATGTGATTAAGCAGGAGCTGCTGTGGCGCAGTGTACTAATGCACCTATCTACTGTACGTATGAAGAGTTCAGATGCAAAACTCCCTAAGTGCCTTTTCAGAAAATAATCTTAATTAATTTTTATTTAATACAAAGCTATCAAAATTGCATATTTTTTATTTTATGTTTGTAATATAACTATTTATATGTATTATCAAGTGCATGAATGTAAACCAAACCAACAACGGGGTTCTCTAAAAATATAGAAGTGCAGGTCTTCGGAAATGGAGTTAGGGGGTTTTGCATCTGAACTCTACGTATGGACACACTTCCCAAGACCCAGATTTGAATCTGGCCTGGGTATTTTCTCCGCCCTATTACCACCCAAATGATGCTCAAAACCTTGCCTCAGCATTAGACAGACATCTACAGTAGAGTCTGAGATAAAATGATCATAAAAGATGGGCATGAAAAAACAAAGCAGTGACACAGTTGACCCTTCATCTGTGAAACTTTTACCATATATTCTTTACTTTTGTGATGGACTCAGAGAATCTTAAGCATCAGTGTTTGTACAGTAAGTAACAGGACGGGAGCAGGCACAAAAAAAAGTTTGAATGGAAATGAAACAAGTGAAACCCCTTAGCCTACCTCAAACGGTAATTCCATGAGATTATAATTTGAAGTCAACTCCAGCCTCTCCAGGTTCTCACAGTCCCCCAGCTCAGGGGGAATCTCAGAGAGCTTATTGTAACTCACATTCAGTTCTTTAAGATGTGTCAGTTGACCTGTGACAAAAAAAGAGGGGTAAGTGTGTCTCACACCATGTTGTGTTGTGGCTCAGTCACTTAATTGACCCCATGATCAGAGGATGGTAATGACAAAAAAAAACGTATTTTCATCATCGTCATGACCCAGCAATGAAACCATTTCAATAAAAGTCACACCTATTCAAAGTGGCCCACCCCTCAGACAAAATGTGTTCTTTGCATTTACTGTAACTAATTCATTGAACATACAGTTGTTCACTCAAACCAATGGTAAGCAGTGGGGGTTAGGTGATTTGCTCAAGGATAAGCTACCTCTCTCAGGAGAGGATGGGGGAAGTGTTGGTTATTTACTTCCCGCACACTCTCATCTGCCAGTGGAGGCCATATAAACAGTTACGCTTTTGCTGCATTTGTAACTCCTACACCTCTAGTATGATTGTTTTACAATCTGGGCCACAAATTCAGGACTTTAGGGTATATCTAAAAATGATAGAGTAATAAATATTTCAAAATTTCATTCTGATGCCACTAAAGCAGGGGTTGGGAACCTACTGTGTGTACAAGGGCCGTTTATGGCCCTTGAGGTCATCTTATCCGGCCCCTGACATAATCTTAATGTTATGTAGTTTCACATGAAATATGACAAATTTTGTTTAAAAAAAATGATAGAAATTACATTAGCAATACAATTAAGTTATATTTTCAGGGGACCTAGTGAAGGTGGGGTCTCTTTGTAAAGGTGTCCGCCTTCAGTATAGGCCTTAAGTGCAGGGGGAAATCCTTACCTGGTCTGTGTTCATTGTACAGCCCTTGGAGGACTTAATAAAACTTGTGAAAGTAAAGTGGCCCCTTGAATAAAAAAGGTTCCCCACCTCTGCACTAAAGGCTGGAATATGCTTTCTGTATTATACACATACATGCACTTTTTGTGCACTAATGCATTGCCATACATATTTTATGTGCATAATGACATAAAATCTAGATGATACCTCCTGTATCTTAAGTAGTGTAATGCTCTGATGGTTCTGCAGCATATGATCTCATTGTTTCCCCATTGGTCCCAACATTAGTAGCAATACCCCTTTTCCTCTTTTCCGATGTTAGTTTGCACCGAAATCATGGCGCCTACCTATTTCAGGTGGTAATGTGTCAAGGCAGTTTTTGGGTATATCCAGTACACGCATGTCCTTAAACATTCCAATGAAAGCTGGAATCTTTAAGATCTTTGTCTCAGTGATGTGCCATTCGCGGAGGTAGGTCATCTCATACAGGGAGGCTGGGACCTCCTGTGTTTCATGACAAAGAGGGGATTTTTTTTTTTTTTTCAAAAAAAGAAAGACATTTCTCAAAAACTGTTTACAGTGAGATAAGAATGTTACTTGTGACAAGAGTGTAGGCCTACCTTCCATTTGTCACCACTCAGTTCAAAAATGAACCGTTTCTCTTCAATCTGCAGTCCAGAATCTGGAAAAAAAAATGACAAATCAGTCAAGCACAGAATCCAAGTAATATACTGTATTTTCCTATGTATTTTTGTAAATGCCATGTTTTCAAGTGATGGATTAAGACCTGGATACAGAAGTACACATTCCAAATCACCTGCTCCCAACTGTGGGCTTATATTCACACTTCCATTAAGAATCGTGGTGTTGTTATCTTATTGCTATCTTGCTCGATTATTGCTATCTTGCCCCCCCCACCCCCCACCCCACCCACACACATACTATACTATACGATACTAACAGATACTGTGATTTCACTGCACTTTTCTATTCTTTCATGCATGTGGTAATTAAAAACATCCTTGTGAACATCCTTGTTGTGTACGAGATAAGACATCATGCATTTGAATTGTTCATCTCTGTTCTCTCCACTGACTCACCTCCACCCCCAGTGCATTGTCCCTCCTCCAGGGCCCCCTCCTGCTGCTCCTCCTCCAGGTATGGGTCAATAGTCACCTCCTTTAGCGAGGACCTCTCCAGATAGTGCTGCAGCTCGGTCATCTCCGCGCTCTTCATCTTACGACAGGCTATGCGGAACTGCCACTGTTGATTCACCCTGGAGCACACAACAACAACAAAAACATTCAGGCAAGGAAAAAAAACACACCAGGATCACGCATAATGGTCAGTACTACAATACAATACAAAGCAATACACAAATACTTCATGTAGTAATAGATAATCTATCAAGAATGCAAATCTAGAACATCAACCTGTTTGGCCTTGAAGCTTTGAGAAAGTATAGCACAAGGATCAGTGAAGATGGATTAATCTAATGCATAATTTACTGTCCTTATTGTGTTTAAATCTACATACAGTAGGCTATGTTCATGGGTGGTGTGTGTGTGTGTGTGTGTGTGTGTGTGTGTGTGTGTGTGTGTGTGTGTGTGTGTGTGTGTGTGTGTGTGTGTGTGCGTGTGCGTGCGTGCGTGCGTGCGTGCGTGCGTGCGTGCGTGCGTGCGTGCGTATTATGTATGTATTTGTGTTGTATGTATGTATTATGTATGTATTTGTGGGGCTCACCTCTGCAAAGCACTCTTGGCCAGGCGTTCCTGTTCCCTTTTCTGCCGCACTTTTTGTTTCTTGGCGCGTGTCTCCCATACGCCTCTGATGAGAGACAGGTCATACACCGGGATGTCCAGTTTGCTTTCCAGATTCATTGTGACTTCAGCTGATCAAAGAAAGGCAAAAAAAAACATTTTTCAGTCACTGTAAAGAACTGCATTTCTAAATTGGTTTAAATTAGTATACTATTAGCTCATAATTAATTATTAAATCTTGAATAGCTATATTAATTAAGGCTCATTTACACATTTACTTGATTAGCTCTTAATAACTATTATTTTGTTAAAATTTGAAATTGGTTAAGAAGCGTTAATCAGTACGTGGTGGTGCGTTTCGTTGCCGCCTCTCCAATCGAGTCTCCCACATGCTGCAGATCTCTGATATACCATGCACCGCAGAGGCCTCCATTTTGAACTTCATCGTTATTTGACCTGTATAAAAATAAAGTCATCATGATGACATTACAGACAAAACGTTAGTAAGACACACATTGAACACCCATTAGGCTATTTTCTGAAAAAAAAAAACTTTTTTTTTTTTAAGTTGGTGGTTGTGCTGTCAAGATGTTACACTGTTTGCTTCAATACATTTGACAATCATTACGCTGGTTATTGACAGCTATTAGTCTGTTTTACATTATTCAGCCTGATCTCTCAGAATTTCGTGGAATGGACACGGATGTTTGGGACACGAAATCCGTGTCAGTTTCAGATTTTGCCAAAATTCCGTGCTCCTGGACACATAATTGTTTTCTGTGATTGAGTCACAGAAGTGCTTTCTGTATGTGTAGTGACTTTGTCGGAAATACATGTAGGTTTGGTCCTTGGAGGGCCTATACACTCACCGGCCACTTCATTAGGAACCCCTCTGTAGTGCTGGGTTGGACCCCCTTTTGCCTTCAGGACTGCCTGAACTGCCTGCAACAAAACTTGGGTAGGCTGCGGCATTCCAATAAAGATAAATTGGTACCAATTGGACCAAATTGTGCTAAGAAAATATCCATATGCCATTATATCCCCAGCCTGAAATGTTGATGTAGAGCAGGGTTGACCCATGTTTTCATGTTGTTGACGCCAAATTCTGACCATTCCACCTGAGTGTTGCAGTAGATATCAAGACTCATCATACCAGGCAATATTTTTCCGATCTTCATGGTGAGCCTGTGCAAATGGTGGCCTCATTTTCCTGTTCTTAGCTGACAGGAGAGGCACCAAATATGGTTTTCTGCTGCTGTAGCCCATTTACCTCAAGATTTGATGTGCTGTGTAATCAGAGATGCTCCTATGCATACCTCGGTTGTAATGAGGGGTTATCTGACTTAAAGTTTTGGCAAAGGACGCGCTCAACTTCTTGGAAAAATTAAAGTCTTTGGGTGCGAGATAAAATGTATCAACTTAAGGAAGAAAAATCCGTACTCACAAACTGCGTTTCATTATTTATTTATATTACCACCATGTCCAAAAAGCAAACGCGTTTCGGCTATCAAGCCTTCATCAGTGCGTGGACTGATGAAGGCTTGATAGCCGAAACGCGTTTGCTTTTTGGACATGGTGGTAATATAAATAAATAATGAGACGCAGTTTGTGAGTGCGGATTTTTCTTCCTTGGGTTATCTGACTTAACAATGCCTTTGTATCAGCTCAAACCAGTCTGGCCATTCTCCTATGACCTCTGCCATAAACCAGGCATTTTTGCCCACAGAATCACTGTTCACTGCATTTTTTTCTTTTTCGTACCATTCTTTGTAAACCCTAGAGATGGTTGTGTGTGAATATCCCAGTAGATCAGTCTTTTCTGAAATACTCAAATCAGGCCCTTTCGGCACCCACATTTAAATAACTGTTCTTCCCCATTATGATGCTCGGTTTGAACTCTGTCAGATCATCTCGACCATGTCTACATGCACAAATGCTTCGAGTTGCCACCATGTGATTGGCTGATCAGAAATTTGCCTCAATGATCAGTTGTAACAGGTGTTCCTAATGTAGTGGCCGGTGAGTGTATATGAAATAGGTCTGTTAAATGTTTAAACGGTCTGTTAGTTTAATGGGTAATTTGGCTGTTTAATGGGGCTGTTGAAATATTTTAAGATGAGAAGGTGCGTACATAGAAGCAGCGGATGCATCCCATGCCTTCCGGAGAGCTGCTGTGTGATGTCTCAAATTAGCATAAAGTTAATTTGTCTACAGTTTAGTGATCACATACAGAGAAGATGAAGGTGCCTTTATACACATAGAAGCAGTCCAGCGTTATCCACAAAAAAAACATAATGAAATCCTTATCTTTAAAGAACTGACCTCAAGCCCACTCTCATAACAGGAAGTGAGCGCTTCAGACACTGACAGTGTTGCCAGATTGGGCTGTTTTCCGCCCAATTGGTCTGCTTAGGATGGCTGTGTGCGGGTAAAAATGGCATTTAGCAGAAAAACCCGCCCAATTTTTGCCATAGAAATCAATAGAATTGGGCGGGATTTTGTGCTTCTAGGCGGGTTTTGAGCATTTTTTGGGCTGGAAATAATCAGCCTCATCTGGCAACCCTGGACACTGAGGTGAAGGTGGCAGTGAAATATAGCTAACCAGGGGCTGAAATTGTGTCCAAAGACGGGAGAAACAAAAAAAAATACCCTAACCTAACCCTAAATTGGACAGATGTTCCGCAAAAGCTACAAAGACTAAAACATTCACCAGTTCAATACAGAAACAAAACTATTTAGCACTGAGGATATTTAAAATGATGTTTTACTCCCTACTGTCACACAAACAAACAACCCTTTTTCCTCCAGCCCAAACAATGGGTTATAAAGTTCGATAGCCCAACAGGCACATACTGTAATGTGCACCATTTCGCCAGTGTGATTGCTGTAATAGTCATCCAAAAGACTTACTTAATAGCCATTGAAACGTATGTCTGCCCTTCTCTGTCCTTACCTCATCCCAAGGGATTGCTGGAACCAGATGACTCACAGTTCAAATAACACCTATACAGTAAGCATCCATTTGATCTTTCTTTCCCCCTTCTTATCTCTGAATTGAATTTTTGAAATGCTCAGACTAGTACATCAGATATGAATCATGAATCAGTTTTAGTACTGTCTACTATGCCCTTATCTCATCCAAGCTATCTGGATTCAAAAGTCCCTTGTGAGTAAGATAACATGTTTAAACGTACTCTCACTGATATTGTGATATTACTGCACTCAATGACTTTGACTTGATGTTTTCTAATATGCTATCAGACCAATGTCTATGTCCTTACCTCATCCCAAGGGCCTTTGATGACTCATCCGGTTTCCAGAATCCCTTGGGATGAGTTAAAGCCCAAGGAGCAGACACACCTGTCCTGTACCCTTGTAAGCACCCATCTGACCTTTCTTTTCACCCTCTGTTTTTCTGACTGCTTGAAATGCTCAGACTAGTACAGCTGACATCAGTCATGAATCTTCGCTGATCTTTATTGCCACTTTCGTCATGTGCTAGAGAAGCGTTTCACCCTTTGCTTGTACCACCCCAAGAATTATTAAAGCAGTGCTATCAAGAAGCATAATGATAGTCATCGCCAGGATAGTAATAAATACCAGTACCCCATTAAACATTTACTAGTGTTGGGATGCCTCACTCAACTGGCCAGCAATGTCAAATGTCATAACCTACCAGGCGTTATCAGATAAACAGCTGATGAGCATCACAATAGGGGTCCCTGAGAAAATCTGGAAGTCTGAACTAACCCACAGTACTCCTTCTTTACAACCAGATGTGCCACTTGCTCTAAGTTGACAGCATGCAGTTTGTTTTCATGAATACCCCCCTTGGTTTCACACCAAATTACTGTACATAGTCACCATGGCACCAACATGGATTCCTAATGCGTGTCAGAGCTGTTTTAACAAGCAACATGAGCTCAGTGCCTTTTAAACACAGTAGGCCTACCGACAGGCTACTTGTATCACAGAACACAAAGACATTTTTCTCTGTTGTCGATATAGTTTGAGTCACAGTAATAAAATAAATCATTGTGCCATTAACTTGTACCATTACACCACTTCCTATCCTATCTGTTGATTTCTCTTATCAACAGGTACTAGAGAGAACTCAAGCCAGTTGCTCCCTGGCTATTCCTGTGCACTACTAAAACCACATTCTCAGTGTTTGACTCAAAACTGTACTGGATTATTCCACGTGGAGGCCCGTTCTCTTACCTGTGTTGTGTGCTTGCTGGCTGTGGAGTTTCTGCCAGTGTTTCTTGTTTACACAACACGTGAACAGTCTGCACGTCTGAGAGGACTCTTTATTTAGAAACCCAGAGTGACCAACATGCTATTTATATCAGCGGTGATACGACTCTCCTGCCGTCATCCATATCAGTGCCCCGCTTTTCATCTATGTAACACGTTTCATCACGTTCGTCACCAACACATCCTATACTAATTGAGTCCTTTCATCACTACGTTGATGTAAATTTAGCATCAGACGCACCATTGAGTCACATATGCAATACATTGATGTACAGTATTTCAAAAACAGAGAATACTAGTGGAGTATCAGAGCACGGAGATCATGACCTATTTACACAGATACCGCTCATAAACCCATCAGCAGTAAACTGTCTCCCAAAAATGGCCACCTTGCTACGGGTCCAGTGGCCAGCAAAACATTATATGTTTACCTCCCTATTGCCTAACATTTAAACCAAGGTTATAATGTAGGCTCGGCTTCACTCCACATAGAGTGCAAGCAATAACACAAACAGCAGGTCATGTCTGATTGGGGGAAATTAAAGAAGGGTGTCGCCATCTAAGTTAGTGTTTTGGAATGGACCATCCGACTGGTATCATTCGGAGATTGAGATGCATGTGACATGTCACCACTAACCTGGCAAGCCAGGCTATAACGTAAAAAGTTTAGCCTGTCTCAGAAAGCTGAGGCCTGTGTGAAGGACCATGTTGTCATTCACACAACCCCATGACCAATCAAAATAACAGTGACTAACCCGCCCCAACGATTCAGACAGGGGAAAAGACATCTTCCCTCCAACTGTGCAGTAGTAGACCACCAGGGAAAAAAATACTTTTCTGCCACAAGGTGGGGTTGTCTAACTTACTGTCACCACAGGCCTGTGATGTTGGCCAGAGTTATTATGTGTTTTAGAATGGATCAACCTTTTTGAGTTGTGCAGAGATTGTTTAAAAGATGCATGACACCAGGCCTAGGCTATCTTTGATCATCTTTATCTCATTAACACTATTGTATCATGCAACACCTTAAATTCGTATGCCTAAACAAACTGGTATGGTCATGATGGAACAATGAAAGGAGATTTAAATGCTTTATTTTCAATGTCTGTCTATCTTAAAAATGTTCTGTGGGTACATGTTGACTGAATGCAACCTCAGGACTGTACAAAACAAGCCGCATACCAGCAGTCTCAAAGTTAAGAACCGTAAGCCCAAATATGTTCAACTCAACATCTAAAAATAGGTAAGAAGGCGCAGTAAAAGAGATTTAGGACCACTACACTGACACCATTTTATCCAGCGCATTTTTGCCACACCCAGCTGAGTTTTTAGACACTTACCACTTTTATCCAGAACAATTTGCTGTAGAAGTTAGGTGCTGGAGCAGAAACCCTGGATGAGAGTGAGAAGAGGGAGTGTCGAGTGTTAGTTATTCACCCAATCCACATCCTTCCTATTGGTTCACAGACTACAGTCATAAGAAGAAGTTTGTACACCCTTTCAAATTGCTTACATTTCTGTCAAAATTGGACATTAAACCTGGTCTGATCTTCCTGAAAATCACAAGAAGGAAGTAACAGTATTTGCTTTAGATAATTCCACCCAAACATTTACATGTTTTCTTATTTCTATTGACCATAAGATAAACATTAGGACACCCTTGGCCAAGGATTCCTCAAAAGCTAATTAGAGAAGTTCAGCAAAACAAGACTATTACACAATTTTAGGCATTTCATGACTCAATCACTCAAGTTTTGCTGTAGCTGACCTGTCCAGTGGGAAGTGCCCACTAGTTAAGAATTATTTCTTGATGGTGAGGCATTGTCTGATGTACACCATGACACCAGGACATATTTCAAGAGTTATTTATTTTTATACATCTCTAAAAGGTTACAAAACAATCTTTCTGTTCACAAATGCACGTTGAATGGAGATAGTTTCAGTGTTTCTTCTGTCCCAAGTAGTCATCAACCTACAAAAATAACCGTAAGGATATAGCACGTAAGTTCTTAGTGAGGTTAAAATCATATAGAGGGTCAGCTGAAGACTCTAAAAACATCACTGGAACATGTCATCATCTCTGTTGACATATCTACAATACTGACAAATATAAACAAGAATGGGGTACATTCCGCCAAAAAAATAATGGCGTTTCTGTAAGAAAAATAAAAAAATAGTGCTGCATTTATATTGAAGCATTTATTACTGCTAAATAGTCTGTAGACCAAAGTTGAAACCAAAGCTGAATTGTTTAGTGTCCTGGCAAAACATTTCTCAATCCCAGTCGTGGACCACCAGAGGGAGGCCAAAGCTAACAAATTGGTATTTGAGTATTCCCACCACTTCCCCATGAAAGAAATGTAACTATCACGTTTATATGTTTTTTTATTGTTTTAATATTACAATCAACAATGCTAATAACATTTTTTAAAAGGTTAATTTTGTCAAAACACTATTCACAGCTGCAGTTTTTGGTTTTCATTGTGTTAAAATCGTACACAAAGACACATAAGAGTCGAACATTAGACCGGAGGCGGCGCTGCCCCCCTTTTCATGGTAATCCTGGCAAAAAGAAATAGACTAATGCACCCTAGTGCCAACTAAGCACCGCCCCCTCTCAGATATACCTTTCTCAATGCCGAGGGCTCCCCAACGCCGCCTGTGGTGTTGTAAAGCCCCCGTTGAGAAACACTACTTACAGTATTTCTCAATTGGTTTTGTACATTTCTCGAATCTCTCTCGCAGTTTTCAAAACACAATATTCATTCTCAAAACAGCTTTAACAAATGGCAAAACACCGTGGATGACCTGCAAAACCGAGTCTCTTGCTCAAAACCCAAGATTTTGTGTCATTGTGTCATAGTGTAGTCCGTGTATGGACAAGCTAGTCAAATCAATTTGTCATGTTGTCAATTGAATAGTACACTCTTGAGGATCTTTTCTGAAGCGAAATGTTGTTTAGATTGGGAAATGTTGTAAATTCGACTTTATATTACATTGATCACATAAGATTGTACTAAATATACATTTAGAGTATGATCTATTTATTGATAGGTTTTCTCATTGCAAAATAGGAAAAATAGCAAACTCTGGTTGAGGTGTCAAAATGCGCCCTCTACCATCCCTTTTTACTTGTCTTGCAAGCCCATGTGAAAAAAAATCTAGAACTGTAAAGCAAAATAAATTTGAAACAATATACTGATACTGTATAAAGTGCACTTACTGTCTTGTGAAATTATAGGGAAATATTGTAATTTTGCGTGGAGCGTAATTATAAAGGCCACATGAGGCAAAGAGTAATATAATGCAGTGCAGTGCCTACTGTTGTATTGTATGCCTGTTTTCTCTATCCCTTATACTGCCTTTGATTAGAGAGAGTCAATATTTACCTGTGAGCAATTTACCAATTCAGATCACATTTATAGACAAAAATCCAATGGAAATTATACAGTGCTTATCACATTATGACAGCTTGGTAAATCATTTTGCATGTCAAGACTTAAACTATGACCTAGGGCCTAAATGTTTTGGGGGGTGCGATAGTTTCATGCATTCAGTGACAAAGCTTTTTGAGTGATATGACAAAAGCAATTGATAATGTACGAAAAAGCTGAAAATTGTACACAACCATTGCATGGTGGACGAAAGCATTTGCTAAATGCTGAAAACTATGAAAAACGTATTTTACCATGTGCACAGGTAACGGCAGGAAGTCACAATTGAACAAGAAGTTTTGAGAATGATTATTCTGTTGTGAGAAATGTACAAAACCAATTGAGAAAAACTGTAAGAGAATCTGTGGTGGGTGTGATACTGAAAATAAATGCCCACCATGCGCACAGTCCATAGGACTAACTAGAACAATTTGCAGTGAAGGAATGGGTCAAAATCTCATCCGAAACCTTTGTGAACTATTTAACAACTAATCATTTGTTCTCAGCTGTGGCTTACAAAGGGTAGGGCCTCCTGTTGCCTATTACAGTTTTTCTCAATTGGTTTTGTACATTTCTCACAACAGAATAATGATTCTCAAAAGTCTTTGCTCAATTGTGACTTCCTGGTGTTACCTGTGCACATGATCAAATCAGTTTCTCATTGTTTTCGGCATATAGCACATGCTTTCGTCAACCATACCATGGTTGTGTACAATTCTCAGTGATTTCGTACATTATCGATTGCTTTCGTCATATCACTCAAAAATCTTTGTCGCTGAATACATGAAACTATCTCACCCGCCAAAATATTTAATATATAACAACATTTCACTTCAGAAAAGATCCTCAAGAGTGTACTAGTCAATTGACAACATGACAAATTGATTTGACTAGCTTGTCCATACACTATGACACAATGGCTAACCATTCTGCTGGCACTGACACGTTCATTGACACCAAAACTTGCTTTTGAAAGACAAACTACGGATTTTGAGCAAGAGACTTGGTTTTGCAGGTCATCCATGGTGTTTTGCCATTTGTTACCTCCACCAAGGAGGTAATGTTTTCGGTCGCGTTGGATTCGTTTGTTTGTCTGTCTGTCTGTTTGTCTGTCTGTTTGTCAGCAGCATAACTCAAAAACTAATCAACAGATGTGGACGAATAATTTGTTGATAATGACCCAAGCAACTAGTGATTCTGGTGGTGATCCGGATCACATACCGGAACCAGGACTTTTCAAAAGATTCTTCACCATCTAGACGCCCCCTAGTGACCAGAAATTGAATTGCGGGAACAGCACAAAAACAAGGCAGAAAGACTTGGGCAAAAATACTGGATAAGAGGAAGATATCACAAAACACGCCCACTCAATGCAAAAGCATGTGTTCAAGTTGGGTCTCCTAAGGGGGCGTTGTCCCGTACTTCTTCTTCTCTTTTTGAGGTGTTTGTGCAAGACGTGCTTCTTGTTAGATCCACCTTCTTTGCTTACGGTCAACATGGTCAAATGTATCAAGCAGCTTCCTTGACGGAGGTCTGCGCTCTCTGAGTGCTTCTAGTTAAAGCTGTTTTGAGAATGAATATTGTGTTTTGCAAATTGCGAAAGAGATTCGAGAAATGTACAAAACCAATTGAGAAAAACTGTAAAGGTGCACTGTGTAGGATGGTGGTCAGAGTAGGTATTGCACCTGTACTGCTACCAACTACCAACCAGTGACATATGAGCGCCATGTGACGCCCTCTGTGTTTGCATTTGTGTATGTGGCGGGGGGTGGCTTTACAGCTCAACACCAGTTTAAAAAGACATCTGTGGCCTTGGGGTGGCCAGAACGTCAGAGGACATAATGACAAAATGAAAACATAGAGCTGACCTCCTCAGTAAAGTCATGAAACAACCCACAGCAAGTGTACTTAGCAGAAAGTTGCCCAACTAAATCAGCCAAGAAAACAAAATTGTTACTACAATGTCAAGTTGTTACTACAAAGTATTTAAAGTCCTCGAAATGAGCCAATAATACTGTCATAATTGTTCATGTTAAATTGACAGAAAAGATCCTTGCAGCATCTCGGCTTTTAATCCAATTAAATGTTATTAAACTGATTAAATATGCACTACTACGTAATCAGTCACATATGTGAAAAGTGAAAGCCCAATTGGGCTCAACTCCCATTGTCATTGTGACACAGCAGCACTCCAGCACACAAGTGAACACTGCACACTGCACACAGCGAAATTGCATTTATGCCTCACCCGTGCAAGGGGGCAGCCCTCAATGGCGCCCCAAGGGAGCATTGCGGCGGGACGGTACCATGCTCAAGGTACCTCAGTCATGGAGGTGGATGAGGGAGAGCACCGGTTAATTACTCCCCCCATCAACCTGGCAGGTTGGGAGTCGAATCGGCAGCCTTTGGGCTACAAGTCTGACGCCCTAACCACTTACCCATGACTGCCCAAATATGGACCTATTCAATAGCATATAATACGTGTGGAAGTAAAAAGCAGGGTTCATGCATCTTTTAAGTGCATGAGAGCAGGGTTTAGTCAGTGTATAGGATGCATCAATAGTCCTTTAATAAGACTGAGTTGCAACAGAACCCTGTCTCTGCAGATATAATTGTTGTATTTACTACTAGACCAAACTTCTTGTTGAGTTGTTTGAAAAATGTTTTTAGTCACTGTGTTGGATCTATTTTGAGAGGGCCTGTGGCCAAGGGTCCTTCAACAGTCACATCTTAATTAAAAGGACCCTAATGTGTTGCATCTGAACATGCAGAGGTGAGCCCTACGATATTAAGTTCTACCAGATCAAGTTTAAACTGCGGAAAACACTTCTGGAAGTGCATATGAGAGGCCTGGACAGGGCTGTACGTCTAGAGTTCCTCTTGAAGGTCACGTGTGCTTAACCTCTCAAGGCTGTGAGCTTTTCAACATTGTATTCTACAACAATGAACTGTTCTACTATTCTACATTGTATTTTATGGCTTTCAACATTCCCCACATTCCCTTCACTCTCAGAAAGTGAACCTGCTAAGACTTGAGGTAAGGGAGGGTTGGGAGAAAGGGCTTGTCTGTCTCCAGCCAAAGGCAAACTTGGCAGGGATGGATGTCAGGGTCCTAACGCATGAGATGACCCAGCTTGTCTTACCAGCAAGGGTTCTTGGGGGATTACCGCACAGAGCTGCTTGTTTGCTTGCTGTTCATCTACATTTATTTATTTTATTTTATTTCATTTACCGTTTGATTTGCTAGTGCTCAATATGTCATTTGTTGGCAGATGATAATGTAAATGATTTCTAATACTATAGTTTTTTGTCTTTGACATTAACTTGGCCAACCAATGTCAAGCTACTAAGATATAGATATACTAATTACAAACACAGATCCAGACGTTTCCAAAATAGACACTTGAGTCAGTCTTGGAGTGATCTGTACTTAATACCCAAGGCTTAAAGAATATCATGGCGCAGGGATGGAGAAATGTCAGGCATGTCCGTTGCATTTGCTTCTGCACAGTGAAACGTATACAACCAATTTAAAACACTGGGAGTAAAGTTGACACATATATATTTGTACTTTAGTGCTTTAATGATGATGTCTTAAAGGTTAAGTTAATGTTATGAATAAGAATAATGATAATACGTAAACTATACAGGGACCATACATACAGTATGTGCAGTACATGGTACTACTATTACTACTATCATCATTAACAACAACAGCTGCATAATAATAGCTTACTACTACTAGTACTACTAATAATGCAATAAAATGTATTATTATGACAAGAGAAATTATATAGGAAAACTCAAAGTACTTAAACAGTTTGGCACAAAAACACAGGACATTTGTTGCCGCTCTGCAGCATGAGAAAAGTTTGCTGTCCAGAGTGGATAGTAGGGCTGTAACAATATTGTATCGAACCGAGAAATCGTGATACTCAGAGTGACGATACTGTATCGTGATATAAAGTGGCAGTATCGTGGCAGTAAGGTTTTGATACCTATCTGCCCAGAAAACAACCACATGATAAGAAGTGATAGTGCTTCCAAGCATCATCATTATTATATAGAAACTTTTAAAAATTATTTGTAGCCTCT
Organism: Engraulis encrasicolus; assembly: GCF_034702125.1. NCBI lineage: Eukaryota > Metazoa > Chordata > Actinopteri > Clupeiformes > Engraulidae > Engraulis > Engraulis encrasicolus. Next base: position 13,274,213 of record NC_085859.1, read on the forward strand.
TGTAACCTATTCTACCTTTGAACTATCATATTTTTTATTCATAAAGATTATAATGTTGGCAAATGTAAAATCGAGGGGTGTATCGAACCGCAGGTCATGAATCGTGATACAAACCGAATCGTGAGTTGAGTGTATCGTTACAGCCCTAGTGGATAGTGTCCCTAGAGAGGCACACACTGGGAAAGACTCCCTGATTTTGATGGCTTGTTTAAGAACTTCCTGTTCAGACTGTCCTCATGCAAAGGCGTATTTATTTCACGCAATTAAAAAAAAAATGTATTCCGCATTGAGTGCGACGTGAAGTTAAGTTGTGCAAGTTAAGTTGTGCTCCTCAATGCAGGAGGGAACCACTTTTGTCACGTGATGAGATTTGAGAGAGATGAGAGTTTTCTCGCCGTGTCTGCGAATTTCTCTTGCCGCACCGAATTTCTGTTGTTAATTGTGAAAATGCTCTTTTCTGCTGTGCCCTGACCAAAACCATGCTAACCATAACCTGTCAATAAAGCAATTTTCCTGCTGCTTAACCTTTGACCAAGAACAGCCAAAGAAGCGAGGAAAATTGAGAAATTGTGTCCCGACCAAAACCATGCCTAAAATGAACCTGCCACAGGCGTTGTGGAGCACGAGTTAACATGCAAAGTCGTGATGCTCAAACGCCATAGAGGGTCCAAGTCAGCGTGTCACGCTTTCATTCATTCAAAGTGACTTACAGTTATTATTTGTCAGGGTATTGGTTACAGTCCCTGGAGCAATGTGGGGTTAGGTGCCTTGCTCAAGGGCACTTCAGCCATGGATGTAGGTAGATGTAGGGAGAGGTCAGGGGGGATTCGAACCTGCAACCCCTCGATTGAAAGACCAACTCTCTAACCACTAGGCCACGGCTGCCCCCGCAAGACACCTCATTCAGAAGCATGGCCTCCTCCACCATGGTAGTCCTACTGAGATATCTCTATGAAGAGGGCATGTGAAGAGAGGTCTCTGTTGTAGCCTATCTGGCCACTTACAGTCATTTACATCAACGACAAGTCAATTGGATTTGTTTCCATAACAGTCAAAGGCCTGTGACATCCTTGGTCCTTACACTTTGACTGTAACAGCATACCAAATCACCGCCTCCCATCCTCACACACACACACACACACACACACACACACACACACACACACACACACACACACACACACACACACACACACACACACACACACACACACACACCTTCCACAAATGCAGACACAAATAGACTTGAGTGTTGGGCTAGCTGTGGATGGTGACAGCTGTGAGATTGGCTCTTGTAAGTTAGAGTGCTCAGACACTACAGTAGTGTGTGTGTGTGTGTGTGTGTGTGTGTGTGTGTGTGTGTGTGTGTGGTGGTGAGGATCGGGCGTGTGTGTCGGGGTGAGGATGGTGTGTGTGTGTGTGTCTGTGTGTGTGTGTGTGTGTGTGTGTGTGTGTGTGTGTGTGTGTGTGTGTGTGTGTGTGTGTGTGTGTGTGTGTGTGTGTGTGTGTGTGTGTGTGTGTGTGTGTGTGTGTGTGTGTGTGTGCCTGTCTGAGTGTGTATGTGAGTGATATTTTGATATATTTCATGTTGTCATTGCAGATAGGAATAGATACAGTATGTATGTATGTACATCGTCATGTTTGCTACCAGGAAGATGATATCATAACTACATAAGCAGTAGAGTGCTTAAAGGTGTACTGTGTAATATTTTTAGTAGTTTATTTCCAGAATTCATGCTGCCCATTACCAAATGTTACCTTTTTCAGTAATACTTACCACCACCATCAAATTCTGAGTATTCATTATGAGTGGGAAAATAGCACTTTTCACACATGAAAAGGGGAATCTTCTCCATTGTCTGCCACTTTGAATTTCCAAAAATAGTCATTTTTAGCAGCAACACGTACAGTACTTTGGTCATAATAGTAAATATTACTTTATTATCTGGTAAATATTCATTAAAAGATCAAATTTGCCAGTAGAAAGCACAGTTTCAATGAGCAGCATAGTTGCAATACCTACTCTGGCCACAATGTTGCACAGTGCACCTTTACAGTTTTTCTCGATTGGTTTGGCTAATTTCTTGAAACCGAGATGACATTTCTATAAATTTTGGGTCATTTGGCTAAACATTCTTACACTTCTGCACAACAGTTCAGATAACTAGCAAAATGCCATATACCTCCCAAAACAGCTCATTCTTGCATCAGCATTAAACCTTCTCCCACATAAATAGTCAGTACCATAAAAATGGCATATATCCTTCTCAATTGGTTTGGCTCATTTGCATTCATTTAGTCATTCTGTCAAAATAAATTGGATGGTTCAGCATAACGCCATGGATCCTCATCACTTGCTCATATCACTCCAAAAACAGTTTACCCGTGTGTCGAAACTAAATTCCTTCCACAGAATGCCGTTTGAAAAAATGTCAAGAAATTAGCCAAATAACAGAAGAAACTGTATACACGGTTGTAAAATTATTTTCTACAAACTAGTAAAGGTACAATACCATCTGGCCTGTTGAACGCTGTCATGAATTTACTGTTTACAGTAAAGAAATTCTTAAAATATTATGTCCTTGACTGTTTTGACAATTGTGTAGACTACTTTGCATATGATGATTCACACAATGAAATCATGCTGACATGTTTTGGAGAGGGCAACCATTAGACTGAGAATTGTCTAATTTGTTTAGATAAGACAGGTCAATTTATTTGGAAAATGTGCTAAATGTATGCTCAATGTGTCAACTGTAGGGTACTTGTATATAGCCATCTGCCGGAATGTACTAAACATTTGAGACATGTACAAAGCATTTGAAATTTGATGAAAGCAATGAAAAATGCCATTCTGTTGTGGGAAATTGTAAGTTGGTTTGGAGATTTGTCCGTGTTGTTTTGAGAATGTCATCTCAGTTTTGAGAAATTAGCCAAACCAATCGAGAAAAACTGTAAGTACTTTAAGTCAGAGATGGTATCTAACTACGACCATCTCTGTTTAAGTGCTTCACATTCAAACCAAAAGCAATCATTATTTCTCTATTGGGTAGCCAGAGCAAATTCATCTGCTGTGTGAGTAGGGGAACTTTTTAACATACACTCCAAGAAAAAGCAGATGGTTTTCCTTTATTGTATTACTTTTATATATTGCCCTAATAAACATACACAAGCCATTGCTTGATATGTGCTATTTATCCATAAAAAAGACGTCGCCGCTGGACAGTTTATAAGAAGAGTTCAGCAAAGCTTGGCTGCTTCACTGTTAGCTTGAACATACAGTTGGTGTCTGCAGGGGCGGAGCACTGGTATTGTGACAGGGGGGGCGAGAGATGTGTCAGAGGCCCCCCCTCACACCTAATGATTAAAAAATACCGGCAGTAAAGGCATTTAACACCAACTTTACTGTTAAGCATAATACTGAACTACTTAAAAACACACAGCGCAACTCAGCCGCCACCTTTTGCTTTTCGAATAGGCACGACACATCTCAATCGTGAAGCAAAAGTGTCAGATGGTTGATTTATTGTACATTACATAACAAGACAACATGCCAAACAACTGGAGGTCAAAGGGCAGGGGTTTTTGGTTCAGGCTGGTAATTTTATTACCTATTGTAGGTACATTGAGAACACTTAATAAAGGTATTCTTGCTTTAGTGGCATGTGAATTTGAACCTAATTTATAAATGATGGACATACAGTTGGTGTCTGCAGGGGCGGAGCACTGGTATTGTGAGGGGGGGGGGTGGTGGGGGGTAGGGCGAGAGATGTGTCAGAGGCCCCCCTCACACCTAATGATTACAGTATTTCTCAATTGGTTTTTTACATTTCTCACAACATAATAATCATTCTCAAAACGTCTTGTTCAATTGTGACTTCCTGCTGTTATCTTTGCACATGGTAAAATACGTTTCTCATAGTTTTCAGCATTTAGCAAATGCTTTCATCACCATGCAGATGGTTGTGTACAATTCTCAGCTTTTTCGTACATTATCAATTGCTTTTGTCATATCACTCAAAAAGCATTGTCCCTGAATACACAAAACTATCTCAAACCCCAAAACATTTAGGCCCTATGTCATAGTATAAGTCTTACCATGCAAAATTATTTACCAAGCTGCCATAATGTGTTAAGCACTGTATAATTTCCATTGGATTTTTGTCTATAAATGTGATCTGAATTGGTAAATTGCTCGCTGGTAAATATTGACTCTTTCTAATCAAAGGCAGTAGAAGGGAAAGAGAAAACAGGCATGCAATACAACAATAGGCACTATACTGCATTACATTACTGTATGCCTCATGTGCCCTTTATAGTAATTACACTCCACACAAAATTACAATATTTCCCTAGAATTTCACACAACTACAACAATTTATACAGTATCAGTGTATTGTTTCAAATTTATTTTGCTTTACAGTTCTATATTTTTTTCACATGGTCCTGCAAGACAAGTGAAAAGGGGTGGTAGAGGGCGCATTTTGACTCCTCAACCGAGTTGGCTATTTTTTCCATTTTGCAATGAGAAAACCTGTCAATAAATAGTTCATACTCTGAATGTATATCTAGTACAATTTCATCTGATGATCAATAATATAAAGTTGAAGTTACAACATTTCCCATCCAATCTAAACAACATTTTGCTTCAGGAAAGATCCTCAAGAGTGTACTAGTCAATTGACAACATGACAAATCGATTTGACTAGCTTGTCCATGCACTATGACACAATGACTAACCATTCTGCTGGCACTGACACGTTCATTGACACACAAGCTTGGTTTTGAAAGACAAACCAAGGGTTTTGAGCAAGATACTTGGTTTTGCAGGTCATCCACGGTGTTTTGCCATTTGTTAAAGCTGTTGTGAGAATGAATATTGTGTTTTGCAAATTGCGAGAGAGATTCCAGAAATGTACAAAACCAATTGAGAAATACTGTAAAAAATACCGGCAATAAAGGCATTTAACACCAACTTTGCTGTTAAGCATAATACTGAACTACTTAAAAAATACTGAAATATCGCAAATGGGACCTCTGAGGTGTTTAGAAATCCAAAGCCATTGGTAGGGGGCCCCCCTTAGTGGTGAGGCCCGGGGTTTCTGGCCCCTATGCCCCCCCAAAACCCCCCAACCCCGGCTCCGCCCCTGGGTGTCTGTGAAAAGAATCTGGCGTACAATAGACACAAAATAGATCTGCGTAAAAGAACAAGCGGTAATGATCGACATTAGCCCCGTCAGCTGGCCAGATATAAATGGACTGCGCTTCAGTAATATCGTCTGGTATGTCATGTGGGATGCCATGTGTGCTTTTTCTATTCCGCTTTATTGTTTTCTACTCTGCTCTTTTGCACAATGCTGATTAAAAACTCATTACAGCAAACAATATCAGTTTAAACTGATTAGTAGGGAGTCATATCTGTTTACCTTACATGTAAACCCATTATCGGTGAACTGCTTGAGTAAGCCTTCACTCCAACACAAGTGTCCGTGATCCCACTGTTAGGCTGGACCAGAGGATTAGCTAACAGGCAACACGGTGTAATGATCCGCCCCTTGCCCTTTCATGAGGTCACAGGTCTCTGTGGGAAGGAGTGTCTTTGTAGACAGAAATCATATTTGCGCATTGACTCATATCATAGCCAATGTCTGTTCGATGATACTTTAACCTCTTAGCGCAGAGCCTACCTTACTGTCACCAAAACTGTAATGGCTTGTTACTTAAGGCTCTCTGTAATGACATAGCATTGTTGTTATGATGTAATTGAGTATTTTCAGCTGATGAATAGGTCCGTCGGCGACCCCGTCTGCAGTAAGAGGCTACAGTATCCTTGAGGATCCGTGGCCAGCTCCTTACAACAGCCAAACTGTATTCCACAACAGAGGATTAGCTAAGCCAGTGTTTCTCAAAGTGGGGCGTAAGCCCCCCTGGGGGCACGTAAAGGCATCTCAGGGGGGGCGTGTGACATCTGATTTTGGGTTTTTACCCCCAAGGAAATGCAGCGATGGCAAAATCAGTCTGCTGTTGCTTGGGGGGGGCCCGGAAGCATTCAGACCCTCTGGGGGGAATGATAAAAAAGTTTGAGAACCACTGAGCTAAGCTAACAGGCGACACAGGCAACTGTTGGAGGACCCCAAGCCATTACAGGGCCCCACAGGACTGACAAGCTCTGAGCTCACAGCGGTAAAAGCGGAGGGATTTTGCCTCGGGGCCCCAGATGGGTCTAGAATTACCTCTGAATTTAGAGTTCACTTTTGCCTCTTTTCCACTGCCAGTTTTCTGGTAGGCCTACACAGCTCCACACAGCGCAACTCAGCCGCCACCTTTTGCTTTCCGAATAGGCACGACACAACTCAATCGTGAAGCAAAAAGTGGCGGCTGAGTTATGCTGTGTTGAGCTGTAGCTGTCTAGCAGAAAGCCGGCAGTGGAAAAGAGGCTCTTGTGTCTGCTTGGGGATAAAAGGAAACCTCTGTGGTTGATTTTTTGCCATTAATTACCATAACAACAGTGTTTCTTTTCCTATTTGCCTCTCTCTGGGTCATATTCTCTCTGCACCTCTCATCTCTCTGAGTGTTTATAGTATCTTCTCATCCTTCTCTTATCCCCTCACGTCCTGCTATGTGGAAGCCAGGGTTGCCAGATGAGGCTGATGATTTCCAGCCCAAAAAATGCTCAAAACCCGCCTAGAAGCACAAAATCCCGCCCAATTCTATTGATTTCTATGGCAAAAATTGGGCGGGTTTTTCTTCTAAATGCCATTTTTACCCGCACACGGCCATCCTAAACAGCCCAATTGGGCGGGAAACAGCCCAATCTGGCAACAGTGGTGGAAGCGCAGCGGCATGGCCCCTGGCCTGGCTCACACGGGGGTGTTGACGTAGTGGTGTCTGGCATGCGCACGCCTCCCCAGCGGCACCACAGGATTGTATTGGGGCTGGTGTCAGTGACAGAGATAAGGTTAGTGTGTGTGTGTGTGTGTGTGTGTGTGTGTGTGTGTGTGTGTGTGTGTGTGTGTGTGTGTGTGTGTGCAGGCGGGTGGGGAGCGTGTGCGTGTCTCTGGGTGTGAAGAGACAGTGGTAATGCTGTACTCTGTTTCAGTGTATATGCCAAAGATCCAAAAGTGTGTCTTTAACCACTTAAATGTCCCTCCAACAGAAGCAGTTTGAGTATGTACATACTCAACTAATAAAACTGCATCAAGTGTGCCATTAAGTGTGTTTTTTTCTAGTTTGAGTCCAAGTCTAGTGTCTGTCTGTCTCTCTCTCTCTCTCTGTGTGTGTGTGCGTGTGCATGAATTCAACAACACTGTTGTGGGTAGTCTGCAATCGGATGCGATGTGTGACAGAACAATGATAGGAATGGTCCTGCCCCACCTCTCTTTACACACACACACACACACACACACACACATACACACACACACACACACACACACACACACACACACACACACACACACACACACACACACACACACACATACACAATGCTCTTTGGGTGGATCGTCGAGCGTGTGGAGATCGGTCTGTCTGGTGCAGCAGCTGTAGTCTCCTCAGCAACATCACGGGAGAGGCAGTAACCAGGCTGAGTTGGAATTCACTTAAAGTTAAAGGTCAGTTCTGATAGATAGATAGATAGATAGATAGATAGATAGATAGATAGATAGATAGATAGATAGATAGATAGATAGATAGATAGATAGATAGATAGATAGATAGATAGATAGATAGATAGATAGATAGATAGATAGATAGATAGATAGATAGATAGGCATGCATACATAGATAGATACAGGTAGGTACATTCTGAAGTACTGCAGGATTTTGTAAAGTCCTATATATGTATTCTCTCTAGCACTGCTGCATGTTCGTCATGATTTACCTTGACAACGTTAGTCCTGGTAAAATTCAGTGTTTATGATGGCAATATAAATAAGAAACACGATGACAGCTTTAAAGGCTGTGGGGTGCCATTGCTTCGTTTAGTGTCCGGATGGACTGTATATCTGCCAGTTCACACTCTGGCCCAGCCTATAAATTGTTTTTACATATGGTTGAAAAGGAACATGTGAACCTATTCAAAAATATTACAGCAACAAAAATACTTCACATTTTCAAACACTGAAATATTTTAGAATATGCTGTAGGTTCAGTCAGAAAGCAAAAGCGGTGGAAGAAATTGAAGTGGTATTGAATTATAATGCAGCTTGGCAGAACTTCACAGTCTGAACAATCTCAATCCACAATTCAATTAAATTGAAATCTCAATTCAAATGTGTGTACATCCCCCAAACAAGACCATATGAAATATGCTCACTTATGGGTAGAGCACTTCCATGTGGCATCGATGTTTTGGGCATTTATATATTTTTTCAGTGTATAGTGAAGACAGTATGAGTGTTTCAGGTTTTCCTAGAATAATTTGTTTGCTGTGTGCATAGTTGTGCATATTTCGTTGTTACAATGTCAGTTCTATTACAGTAAAGAAATAACATAAAACCTCTGAAAATCAATATCTTGTGATCAGGGCCGTAACCAGACATTTTCAAATACCGAGGTCAAATACTGTGTGCTGTACTTTGTACTGTAATTTTAGAATGCTTCAAATACTTCAGTCAATCTTTTTCGTTTTCATCACTGCCTTGAGCATAAATGGGGGTGTCATATACAGACTGAATTTATCATTGTTGATCAAATATCAATTTCGTCATATATAAGTTTTACATTAGTGAAAAAAAATACTGAGGACATGACCTCTGTGTCCTCAGTGGTAGTTACGGCCATGCTTGTGATATGCATTTGTATTTTCCTTCACAAATGGTACTTAGTGCTGGTAAACCGTACTGTAGTCTTTTACATCATGTTCATCTGTGTTGTCAGAGGTGGACAAATGCATTAAAATGTCACATTTTGTCACAAAATGTCAGATGGTTGATTTACATAACAAGACAACGTGCCAAACAACTGGAGGTCAAAGGGCAGGGGTTTTTGGTTCAGGTTGGTAATTTTATTACCTATTCTAGGTACATTGAGAACACTGAATAAAGGTATTCTTGCTTTAGTGGCATGTGAATTTGAACCTAATTTATAAATGGCGGTACTTGGCTCTATGACACTTGACAGATACATTATTCTGCTTTCAGATGAATTTGGCTCTAATCCATGAGAAGCAGGTCATTACGTCATTCTGGGAGCAGAGGATTGAGAAGCACTCCCAGGTATCAGACACTGAGGAAACCCGCATGAAGGGGAGTGCCCTGTCAAAGTAAGTCATTGTTGGACCTTTGAAACATTCTTAACGCCCAATATACGGCCATGGGCAATCGTAAACTGCACCTCTCCTTTAAGATATTGCATATGGTCTGGGTGCGATTTGTAGGGGGGGATGGGGGGGGTTTGATATCTCCACTTTTTCTACATGATTCTAATCACAGCTTTATGGAATTCCATTGACATTGCTTAAAATCTGAAACCCATCCCCCCTTCTGGTTTTCCGACAAATCACACCCTGTATATGGTAGCCTCCAGACTATCTCACTTGTGAAAACGGGCTCAGGCAGGCAACAGACTACAAACATAAATGAAATCATTACACATTGGCAATAGAAACGTCAGCAGTGACTCAACAGATTGGAGTTCAGGAAGTACTGCAACTGCTCTCACTGCCCACTGAGCTGCAGTCAAATTGTCGACATGCGGTGTGTGTGTGTGTGTGTGTGTGTGTGTGTGTGTGTGTGTGTGTGTGTGTGTGTGTGTGTGTGTGTGTGTGTGTGTGTGTGTGTGTGTGTGTGTGTGTGTGTGTGTGTGTGTGTGCAGGGCTGGACTGGCCATCTGGCATACCGAGCATTTCCCGGTGGGCCCTGCACCCTCGTGGGCCCCTATTTTCAGAAATGTAAAAAAACATAGATATATATTTTTTTTACATTTCTGAAAATAGGGACCCCTGAGGGTGCAGGCCCCACCGGTGAGTCAGTTCTGCCCCACTAATTATGAGGGAGGGGTCCCTTGCAGCCAAAATTGCCAGGGGCCCTATTTCTAGTCCTATTTCCCAGTCCAGCCCTGTGTGTGTGTGTGCATGCGTGTGTGCCAGCCTCCCCTAGGAGTCATACAATAGTGCTCAGTTCCTTCCAAAGCCTTAAGGTCGGGGGATTATTCATGGCTGTGGCCAGCCAGGCCCATCCAAATGTAATAATCCATATCAATGTGGAGGAGGTGGCTGGCAGGGATAGACGCCATGCCTACTGCCGGCATGGGTAGGCATGAGGCAGTGGAAGCAGAGAGAGTAGAGAGAGAGGGGTTCCATTGGCCCATTGTTTCCGGGTTCTATTATTGCAAGGGGGAGTAGGGGGAAATCCCCCTTTAGGCAGACCTAAGGACTGTTCTATTCAATGCTAGGAGCATTATGACACGCCCCTTTAGCCCATAGCAACCTATTACATTGGCATATCTCTATATACTTAAAGAATCTCTGTTGGAAGGGCATGGAAACACAACTCGTTCCGTTGTGAAATACGCTGTGCCAGGCAATTTATTTAGAGAGTAAAAAATATTTAATATGAAAAGTAACATCATACAGTACAGTTAACAAAAACAGCAGGTTTACTGTTGGAACCAGATTGTGTTCTAACCCACCGCCTTTCACTTTTCCCCACTTCTCCTCTACATTTAAACTTTGTTCACGTCACATTTCTGAAAATTCTGCGGTCCTGATTGGTCTGGCTGCCTGAGAGCTGGGGAACTGGACAAATCTGAAAAATCACCCGGCTCCATGAGTAGCTTGCAAAGCTGAGTGGAAAATGCAGATCTGGCGAAAGGCAGGTTAATTGTGTTCATTTATACATAGATTTCTCATGTTTACAAACAATCCACTGCACGCACAGACAAGAATTCCAAAAATACTAAGTGGCTAGGTGTTTAACATTGGAAGTCCCATTGGAGCCCTGCACAGTGTATGACAAGAACCTGCTGTGTCGTCGGCTGGCTGTTTTATCCACTTGCGTGGATTTTGTACTCTTAACGACACCGTTTAGAAGAACATGTTGTCATGTCGCTTGGAATTGTTTGGTATGCTCGCTAAATAACGCTTCAATGGCTACGTTTACATGGGACATTTACTTCCAAATGAACTCACTTAAATTCTGAATGAATTGTAATTCCGCTTTGAAAGTGTCATGTAAACAGTTCACTATTTGGAATGAAATGAAAGATCAAAGGGAACTCAACGGAACTAATTAATTTTAAATTTTTCATTCGGAATTAAAAAAGATATGTAAACGTAGTGATTGTGTTACCAAGCAGCCACTGGTGACAAGGCAGAGTTTTAGGGATCGGACACAACTTCTTTATTGTTTGGAAGTTGCTGTCACTCAAAAGTTGCGCTCACATGTGATTAGCGTGGTACTGTACGATATAATTTAATTTATAAAACATATACTATTATTCTGATGTACACATGATAAGATATGTGTCGGTAGGAGTACAGAAACCATGGAAACACCACAGGAACGGCAATCAACCTGTGGGCTGTAGGGGTGCCATTTGCAAACTCCTGGCCCCGGGGCCCAGAGCCCCCATAATCTGGCCCTGAGGCCTATTACCAGAGAGAGTAGAGAGAGAGAGGTTCCATTGGCCCATTGTTTCCGGGTCCTATTACTGCAAGGGGGGGGGGGGGGGGGATCCCCCTTTAGGCAGACCTAGGCAGACCTAAGGACTGTTCTATTCAATGCTAGGAGCGTTATGACACGCCCCTTTAGGCAGACCGGAACCTGGTCATGTTAGGTGCCCATAGAAACCTATTACATTGGCATATCTCTATATACTTAAAGAATCTCTGATATTACTAGATGAACTGTACTATCCTGCGGACACTTCCTTTAGATGCTACAGTTGGCATTTTCCCCTTACTCTATCGAAAATGCTAAATCAGGTTTCATTCCTTGTCAATCCAATCCACACACTTTTCAATGACGTTAAGGTCTGGATTCTAGACTGGCTATTCCAGAACATTGTACTTGTGCATGTTGGGAGGTATGGGAGGTATGGTATTTTCCAAAATGTTTTAGTAGATAGGATAGCAAGGTCCTTAAAGACATGGATGACAGAGTATGGTATGGACAAACTTGACTTGACCTACCCTGACTCCTAACTTGAAACCGATAGAACACGTTTGGGATGAATTAGAGCGGAGACTGAGAGCCAGGCCTTCTCGACCAACCTCAGTGTGTGACCTCACCAAGGCACTTTTGGAAGAATGGTCAAAGATTCCTATAAACACACTCCTCAACCTTGTGGACAGCCTTCCCAGAGGAGTGGAAGTTGTAATAGGAGCAAAAAATGAGCTGGTATCATATTGAACCCTGTGGGCTAGGAATGGGATGGCAGTTCAGTTCATATGTGAGTCAAGGCCGGTTAGTGAATACTTTTGGTAATATACCGTAGCCTAGAACCTTTAGGGGTCTTCCACAATCAAAGGTTCCTCAAAGTAGGTCCAGGTAGAGACATTACTACAGTGCCTACGTGTTTCAGCCCTTATGGCCTCCTCAGGGCGCAATATTGAGTGCCTCAGAATTTCTCTACCTGGACCAAGTTTGAGAGCCCCTACACTGATGAGCACACAAAGGAAATGGTGAAGACCCAGAAGCATTCCGATTACCTGTTTTTGTTCGTCAAATATCTCGGGGTTCCTAGATACTCTGAGTAACCTTCAAGAAAATTGCATGGCGTGTAATAATTTCACTGCACTCAATATCTTGTCACTCTCAACTCTAAACACACAAATAATATTTAATCATACATAATATCAACTCAGTCAAAAGCAAAGCGCTGCATTGACATTGTCATACCACGGCTATCCACCTAGGTAGTAAACCTTTGCAAAAACGGATTAAATTTGCCTCGCCAGCTTGTGAATATTACAATATTTTTCGACAGTTTAATTTTGCACTGAAACCTTATCCCCAACATTGGAGTCAAAAGGAAAAACCTTTTTTTTTAAATTGAGTAGAAATATGTTCAAGGGTAGGCTAATGTGAACCCAAGCAGGAGATCTGTTGGGGACTCTTGTAAATCTGCAAGAACAGGAGTAGCTACGTAAATGAAAATGTTCTCACTTGTCACTTGTCTGCTTGATTTACTTTATAGGCTCCGAGATGAATGGGTCATAAGGCTGGAGAGCCGAAACAGACATCTGAAGACTTTCAACGACGAACGTGCAAAGAAAGTCAGAGCTGAGAAGGAGCTGGAGGCCGCTCAGGCCGCGCAGAGCAAGAAGAAGAAGGAGGAGGAGGTCGAACAGAAGGAGAAGGAGAAGGAGGAGGAGGTCGAACAGAAGGAGGAGAAGGAGGAGGAGGAGGTGGTGGACAATACTGAAGAGAACAAACTCAATGGCAACGTAGAGAATGAAGCCGACGCTAAAATGGAGGTGGCTGACACAGAGGTTGACATGGAGACACTGGAAAACACAGAGGAAGTACAAAGCGAAGAACCGGAACGCAGTGAGGATAGCAAGGAGGAGCAGGCAATGTTGTCACAGGAGGAGATCGTAGTAGAGGCTGAGATGAAAGATGTGGAGGAGAACGTAGAGCTTCCACAGAATGGTGAGCTAGACTCAGAGATGCAGCAGGAGGAGAAACCAGAGATTGTGATAGAACATACGGAACAGGAGTGACCTGACCCGTCCTCCTGTGTTTCTCATTCTCACTACAGCCATAAAATAGTTATGAACACTTTCAACATGCACGAAGCAATACACTGGGTTCCCAATAAATTATTGAGGTGTAATGTTTCTTGTGTCCGCTTTTATCTTTGTATTTCATACAGTGTTATGTTAAAGGTGCACTGTGTAATATTTTTGGTAGTTCATTTCCAGGATTCATACTACGTATTCACAAATTTTACCTTTTTCATGAATACTTATTACCACCATTAAATTCTAAGTATTTATTATGATTGGCAAAAAAAAGGCACTTTTCATACATGAAAAGGTGGAACTTCTCCATGTCTGCCTTGTTGAATTTCCAGAACACCTTTAGCTGAAAAACACACTGTACTTACTCATGAATATTAGTTTTACCCAGCAAATATTCATGAAAAGATAAAAATTGGCAATAGGTAACATTGTTGCCATGAGCAGCATAGTTGCAATACCTACTCTGGCCACCATCCTACACAGTGCACCTTTAACCCATTGATGCTGGAAGCTGCATTTACCTAGATCAGCGGTGCTCAAACTTTTCCCTCTGCGCACCCCCTTGTACATTTCAATGTGGTCTGCGCACCCCCTAAGCGAATATTTTGGAGTGCTGATGGCCACGCAAGTGTGGATTCACTGCTAATTCACTGCACATTATGCACAGTCGTTTTGGGGAATCCTCTTTTCCAATAGTCAAGGAGTTAAACTGCACTTCAGATGGGCCCTTCCAGCATACAATTCACCATAAAATTAAAAACAAATTCATATTCATTAATGCTAGATATAAAACACACATATCCACCATTGCTCTATTCAGCTCGCGCACCCTCTAATGGCAGGCCGCGCAACCCCAGGGGTCCACGCACCCCAGTTTGGGAAAACCTGACCTACATGAAGCATTCAGGCTCATGAGATTTGAGATTTTTTTCAAATTAAAAATGTGGGTATGTTAGAACTGAAAGAACACATTTTAATGCAAGATTGTCGCCTTAGCTTTTTACATGCATTTTTTTTTAATTTCATGCTTTTCATGTGCTTCACAGGCTGAGATATTTAGGTTTCTATAGGCTGAGGGCACGTTTTTCCAAAAAGGGCTTAGGTATTTAGCAGGCATTTTTTTGGACGCAACACCAAAACAATTAAATTCAACTCCAAGTTAATCATACTTACCTGATATCACTCTGTGAAGTTAGGAAGCATAACTCATTGTGAATCCATTTTGTATACTGTTGTGTAAATTTAACAGCAACGGATAGAAATTACTATTATTATAACATTACTATTTTTAGCAATGACCAAAACATGACAAAAAGCTGGTTATTCTGCAGGTAGTGTCCATTTCTCTTTTTCATCCTTTCTGGATAAATTTTTGGTCATATGTGCTTTTGTTAGTGTTAATTTCTACCATTGCTTATTAAATTTGCTCAAAAGTATGCAAAACTGATTCACAATGACTGTTGCTCCCTGTGTAACTGGACAGGGTGACTGTCGCCTAAAAGGTTCTCAAAGGACCTTTGGCCTTATTCCCATACGTTTAGGTTCTTCAGAGAACTTTTAGGGTTCCTAAGAGAATATTTATGTTCCGTTATATTCCCCCAAGGTTCTTTGTGGAACCTTCTGATGTTTACATGGGCATTCTTGTTGTTCTTCCATATCTCTGCACACTGCAGACAAATTCAGTGTAGCGTCTTCATTTTTTTTGCATACTTCACACATTCTATTTTAGCACCTTAACTTATTTGCCTCTCTAATTAAAGTTTAAATTGCAGTATACTACACAAATGAGGACCACATTCTTCCCATAAATAGGATACATGTTTTTTTAACAAAAGCAAAAAAAACAAAACAAAAGGAATCTACCAGTACTCTCACAAATACAAGGTATGTTGCTTCTTCTGACTGTAGTAAATGTACTTGTAAAATATTTCACATGTAATAAAACAATTGCTGTTATTTGAGAATTCAATTCGGAATTAACTCACTTTAACTCTAAATAAAGCTTAATTCCACTTTGACAACGTCATGTAAACACCTCACAATTCATAATTAAATGAAACATCAAAGTAAACTCAACGAAACTATTACATTCGAGTTTTTATTAATTCGGAATTAAAAACATCATGTAAACGTTGTGATTCTGTCATAAAAGGTGATTGATTGGGACACCTGGACACCTCTGTACCCAATGATTTCAATCTAGGATGATTGTAATGACAGGGTATTGACAGAAGAGCCAAGAACCTTTAAGAAAGATTGTTGCTAAGGTCATGTGCAAACTTTCTCTCTCAGGGTGTAGTGGCGGGCGGCCCCTGTATTGACTTGTAACATGTGACAAGTGCTGTCTCTGAGTGATGCCTCATGTCAGGGCTAGATGGGGTCAGACCTTGTCCAGTGTCGTTCCTTTGAGGACACCTCCACTGATATATTTATGTGCACCGAACAGCTAATATCCTATTCAACTGTCAACGGCACGAAGATATTTATGGCCTCACACGAGCCGACAAACTGCTGCAGACCATAGTGACCAGGGCTATTGTAAGGGACAAGAAAATAAAAGTATAATACATGGCTGTACAAATCTTATGTGAAAAAGGGGGGCACTTTTATGTTATGTGCCATGTAAGTAAGGACTCACAGTATTACATGTACAATGTGTTAGAGTGTATGGAATATGTCTTTTTGCCTTATTACAGGCCTGCAGGATATAAGGACAATAAGAATGGGTCTCCTTTATAGCATGTGCCATGTAGGAATTGTAGTATATAGCCCATATATGAATCATTTTGTTCTTTTTCCATATAGGATTACGATTATGAATGCAAATTATCCACTCTCAACCATGCATGCTCCTTTGCTGATACCAGTTTAGCAGCAATCCAAATAGGCACACTGAAGTGTTGGAAGATCCCATGTTTATAGGGGAACATATGCATAACTTTGAAACTTCTGATGAGTGGTTTTCACATCAAATATTTCAACCTTTTTTCTTACTGTTTAATGTTTGACGAATAGGCTACATTTTTTGTGTGATTTTTTTTCTCAATGCCTCAATAGTAGTATTTAATTAAAAAGAAAAACAAAAGAAGTTGTTTGCCTGTAATTGTAGCTGTCCAGTTGTAATTGTCACCAGTTGACTAAGGACACTGCACACAGGCAGTTCATTCCCTGTCGTACTAAAAAAAGACCCTAATGAGCGGTCCGGCATCCTCCAAATTGTGATGTTGGCATGGAGACTCTATCTATGCCATCTGCATTCCGCGCACTGATATCACACCATGGGGCATTTGACGGACTCACAAGTGCAACAGGTGGTGTGAAGGACACAACAAACCATCCTCCCCTCTCCCCGGGTGGCCAGGCATAGCAGGCGGTGCACACAGAATGGCACAAACTGTTCATGCCAAACAGCCCCCCACCCCCCCAACCCTAACTCCTCTAAATCCTAACCACACACCCAAATCATAAACCTGAAATATAGAGTGGCTGACGACTTTGCTGACAGCTGCTGTCGAGAGACACAAAGGAGCCCGATTCACATGGTTTAAAGCAGTCTCAACCTTTTATGAACAAACGCCCCCCCGGGACCTCATCACAAGTCTCCCAACACACCCTGGACCTCATAAGCCTGCCAATGCCCCCCTTAGTATTAAAAAATGAAATGGATTAATGCCCCCCAATGGCAACTAAGCTCTGCCCCCTCTCAGCTGTATCCTTCTCAACACCCCCTTAGGGCTCCCCAACGCCTCCTGGGAACTCTGGTTTGTAGGAACAGTTAACAGCATTTCCATAGTTGACTGTGTTCTTATCTGATCTAAGACAAGTTGATGTATACGCCTCTAGTATTAGTGCACGCCCGCAATCAGTCTGGTGCACGGCGCTGCTTTGTTAACATTTAGCTGGGCTCAGCATAGCATTGAGTAGAAGTATGTATCGGGGCTGAATTTAGAAGTGAACAAGTTTTTCCATGTTTTCCCCATTTCAATATGCTTGTGTGGCTACCTGTACGTAGTAACACAACCCAAGTGTACTTATAGGGACACTGTGCAGGAAATGGTCAAAAAGGGTACTGCAACTATACTGCTCATTGAAACTGGGCTGCCTATAGCCAAATTTTATCTTTTCATGAAAGTTTACTAAGTAATAAACTAATATTTTCTAGTATGGCCCAAGTACAGTCATTTTTGCAGATAAAAATGGCTATTTCTGGAAATCCAAAATGGCGGACCATGGAGAAGATCCCCCTTTTCATGTATGAAAAGTGCAATTTTTCCAGTCATAATGAATACTTAGAATTTGATGGTGGTGGTAAGTATTCATGAAAAAGGTAACATTAGTGAATGGGTGGCATGGATTCTGGAAATAAACAACTAAAAATCTCACACAGCGTCCCTTTAACACAAAATAAAAAAAGGTGATGAATTTTCTATGCAGATAAAAAGGTGCACTATAATGAAGGGAGTACTCACTTTGTACATATACCACAGGCTGATAGAGTTACAAATACTCAACATTTGTGAAATGTTTATTGCATGACTTTTTTTATAATTAAATAAAAACACCCTTACACGGCGAGCAAACGACATTGCCAAAACAAAGAAAATTGTGTTGAAGATACAATTCACATTTCACCCATGTAAGTAGATCACAAATGTGTACTTGAGCAATGCAATCATGTGGCCAATCAATAATTTCAGGTAACCGCAGAGATACACCAGAGGCGACGCGATTCAAGCGACAGAGTGTAGCAGCAAGCGATACGAGAGACTGAGGAGACTAGAGTATGTCCGTACAGGCAGAAGGCAAAGCATTCAAGCATTCCCATTGGCTGTGGTCACTGACCTCTATACAGTCATTGGCTGTCGCGGCTTGTCGCCGAACCGCGTCATAGAAAGTTGAAAAGATTTCAACTTCAAATTGTCGCGCTCGTCGCGCAAATCGCTCTAGTCTCCTGAATCGCTTTTGTCTCTCGACTCAATACAAAGTCAATTACTTCCGTCGCTCGACTCGCTCAGATCGCCGCTGGTGTATCTCTGCGGTAACTCAGACTTTTCTTCTGTTCATCTTAAGACATCATATTATAAACTAAATGGAATACAGCTTGGTACAAAACTGGCCCTTGCAAACACAGAATAAAAAAAAAAATCCAAAAGGGGGAAAAAAAGGGAAAGGAGTCCAAAATAGTGTGCGTGTCACTTACTGTGTCTGAGACACTGGGCCAAAAATTGTCCTTCTCATCCGATATAATGGGCAAAAAAAAAAAAAACCTCATAAATGAAACGGGTTGCATGGATTTCTCACATTGGTTCATCCTTTTAAAACCTGGTTCGTAGATAGGCAGAGAAAAGAGAGAAAGTTATCTACTACTTCTTCTTCTTCTTGCCCTTCTTCCCTCCCTCTCCTTGCTGTGCACCCGTCTCTCCACTTCCACTCTTCTGTGTTCTTGTTTTTAACTTTGGGATCATCTCAGCCACATAGAACATCACCTCTTTGCCTAGAAACAAGTGAACATGAGCAACACATTTATTTATATATTGAAAGACCACACATACTGATGAGCATTTCTTTAAACGTGGCAGTGTCTGCCTGCAGGCTGTTTTCAGATACCATACACATATACAAGTTATAAAAAATAAAATATAAAATCCCAGTGAAATGGAGAGAATATACACCAATTGATTTAATTTAGCTCCAGCATCTAGACTGTGAGAACAAATTTCCCCTTGGGGACAATAAAAGTCCATCTATCGATCTTATATAATGGAAAAAAAACAGGGATTGGAAAACTGAGACATGTGTTCACTATCTTAATATTACAATACACATCAGAAATGCGTGCTGTGTGACTTAGAGTGTCTATAAACAAGCTACACACCCCCTGTTCAAATGTCGGGGTTTTGTGATGTAAAAAATGTCAAAAGACAAATAATTTCACAACTTTTTCCACCTTTAATCTAAACTATTAACCTGTACAATGAAAGAAGAAGAGTGGGCTAAAATTGCTGCTACACTGATTGACTCCCACCCAAAAAGTCTTGACTGCCGTATTAAAAGCCAAAAGGTG
Organism: Engraulis encrasicolus; assembly: GCF_034702125.1. NCBI lineage: Eukaryota > Metazoa > Chordata > Actinopteri > Clupeiformes > Engraulidae > Engraulis > Engraulis encrasicolus. Next base: position 13,293,964 of record NC_085859.1, read on the forward strand.
CTGCAACTATGTATTAGTTTATGGGTGTTGCTACTGTATATATGCGATTCATGTTTTTTTTATCTTCTGCTTTTCCCTTAAAAGCTTTGAGTCTGTTTTTAAATTGCATTGTACAAGTTAACAGTATATATTAGATGTGGGAAATGTTGTGAATTTATAAATGGTCCGTCATTTTTTTTCTATCACAAAAATGTGGCATTTGAGCAGGAAGTGTGCAGACTTTCTATAGGCAGGGTATGCGGACCACCGAAACGAGTGCCCATACTCTCTTCCGAACGATCAGAGCTCTACGATATGCAACAGGGAGCTCCATTGGGCAGTCCACAGGGCAGTCATGGGTGAGCGGTTAGGGCGTCAGACTTGCATCCCAGAGGTTGCCGGTTCGACTCCCGACCCGCCAGGTTGGTGGGGGGAGTAATCAACCAGTGCTCTCCCCCATCCTCCTCCATGACTGAGGTACCCTGAGCATGGTACCGTCCCACCGCACTGCTCCCTATGGGGCGCCACTGAGGGCTGCCCCCTTGCACGGGTGAGGCATAAATGCAATTTCGTTGTGTGCAGTGTGCAGTGTTCACTTGTGTGCTGTGGAGTGCTGTGTCACAATGACAATGGGAGTTGGAGTTTCCCAATGGGCTTTCACTTTTTCACTTTCACTTTCTTTCATTGTTTTGATTGTACCGTGACCTCAACTTTGAAGTTCGGAAGATTGCCCTTTGCGGTTGTGTGAATATTGTGCCGTGCACACAAATCTGTGTACCTTGTGCTAGGTGTCCTATTGCACACAAAATTGGCATAAAATACCGGAAACACATATAGAGCTCTATCCTGCAGTAAGCATTTGCTGGGCCTAAAGGGCAATACAAGTAGTAAGTAGCTTTCAGAGCTACGAGCATACCACTTCACACACTACTAGCTGTTCGGCGGCGGGCGGCGGGGGTGGTTGGATGTGCTGTTGTTATTTCCATATTACAAAAGCACATCCACTATTTCACCCCCCCCCCCGAACAGCAAGTCACACACTACTAGGGGGTACGCACATTTTTCGTTGCACTAGTATTTATTCGCACAAAGAAAATCTCTCTTACGTGAGGCGAACTTGTCTTGACAAGGGTTCCCATCCTCTTGTTTAATCTGGACTCGCACTCTCCCTCGGAACTGCACATCCCGATTCCACTCACGAGGGTGCATCTTGTTCTAGATTCAAGAAGCAAAACATTTAGTTTTGTTTAGTTTGGTTAGAAGTTTTAAGTGCCTTAACACTGTCTTCCAAATTATTATGCAAATTATATACAGTGCCCTCCATAATTATTGGCACCCCTGGTTAAGATGTGTTTTTTAGCTTCCAATTATTTTATTTTTTTTCTAAATAATATGGGACCTTAATGGAAAAAAAGAGAAAAATCCAACCTTCAATACAAGTGCATTTATTCAGTGGGGAAAAAATCCCACATAAAGAAATAATTATTTGACATCAAATAATGTGTGTTAATATTTTGTACAACCCCCTTTTGCCAACAAAACAGCACCTAATCTTCTCCTATAATGTTTCACAAGATGGGAAAAGACAGAAAGAGGGATCTTCAGCCATTCCTCTTTGCAGAATCTCTCTAAATCATCTAGAGACCTGGGTCCTCTCCTCTGTACTCTCCTCTTCAGCTCACCCAACAGGTTCTCAATGGGGTTGAGGTCAGGGGACTGAGATGGCCATGGGAGGAGCTTGATTTTGTGTCTGGTGAACCATTTCTGTGTAGATTTGGCCATATGTGCCATATGTTTAGGGTCATTGTCTTGCTGAAAGACCCAGTGACGACCCAGCTTCAGCTTTCGGGCAGAGGGCAACAGATTTTGATTTAAAATGTCCTGGTATTTCAAAGCATTCATGATGTCATGCACCCTAACAAGGTTCCCAGGGCCTTTGGAAGCGAAACAGCCCCTCAGCATCACTGACCCACCCCCATACTTCACAGTGGGTATGAGGTGCTTTTCAGCATGCGCATCTTTCGTGGTACGCCAGACCCACTTAGAGTGTTTGTTGCCAAAAAGCTCAATCTTGGTCTCATCTGACCAAAGCACACGGTCCCAGTTGAAGCCCCAATACCGCTTGGCGAACTCCAGACGCTTGCGTTTATGATTGTGAGTGAGGAAAGGTTTTCTCCGTGCATGCCTCCCAAACAGCTTGTTGGCGTGTAGACAGCGCCTGATGGTTGATTTGGAGACTTTGTGACCCCAGGATGCTACCATTTGTTGTAATTCTGTAACAGTGAGCTTTGGAGATCTTTTGATTTCTCTTACCATCCTCCTCACTGTGCGTGCAGGCAAAATAAACTTGGGTCCTCGTCCAGGCTTGTTTACCACTGTTCCAGTTGTTTTGAACTTGTTAATTATTCCTCTCACAGTGGATATGGGCAGCTGCAGTTGAGTGGCAATCTTCTTGTAGCCTCTGCCTGACCTGTGAACAGGGCCGGTTCTGGCTTATTTGGCGCCCTAGGCGAGTTTGAGTTCTGGCGCCCCCCCCTTTTTTTTTTTATACCTTACAGAACACAAGAGTAATACCGGTAGTAAGCTTAACTAAATAGCATCAAGAACAATAACTGTTTTGCATCAAATGGATTTCTGGTTCTTTTGGACAGCCGACCAACACATCAGATTGAGTCGCATGAAAGTACCTTCACTGTGTGGTGTCTTGGATGTAATGGTGGTGGTGCCCCCAACCCCAGATGAGAGAAAGGTTATCAATGTGTTTGAATTGTAAAATGGAATTGAAATGCCAGGAGAGTGGTACAGTACATTTGCATGTCAAATGCATGTGTAGACAATAGGCCTACCAAGGAGGTCTGCATTGATAGCCTATCTACACTACCTACAGCATCACAAAGCATGGCAGCATAACAATTTTAATAAGCTACACATTTGTGCTGTCTATGATTCCAAACCAATTTCATTTCTGTACTGGAAATGGTGGTGCATTTGTGAGTAGGAGAATGAGAAGGGGGCTATCTGTTTGAACCGGAGGGACAGGGTGAGAGAAAGGGAGAAAAGCTGTCACGCTTTTGAATTTCATAATATACAAAATATAGTAAATAGCCTCACTTGTCTGCAATACTACATCACTCAGCATGAAAACATGCTGTGCATGGTTCTCTTACATGATTAATGTAGGCCTATATGTCATTCTGGTCTGGAAACAATGTTTTTTTTTTAAGCTTACAACAAGCAGGTAATTCATTCAAGTGGATGGAAGGAGATATGGCAGCTAGTTGTTTGTTTTAAACTTGTTTTAAACATGGCACCAGTCTTACTTTACATTGCTGGTCAACCCGAGGAAGTATTATGATATCAGGTGGGTGTTAGTGAATAGGCTACTAACAGCTACTTTACTGGATTTCATTGCTTGGCATACTTGGCTAATGTTAGCATGCTAACTAGCGATTTCTCAAATCAAAAGCAAAGCTCTTTTTCCCTCTAATTCCAAACAGTAGCCTCACAACTATTAGGCTTTACATTACCACAAACGGTTGCTGATTAAACCACATACTTCCAAAACACCCTCTGCAACTCCTGCATCATGCAATGACTGGTTTAATGAGAACATAACAATTCTCCACCCAGCAGAGCAGCATTGCTGTTCGCGCTTGCCCTCTGTCTCTCGAATGAGTCTCCAAAAATTCAAAACAGATCGCACGCTGTCACTCGTCCCGCCCCCTTTCTCAGGACTGTCTGTTTATTGGTTCACAGACTTCCCAGAGACAGTTGAAAGCGATATTACTATTGGCTGAGGGGCGCTTTGCCGTGAGGAGCGCTTTCGCCACGCTTTGTTGATTGCAACTTCATAAAAAAAAACTCCATATCGCAAAATTACGCACCGGAGAGCGCCATTTCGGCGCTCCTTCTTCACATTGCGCTCTAGGCGACCGCCTAGCCGGCCTATGCTTATAACCGGCCCTGCCTGTGAAGGTCGACGCACATCTGCCTCACTTGTATGCTGTGTTCCTTTGTCTTTCCCATGTTTAAGAGTGGATAAGAGAAATGGCCTCGGTGTCACGTCATATTTATACCCCAGGGAAACAGGAAGTGATGAATTACTAATTAAATGTTCCTACATACTCTGGTAAACTTTGTAAACTACTGTAGAAATGGCAGAAATGCTTCAATTATATTTATTTCCTGGGAATTGTTAAGGGTGCCAATAATTGTGGAACAGGTGATTTACTGAAAAATAATTATTTTTTAGTCAGGGATTTTTTTATTTTCTTACAATTCATTTGAGTTGAAGGCTACATTTTCCTACAATTTTCAGTGTGACAGTATTCTTCTGCAATAAACACTGAATTTATTTTAAGGCTTTTAACACATCTCAACCAGGGGTGCCAATAATTATGGAGGGCACTGTATTTTTCACAAATTCTCCACAATAGTCAATATAAATGACAGTCACAGCAATTTTCACATCATCAGCTGTTAGAGTAAAATTCAAGTGGTATGGAAAAAAACACCATAAACTTAATAATACAGTAGAACACAAAAAGACGTAATGTGTAATTTCGCCGAGGTTCTCTTTTTCACTATTTTATTTAACACCAGTGTTAATTTTGTCAGTTTTTTTTTATTTAGTCGTAGTCTTTGTCCAAATGACGAAATTCAATTTTAGTCTCAGTCAATTTTTAGTCAACACTGTACATAATAGAACTTCTCCACACACTGCTTCTCTTTTTAACATGACTGTACAGAATAAACCTTCTCCGGACACTGCTTCTCTTTTTAACATATATCACACTGTGCAGAATGAAACTTCTTCACACACTGGTTCTCTTTTTCTCTATTTTATTTAACACCAGTGTTAATTTAGTCAGCTTTTTAAAAGTAAGTCTTAGTCTTAGTCACAATGACGAAAATCAATTTTAGTCTTAGTCATATTTTAGTCATTGCCTTCCCAATTTAGTCTTAGTCTTAGTCTAAATGACGAAAATCAAAAAAGGGCTTTGACGAAATATTTTAGTCATAGTCATGGTTGACGAAATTAACACTGCGTGGAAGTTCTTCTCAAAGCAACTGTGGAAGAAGCAGAGCTAGTTATGAAGGAGTAACCTGGCTCTCCTACATGATTCATCTGGGAGAGCACCGTGTAGATTCACTCTCTGGAAGCATTGGCTGTATCAGAAATCCTTGCATGTGACGTGACTAGGGGTAGGAAGTTTTGAGAATGGGTCTCGAGAATGTACATGTATGTGCGTCTTTTCGCCAGTAGCGATTAACTGACGCACCACACTTCGTCTCAGCTGATTCATGTTGACAATACACATCAGTGATGCGCGGGTCGACGAAAAAACAAGACACACCCGACCGCTTTTTTCCCTAGTCCGCCCGCTTGCCCTGCCCGCAAGAATTATTCATGAAAAATATTGACCCGGCCCGCTTCCCGACCCGCCTTTGAAAATAGTAGCCGTGCGTCTTTATGAACACCCTAGCGTCATTGGCAAAGCACAATCACATCAATAAAGGTCTTAAAAAAGGAATTTGCGTCAAGAACAAGACAGCTGTGCATTTCAACAGGACATGTTGGATTTTTGAACGAGGCCATGCAATGACGACTGCCGACTGTCACCTGTTTATTTCGGTAACATCGTCGTTTGGATACATGGAGAAAATTAATCTGTAGGTTGGTGAGCAGACGGAGCCAGCCGTCAAGTGGATTGCCTCGTAGTCATGGTACGACACAGGAAATGAAAACAAACTCTGTAAGCAACACATGAGTGCGACACCATTACAATTGTATAAGAAAATATGTAGGCTATATCCATCACTGCACTGTTTAGAGAGCACCCTCTGTGTTCTTCAAAATGCACTCAATGGTTGCACCTGCTGCACCAGTTGCGCGCAGAAGATATTCGGCCGACGCAGGAGCCTCATTAAGTCTCCTGCAGAGCGCGTGGCACCATCGTAGTTATTCAGCCATATAAACTTTGATCTATTTCGCAAAAAATGTCCCTGTCTGCTAAAGTAAACTATAGCCTATTGGCTAGCCTATAGCCTACTTTAAAATTCGGCATCATTTCAAAGGTCCTGACCGACCGCACCCGACCCGAATTTCATTAAAAATAATATTTCATAACCCGTGCCTGCGGTCGACCGCAGTTAACTGCAAGCGCCCGCTGCTTTCGGGTCAGCCCGCGCATCACTGATACACTCATGTTAAAACCCCTGCAGATGGTCCAAAATGCAATAAAAAAGGACCCATGTTACTCCTCTATTCATCGAGTTGCACTGGCTACTGATTGCTGCCCGGATCAAGCACAAGGCCTTAAAACTTGCCTACAAAACCACTGCAGGAACGGCTCCAGCTTATCTGAAGTACATACTAAGGCCTTGTGCTCCTGGAAGAGAACTATGCTCCTCCAACACAAACTGTCTGGCCCTGCCGCCTGCTCGCTCCAAGCAAGACTGTTCTCTGTCATTGTTCCTCAGTGGTGGAACAATCTCCCAGAGGTATCAAGATCAAGACGAAGCACATCTCTTTCAACCTGCAGTAAATACTCTTCTCTTTTGGGACTATCTACTTACTACAACTACACTAATGCTTGAGCTGACCCAGTCAAGAGCCAGAAACTATGGCATGGTGTGCATGTGTGTGTACTCTACTTAAGCCTGTACTAATTTACTTAAAAATGAATGAATAAAAAAACATTAACCCTCCTTAGCATCTGCACTTGTTGTTCTGTATATCCCCTGTGCACTTTGTATCTGCTAGTGATGTTGGATATGATTATTTTCCTCGATTGTAAGTCGCTTTGGTTAAAAAAAAATTGCCCAATGTAATGTAAGAACATGAATCACATGTATTGTGCATGTCTTACCTCCACTAAAACATTCAGTCCCGCAGCAGTCAAAACATCCTTGATTTCTGCGCATGTGGGATTTTCAACAGCCTGCAAAAATGATTACATTATTCATCATCATAAACATTATAGTCACATTGTAGTAACCTAAAGAGACACAGAATGCCAAACAAACTTTCCATGATAATCATACTTCCCAAGATTTAACTTCAGATTCCAACAGATTGGGCCATAACCACTGCGGAGGAGCTGCATAGTGTTTCTCAACCTTTTTTTAGGCGAGGCACCCTTTCAATTCATGAAAAATTTCAAGGTACCCCAAACCAACAAGCCGTAAAATGTCATCGCATCCTATACCACACAAGCTTAGAAAAATAACACACTTGGAGACGTCACACAACCTACGTTCGAAGTTGCAGCTGACTGGGGCGACCTATATTTATTTACTTTAATTTATATTGTGCGTAAATGGCAGATGAAAGATTCCACTGACTAACATTACCTTATGAATTTAGACAAATGTGTATTATATTACATAATTTATTTATCAGCCACGTTTCCGCAGCACCCTGGGGGTGGCTGTGGCACCCCAGGGTGCCCCGGCACCCCTGTTGAGAAACACTGCTCTACTGCATACCATTATGTAGGTTTGATCAACCTGGGGCAATATCTTCCTAGACAGCTTTTGCAATACCCTTACCCTTACCCTCCAATACCCTTACCTTCTCTGAGGGTATTCTTCGTCCCTCTGCTAGTGTCTTTTTACTGTTGATGTATAGAGGGTATATGCAGATGAACCTGAAAAGAATGACAGTCATTGGTTGTGTGTAGAGTAAGTTAACTGTGGAATGCCTACGTAACGGTATTTACATTTTCCCATTTAAACAATGCATCAAGGTAGCAATAGATCTTTCAAAAACATACCATTACAACGACAACATACAGGGATAACCTAACTACTGCAACCTCGTTCCATGGCCTGCTGCTGTTTGAAATCCCATCAAATAATTGGGATTGGGAAACCTTTTTGGTTTAGAGGTACATATGGTGTCCTATGGTCATAGCCTATATTTGACTGTGCTCACTTCACATAGGCTACCCAACAGTGTGGAACTAGCAGGAAGGTTTCAAGAGCCCTGCCATCGAGCATGCAAAAATTTCAACACTTGACATGCCTCAAGAACCACTGTAAGATAAACTCGCAGACGCTAGTGTAAATAGATTCGATACACTTTGTCAACATGCTTGCTAATAGCCGCACAGTGGGAGTTGACTCGTCGTCTAACCTTAGCAATACAGTAATTCAAGCAAATTTCTGAGACAGGCAGCGAGTCGTCACGACAAACACCCAATACAACCAACCAACCTTTCTTTATCGTCCGGCTTTGTTGTTAAATGAGCCATATCTGTGCAGAAATAAGCATACGGTTAGCTTGGTAAGTACACGTATGGACAGGAGACGCACACTGCTTCCCTCTGCGATGATATGTATATAAAAAATGACATTACCGCCACCCTCTGTTGTGGAGTTGCACGAGTAAACGCATGCAAGTATATAACAACGGACACGTTCTACCGACTAGCCAGCAGATGGCAGCAGCGTTTTCTTTGTAAGACAGCAACAAGTAAGGCAAACATCGGTGAAGAAGAAAACCATAACAAACCACTTTACAGCCCGACCACCGGTTAGTAAATGTTTAAATTGTTGCGTTTACCTTGGTTTAACTTCGAAGTTACTTCGCTGACTTGTGGTTCATGACCTAAGAACACGTTTCTCATTTGTTGCAGCAGACTGTTGAACTTAAGCGCACGAGAGATGACCATGTTTTGTTTTGTTACAGGACCGTGGGTGTACAGGGGGCAGCGTGGCTTGGCTCATCTCATATGGATGTAGTGTTGCACTATAGAAGCAGCAATGGTGTTGATTTAGGTGACATGGTCGTGTTTACCGAACGGGCGTTTGAGGATTTCCCTCGTCGAGTACCGCCTGTGTTTGCGCCATGGTTCCCTTCGCTTAACGTTGGACATCTGCCCATCAGACCTTTTAAGACACCACCAATTATCCGCGCTGAGGACATCAGGGCGCTGTCGACTTTGGAACCGCAATCTGCCGAACCCCTGCCTACTTGTGCGAGCATAGGGAACGAAACCAGAGAGACATCTCAGGAGAATCAACATGCAGGGGGTAGGCCTACAGATGACGTTTGCGACACCCCAAGAGATTCTGAATGCGATCAGAAATTCCGGCGGTCATGGACTGTCTTTTCCTCTGGAGTTAAATTATACAAAAACACTAAGACATTCTCTCAAGCCTTTCAGAAAGTAATCGAAAAACACAGACTTCAGATACACCAAAGAGTCAAGTGGATTATTGATCAGGTGAACTGTGAATCAAGCCACATCGAAAGCGTCTGGGTGAAATTAACGCGTGCTGTGCGCCACTCTGAACTCCCAACGTGCAATGCAAATTTTCAGAGAAGAGCAGCACAAATATGGATCTTCTGTGATGTACTTTATAGCGAGCACGTTGGAAACTTTGTTAAAACAGAGTTTAACCTAAACGGACATATACGCTTGGCAGTTCATAAACATGGGGTCATTTTCACTTGTTGATATTGGACTCAATTTAAGTGTCTGCATTGTGTGCAGAAATTCTGAAGTCTTATTATTATTATTAGTAGTAGTAGGCCTAGTGGTAGTTGATGTTGTAAGGTAGCCTATAAAAACAAAGCACAAACTGTTATTTCAAAGACATGAGCCAAGTTTAGTTAAAGACACACACACACACACACACACACACACACACACACACACACACACACACACACACACACACACACACACACACACGACACACACACACACCTGTATGTAACAAACACTGAGTGGTCTGTTCCCTTATATGTTCAAAATGTATTGCTAAATATGCTACAGATTTTACAGCTTTGGCAATGGCTGTGCTACCAAACTAAATTAAATTTCTCAGATGAACAGCCTGTGTCCAAATTTCAATCTTAAACATTGTATCTCATCACAAACTAGCCTGATCTGTTAGATAACGACTGAATGGGCAGGAGCACCTGCCTCAGTTAAGGTGCGAAGGCAGTTAGCATTAGCATTGTTGGGTCTAGTGTTTGGCCCATCAGTGAAAAGGAAGCTATCATATAAACCTACTCAGAAACTTCAAGATTTAGATATATGTGAAGCCAGGTAAAAAAGGCTGAAATACCACACCCTCAGCTCTAGCAGCTACAAGGCTTAGGAAAAATACCTTAAATGAAAAATATGATGTTGATGTGTGTGATGGTGGGCTACTCCTCACTGAACTGCAAACTCAAAGAGCCGCTCTGCAAATGTCTTCCTTGAACATGGAAAAAATATTGTCAAATACATTATAACAGTGGTTTCATTAAATGGTGTTTTTAAACAGTGATAACTATATAGGCCTAACTGTAATATAATGCATGTAAATATAAATAATTTATCTATTCCTCTGGAGAGATCATATTTGTAGTAGGCTACCGGGTGAATTACAAAAATATTATGACCAAATATGTGGCAAGGTTTTATTGTCTAAAGTCATTAACATTTTAAAACAAACATACATACAGGTACGCCTACATGAGTCATTTTATCCAGATTTTCACATTTTGGCACAATCCTATTTTCATTCAGACCTTCATGACAGTGAACCAAGAAGATAAAGTTAAAAAAGAGGTCTGGAGGCGACATGGTTTTGACATGATGAAATAGTAGGCTATAGTAAGTCATGATTAAGATCGGTCTTCATATCGCAATAGACAGCATCAGGGGCAGTTGAGCAATATTGCGCAACTGTAGATACAGTGCCCTCCATAATTATTGGCACCCCTGGTTGAGATGTGTTAAAAGCCTTAAAATAAATTCAGTGTTTATTGCAGAAGAATACTGTCACACTGAAAAAATTAGGAAAATGTAGCCTTCAACTCAAATGAATTGTAGGAAAAAAAAAAAAATCCCTGACTAAAAAATAATTCTTTTTCATTAAATCACCTGTTCCACAATTATTGGCACCCTTAACAATTCCCAGGAAATAAATATAATTGAAGCATTTCTGTCATTTCTACAGTAGTTTACAAAGTTTACCAGAGTATGTAGGAACATTTAATTAGTAATTCATCACTTCCTGTTTCCCTGGGGTATAAATATGACGTGACACCGAGGCCATTTCTCTTATCCACTCTTAAACATGGGAAAGACAAAGGAACACAGCATACAAGTAAGGCAGATGTGCGTCGACCTTCACAGGTCAGGCAGAGGCTACAAGAAGATTGCCACTCAACTGCAGCTGCCCATATCCACTGTGAGAGGAATAATTACGAAGTTCAAAACAACTGGAACAGTGGTAAACAAGCCTGGACAAGGACCCAAGTTTATTTTGCCACCACGCACAGTGAGGAGGATGGTAAGAGAAATCAAAAGATCTCCAAAGCTCACTGTTACAGAATTACAACAAATGGTAGCATCCTGGGGTCACAAAGTGTCCAAATCAACCATCAGGCGCTGTCTACACGACAACAAGCTGTTTGGGAGGCATGCACGGAGAAAACCTTTCCTCACCCACAATCATAAACGCAAACGTCTGGAGTTCGCCAAGCGGTATTGGGGCTTCAACTGGGACCGTGTGCTTTGGTCAGATGAGACCAAGATTGAGGTTTTTGGCAACAAACACTCTAAGTGGGTCTGGCGTGCCACGAAAGATGTGCATGCTGAAAAGCACCTCATACCCACTGTGAAGTATGGGGGTGGGTCAGTGATGCTGTGGGGCTGTTTCGCTTCCAAAGGCCCTGGGAACCTTGTTAGGGTGCATGGCATCATGAATGCTTTGAAATACCAGGACATTTTAAATCAAAATCTGCTGCCCTCTGCCCGAAAGCTGAAGATGGGTCGTCACTGGGTCTTTCAGCAGGACAATGACCCTAAACATATGGCCAAATCTACACAGAAATGGTTCACCAGACACAAAATCAAGCTCCTCCCATGGCCATCTCAGTCCCCAGACCTCAACCCCATTGAGAACCTGTGGGGTGAGCTGAAGAGGAGAGTACAGAGGAGAGGACCCAGGTCTCTGGATGATTTAGAGAGATTCTGCAAAGAGGAATGGCTGAAGATCCCTCTTTCTGTCTTTTCCCATCTTGTGAAACATTATAGGAGAAGATTATGTGCTGTTTTGTTGGCAAAAGGGGGTTGTACAAAATATTAACAACAGGGGTGCTAATAATTGTGATACACATTATTTGATGTCAAATAATTATTTCTTTATGTGGGATTTTTTCCCCACTGAATAAATGCACTTGTATTCAGGTTGGATTTTTCTCTTTTTTTCCATTAAGGTCCCATATTATTTAGAAAAAAATAATAATAATTGGAAGCTAAAAAACACATCTTAACCAGGGGTGCCAATAATAATGGAGGGCACTGTATGTGACCAACGTGAAACTACACAACTCTCACTTGCAGGAAGGTGAGACGTCATTTAAAAAAAGAATATGGATTGAAAAGTCTTCTCTGCCACTCTTTCTTTGTGTCTAAACTAAAGGCACTTGACAATTAACTGTGAGGTGTGAGACTCTTCTGGTTGGCTCTTCTCAGTTAAAGCTACTCTGTAACACTAGACTTGCAGGCAGATGAGACTACATGATTTTAGACTCCAACACTGTTTATGATGGACTAAGGATCTCCTCTTTTTGCCCCTTCTGCTTTTGCATTCGTTTGAGGTAAGGGTTGTGGTACATACTTACATTTGGGATGGATTTAAATGTGTCACGTCTTTGGATTCCACTGTAAGATTGAGGAATACTACTTGAGTTTAGACAGCAAAATGAAGTTAAACAAAGAGTTTTCAGTCAAACATTGGAAGAAAAGGCTACTTTAATTATTTCCAAATTGTATGTTAAAGGAAGCATTGTCCGAAGTTGCTCTTATAATTTAGAGAATTAATTTATGTATTGGTTGGTGGTTGTCTTACTAACCTCTGATAGGCTATCACATGGTAAACAGAACCCAAATGGCTTGACATGGATCAACGTGGGGGTGTTTGGCTTGCAGGGAGCAGAACGAATATGCTAAACTTATTTCAGCTCCATCTCATCTCTGGGCTTTTCATGAGTGTCTGTAAGTAAAATTAAGTATTGCTGAGTTTCAACTTGAAGCATTCATTTTAAATGATTCGAGTTTTTCCCAGTTATTCTAGTTTATAACTCATTCTCATCCCCCATCAACTCATCATCCATATAATAACCATCTTTGAAATGGAGGTGACACATCTTTTGGTAAAAGCTACCATGTTCGAGGTAAACTCTTCAACTATGTTTAGTTTGACATACATGTTGTAAAATATTTACAGTTTGTTAAACGAATTCATCATGTTATGATCATCATCATTATGATTATTATTTGTATTGCTACAGCATATTTTGATGAGTAAACTGTCACGTTTCTTCTCTTAATTTACAATGTTCACAGAGTTGACAGTCACAGGAAAAGACCTGAGGAAATGTGAGTTTTCAGACAACTATTGTGTAATGGACCCAAGTGACTGCAGTTTGATAAAGGCCGCACCCAGTGGACTAGTTGCAGGTCAGTCCCATAGCACTGAAAACTTTGAGTAATTATACGTTGGTACAAAATAATTGTCAGGAATTCTGTAGTAGCAAAACATAGACCAAGTGGCCCACTGTCTATTCATAAAGCAATATTCCCTGAAAGAGGGGTATTGACTAGGGATGCAAACGATTAATCGGTTAATTAACTTTAATCGGTCAATGCATTAATCGATTAAAAAACATTAATCGCAATTAATCGACAATTCAACTGACAAGACACCCAGGTGAAATGGGCATGTGAAGAGTGTGTGTGAAGAGGGGTGTGAATAGTGGGAATATTTTAATCATGTTTGGATTAAAGAATTGAAATAGAATTAATTTAAATGTGGAATTTTATCTGAATTTTCAATTAGTTTTTAGATTTAGTAGGGTTTTTTTTTAGAAACATTGAGATTTCGGGGGGAAAACGCAGCTTATCAATTAATCGTAAGTCGATCGATAAGACTATCAACTAACGATTAATGAATTAATTGATCATTTGCATCCCTAGTATTGACGCTTTTATTTTGATAGAAATTACACAGTTCAGGGTTTCCTGCAGCAGTTTACACTTAAGGTGCCCACCTTGACAACAGCCATCTACCACCTTGACTAGGTGCCCAGAAAGATTGAAAAACATTTATGATGAATGTAATTCTAAGTTTGCTGAACCAAAATTTGATGATAGTCTCATGTCTGTGACACCGGTTTACCCATCACTGCCTTGTCTACCTTCACTAACAAATGCATATGCTGCGGGGAACCCTTTACACATTTACACATCACTTGTACAGCACATACGACCAATCCCTTGCAGTGACATTAATGGGAAAACTTGTCGGCTTTACTGTTTTTAGACACAATTGAAGACTTCAAATGCCTTTTCTCTAATGGTCAAACTACAAAATCTCTCACATGCCTGTGGAAAACAAAGAACGATGACAATGCCAGAGAGACTAAGACCTCATTAATATTGAGCAGGTACAGTATGAGTGTAAAGGTGCTGATGTGTGGGAAACCTTTTCTACAATGTAGGCTAAGAGTGTTCTGATAGGGTGATCACAAAACGTTGCCTGCTCCTGATTCAAGTTCCTTTTATAAGAAGTTGCTGCCTGGTAGAAATGGGAAAGGGCCCTAATAAAATCTGCAGGTGACACTACCCAGTAATATTGCTCATAATGATGCCCAGTTTAACACCACTTGAAGGCAGTGGTTCCCAAACTTTTTGTTTTTGCTGTGGGACCTCATTTTCGACCTGCTCGTGACACTGAAGAAGGCTCTGTGCAGTCTGTCATGTCAGTTCCTACAATGTTAAAATAAAAAGAAAACAACAAGAAAGAAGAAAAATTGAGTGCGATCCATTTCCTACGACCTCCTTTTTAAAAATAATATTTTCCTTTCTGTCCATGATCCCCACTTTGGGAACCACTACTTTTAAGGTAATTGGTTCTTCTATGGGATGATTGAAAAAAGTTGCCTGCTGCTGATTGAAGTTCTCACAAAATATTGTTTATTGTATATATAACAGAGTTTTAGTTGTGTTGCCAAGCAATAATACTCAAGAGTATGCGTGCGTGCGTGCGTGCGTGCGTGCGTGCGTGCGTGCGTGCGTGTGTGTGTGTGCGTGCGTGTGTGCGTGCATGCGTGCGATTTGTTTGCTTTACAGCATGCAAGGCTTTCGAGACTGTCAATATGTGCTATTTATTGGCTCCAATCTGAACATCACTTTGAAGATGCAGGACATCATCACCAAAAAGGAATCACTCTCTGGACCCTTCTTTCAATCTTTGAGAGAAATAGGTAGCCTTTGATCACTTTGATCTGCTTACGGTTTGTTCAGATGAGAAACTTGTATCACTCATTATACAAACCCCAACTCCGATGAAGTTGGGACGTTTGGTGACTCAGCCTCTCTGTGATGATCTTATACCTGGACACCTATATTGTCCGTCAGTACAATTCATTTTGAAATGTTCTTCTTTGTTGTTTTATCTTATTTGGATGTTTACTAAATTTCACTGATCCCCGTCCCAACTCTTTTGAGACGTGTTGGATTTATCAAATTAGAAATGAGTACATATGTCCCCCAAAACAATATTTTTTCTCGGTTTTAACACTTAATATGTTGTCTTTTCACTATTCTCCATCTAATGAATAGATTGAATGTTTTGAAAATGATAGCATTTTGATTTTATTCACTGTTTACCAAACGTCCCAACTTCACCGGAGTTGGGGTTTGTATCTGGCAACACTTCAGTGAAGTAGAGGTGGCTCATACTCAGCCTGATGCATCAGCCGCTTTCATTTCTCTTTGTGGAAATCAATTGATCTCACTCATAGCTTTAGGGTACCATCACCAGTGTTGTGACGTTCGTGAATGGATCAATTTTTTTGAACGGCTCTTAGAGTTGAACGATGGGAACCGAATAACAGCTGGGAGAGCCATTCTACAGGGTTTTCTTTCATTTTTCATTCGTCTTAAGCACGTGACCTTCATGTGAGTAATTTAATTTGGGGGAAAAGCAGAAGAGTCTTCCTTGGAAAGTGACAGAAATAGTCTTTAGAAGCAGCAATCGGTTGTTGTTTGGACAAAATTATCAACAGGTGGAATGAAAAATATTATGTTCTTAACACTGAAAAAGTAAATTAAAAGCTCTGTGTGCCAGATTAACAGTCCTGCACTACTTAAATACAGTACTTAAGTAAATACTTCATTTGCAACCACCCAGGGAAGAAGACAAAGGGGGACAAACAGGTCACTTGTCCGGGGCCCAGGGAGAGAGGGGGCCCAGAATAGCGCCCTCATTACATTCTATGTATTGGATGGGGGGCCCTTTTAGATTACTTTGTCCTGGGCCCAGCCAAAGCTGTCATCGGCCCTGTTAACACCACTGGCAATCGGGGGAGAGAGATTATTAGTACGAGGGTGCGGTAAGACTATGCTAGGTGTGTTGTGTGTTATGCTAGGTGTGTTGTGTGTTATGCTAGGTGTGATGTCACACTTTTCCAAGTGTGAAAGGGCCTTTACTTATGAACTTGCCTTTTCCATCTCTCTGAACATTAATGACCAATAGATTCTTATATTTTCATTGTGCTTTACAATGTGTCTACAGTGCCAACAAGAGAACCAAAAATGTACAGTATCTACAGTGTTTGGTGTGCTCTCATCGTTATTTTTTATTTTTGACAGTCAAACCATCCCCTCCAGTTGATATAGGAGTTGTGACATCACCACATTCCCTAAACGTGACCTGGACAAAAGAGCCAAAGATAGTAGGATGCAAAATTCGTTACAAAGCCAATGATGTTGACGGCTGGACTGAGGTATGTGCACTATAGGAGCAATTATAAAAAAGTTTAGGTAGAAAAAGATATAGAAGGCTGTGTCCCTACAGCATAAGCTCAGGGTGCACACTCGGGATTATTTTGTGTTGAATAAAACAGTCTAGAACTGCTGTCTAAGAAGCCATTGTGCAGTGGTTGGAGAGCGGCATCGCTAATGTCCATGAAAAGCCCTTGGACTGCCTTAGGACAATGGCTAATAGTTGTGTGTGAAAGTGTGCAGCCTTGTCGTGTGACTGTGGCCACGTATTCTGAATTAAGGGCAGGCGATTGCAGCTGACAAGGAATTTGCATATAAGTCTTACCAAAGATATGAAACCTTTGTTAGTTTATGACTGATTAATAATTATTAATGAGGATTATTATTGAATGTTCGGTAAAACAGAGACTGTCTTCACACCATCAAACAGACAATGGTCCTCTGTGACTGAACTGTTGGTGTTTGTTGAGTAATGTGCAGCAATGGGAAGACAAGTGTAAAGAAGCTGATTATCTTTTCCCCTTAGGTACCTCTTGAAGCCCCAGCTAACACAGCTAACAAAAAGAAATGGACGTACATGATTGATAACCTTCAGGCCTTTACGCTGTATACGCTCAGCATTTCCTGTGTAACCGAGTACAAGCACTGGAGTGACTGGAGTCAGGCATGGTCTGGAATGACTCCGGCGTCTGGTAAACCTAGTGATTGTTTTTAAGATATTTGGAAACAGGCTCGGACTGGCAATCTGTGATACCGGGCAAATGCCCGGTGGGCCGCCGCGGCCCTAATGCAATTTGGACCGGCCCTGAAGTTTAAATCAGTCGAAGTCGGTAATCCCAGACTACCACTAACTCCATAATTAATTCTAAAGTACACAATACATTGTGTAGTAAAGGGGCGCAGTAAATATAAGCCTACCCCTTCCATGTAACACTCATCTTTGTGACGGTGGGCAGATGGTGTTAAAAAATGTAAAGCAGTACACGATGGGGTTTGAATCTGAAGGCGCCTATCTGGTCTCATATTGCTTGGGTTTTTGGCATGGACGGATAGGTGGATGAATGCACGGCTTTTTTTTGGTGGGGGCTCGTCGCTCGTCGGGGGGCTGGTGTGGAGGGAAAATGCCAGGGCCGAAAATCGTTCCCAGTCCGAGCCTGTTTGGAAATAATGTTTAACTTTTTTATTAACTTTACTTGATGCCAATGACACTTAAAGTGATACTGTAGCTGGCGCCTAACTGGTCTCATAGGACTCAATGTTAACTGCTAGCTTGGAGGTAAAATTTGCACTGCCATACTCAGAGAATGGTTGAAAGTACAAGAGAAAGGTACAACTCAATAATTTAACTCAAAGGGTGGCCAGATTTTTGTAGTCTAAAACCGGGACACTTAGTGCGTAACTGAAGGACAATATTTGGCGGGCGGGTTTGGGGGTCCTCCCCCAGGAAAATTTGTATTTTTTAGATGCAATTTCCTGCATTCTAAGCAATTTTAGAGGTCGGAATGACAAATTGCAACTGACTCCTTCAGACTTTCTATACAAGCGCTGGCTGCCATTAATTGTGGCAGGTAAACATGTAATCTTTTCCATATATTTACCCTGACAGACATGGCGTAATGTAGTGGGTGGCCAAAACCGGGACATATTTGTGTCCCGAGAGAGTTTGCTCTGGACATGGGACACACAACTCCAAACAGGGACTGTCCCGGTCAAACCGGGACGTCTGGTCACCCATGGATTTTATTTGCCAATTCCACTAACTATTAACTGCATCCAATGATGTTTTGGACATTAGCACACATTTATCTTTCATATAATACAGAAAGTGAAGACATGGCAATTTTTCCCTCAGCAAGAATGAATATTTAAAACTGGTTTTGGGTTTTTTTTCATGCCGTCCTGTTTTCCAAATGTGAGATTCAGTCTTCATATTAGCATGTAAAGAAACATGTCTTGCCCAAGACAATTGCAAATGTTGATTCACAGTAATCATTACAATATGACAAAACTGTCAGAAAGACCATTGTGCTTTCCATTATACATGAAATTTGCCATTTTGTGTGTGTCCACAAAAACTATGTTAACCGTGTCACGGTCTGAAACCCCCTCCATACATTAGTAATGGTTTGGCCTTAGGCCATACGAATAACATGACGTGATGTCCTAACCTCTTTGGCAGGATATGGGAAGACTTTTTGGTAAGTTTTGAAGTCCATCCTTCCATAATTTAATCCATTCTTTTTCATGTTCTCATAGAGTGAAAATTGCCTGTCAACTGTGTTATCAACATATTCATAAGAATCTGAATTAGAAATCACATGTAGAAAAACACAGATAAAGCATACAAATATATGAATACACTTGAAGAAACATGAAGAAACTTCTGAGGTCCTCAGTTAACACAACACCATAAAAATGGCTGAAATGTCAAGCTGTGTCACCGTCAATTGTGTTACGCATCAGCTATGACAGTTGAGGATGAGTATGTTTTTTTGCCAACAAACAAACAAAATCATTTCTGTTTTAGGGAGGTGGGTTTCTCTGCTGTGTTTTTTTTCTCCTAAAAAAGTGCCGACTTGTTCCCCTGCACTGTTGACCGTAACACAGTTGAGTAACACGGTTGACTGTTTTGAAAGTTTTTTTGTGCTATTGATCCCTTATGTGTAGGGAAAATCCTATGAACAGACACTAGGGACTATCTCTGGAGAAAGAAGTCTTGTGTAAGGAGGGTGACTAAACTCAAATCAGAGGTTACAGTGATTTATAATAATAATAATAATAATAATAATAATAATTGTATTTGTATAGCGCTGTGTCATACAAGGCATGTAACTCAAAGTGCTTAACAAATGGGAAAAAACATTGTTAGAGATAGATTTAAAAGGAGAGGTATAGAGGAGAGGCAGAAAAAGCAGGAAGGCAGAGGAAGAAGAGATAGACAGAGAATGTAGAGTCATAAGGTCAACGTAGGTTAGGACCAGGATTCTTAGATGTGTAAGGTCCATAGTGGCTGGGCCTATCATAAGTCATAGAAAAAAAAAACAAAAAAAATAGTCCACACAGAGATTGGGCGCTCAGGTGCGGCCCCTGGTGGCATCAGGGGTGAGGAAAAACTCCCTTTCGCTTGATTCATAGTTTGTGAGGGGAAAAAAAAAAAAAAAAAGCTCAGTGAGGTCTGAGAAAAAAGACCCCCTGTAGTCAGGAAGAAACCTCAGGCAGAGACCAGCGGCCACCTAGGGGAGCCCCCTGCCAGGGCTGGATTGCGAGTAGTAAGGGCGCTGCGGCAGCTGGGACACTATGACGCCTTGGCAGCTAGGAGGTGGCAAGGATGAAGAGGTGGGTCTTCAGCTGCTTCTTAAAGGAGTCGACGGAGGTGGCTGATCGGATCTCGATGGGGAGGGCGTTCCATCTCTTGGGCGCATAGCAGGCAAACGCGGCGTCGCCGATCTCTTCTGCGGGGGGGGGGGGGGGGGGTGGGGGTCCTTAGCAGCTTGGCATCAGTGGACCTGAGAGCTCGAGCAGGGGACATAAAAGAGAGCATGTCTGAGATATAGCTAGGGGCAAGTCCATTTAATGCTTTAAATACTGTGAGCAGAATCTTAAAGTTGATTCTGTATGAGACAGGTAACCAGTGCAGGTCTGCCAAGACAGGAGAGATGTGCTCTCTCATTCTGGTTCTTGTTAGGATTCTTGCCGCAGAATTTTGAATGAGTTGTAATTTGTCAATTAATTTTTTTGGGAGACCAGAGAAGAGAGCATTGCAGTAGTCTATCCTACTGGTGACAAAGGCATGAATAAGTTTCTCAGCGTCTTGTCGGGGGGCCAAGCCGCGCACTTTGTTGACATTTCTAAGATGGAAAAAAGCAGATTTTGTTATCTTGTTGATGTGAGGCTCAAAGCTCAAATCCGAGTCTATGACCACACCTAGGCTAGTAACCTTATCTTTAATGTGTTAGGTCACCTAGGCTTGAGTGGAGTTTTTGCACGTTTTTTTTCTTAGGCCCAATGAGCAACACTTCAGGTTTATCTTCATTTAATTTAGGAAGTTACTGTTCATCCAATCTGTAATGGCAGACATGCATTTAGTCAAGGCATGAAATGGCAGTGGTTTGGCTAGGCTCGACAGAGATATATAGTTGAGTGTCATCGGCATAGCTATGAAAATCAACATTGTGCTCTCTGATGATGGAGCCCAGGGGCAACATATAGAGAGAGAAGAGGAGAGGGCCCAAGCAACTACCCTGAGCAACTCCAAAAGGCACATCATACTTGTTGGAGAACGTATTCTCCGATGGTGACAAAAAAACTGTCTTCCTGTAATATATGTTTTGAACCACTCTAAGACGTGACCGGACAAGCCTACCCAAGATTCAAGGCGGTCAATTAGTATGTTGTGGTCTATCGTGTCGAAGGCGGCACTGAGGTCGAGGAGGATAAGTGCTGTAACTTTGTTTTGCGGCAGTGTTGACCTAAGATCACTTATTATTTTGGTTGTGCTGTTTCGGTGCTATGGTTGGCTCTAAAGCCTGATTGGAATTTTTCCAAGATATCATTCCCAGCCAGATGTTGATTAAGCTGTTAAATACAACTTTTTCTAGTACCTTGGCTTATAAAAGGGAGGTTTGATATAGGTCTGTAGTTGTTTAAAGAATTCTGATCTAAATTTGTCTTTTTTAGGAGTGGCTTTACCATGGCTGTTTTGAATGAGCTTGGAAAAATGCCTGTAAGCATAGAGGTGTTAACAATTTGCAGTAAAGGTGCTGATAAGCAAGGAAGTATGTTTTTTAGCAGATTCTATGGGAATAGCGTCAAGGCTGCAGGTAGACTGCTTACTTTCCCTAACTATTTTACAGAGGTCGTCCTCTGTAATTGGACAAAACTTTTTGGAAGCTCTCAGGTCTCCTCGGGGGGTTTAACCTCCCCTCGGTGTATCGCCTGAGTGGGCGACAGAGGTTGCTGCGTTTCCACCTTGGATGCCTTCTCTAATGTCGGCAATCTTTTTATTAAAAAATCTAGCAAATTCCTCGCACTTGCATGTGATGCTGCATTTAGGTTGTTATTGCTATGTGTTGGATTAAGCAGGTGGTCAATAGTGGTAAAAAGAACTTTCGCATTATGCTGGTTGTCTGTTATGATTTTGGAAAAATATGCTTTTCTCTCTGAGCGTACCGCATTATTGTAGGAGGAGATCTCATCCCTAAGGGATTGTCTGTGGACTTCTAATTTAGTTTTCCTCCAAAGACGCTCGGTTACTCTGCATTTTGTTTTTAAGGCTCTAAGTGAGTCATTCATCCAAGTGAATACCTAGCTCTGGTTCTTGTCGTCGTTCCTAATTGGAGCTATGTTTATCTAGAATTCCTCTTAAGTTGTTGTTGAAGCTATCAACCATTTCATCAGGTGTGCAGTGACCATTTAGTAGGTCACCTGATTTGATGAGGTCTGAAATCTTAAGCTCAGCAGAGGCATTAATGCGTCGTCTGTGAGTGACATTGTTGGGTGTGCTAATTTGTGTTGAAATGTCAAAGTCAAAAAACACACAGTGGTGGTCGGAGAGGCCGACGTCCGTGACCGATATATTGTTGATATCAAGTGCATGTGAAATAACAAGGTCAAGTGTGTTGCCTTTTCGATGGGTAGGCTGTTCTGTAACATTCTGGACGAGACCGAATCCATTTAATGTGTCTAAGAAAGACTTGGCTATTGCGTCATCTGATTTATTTACGTGGATATTAAAGTCGCCAGCAATTATTGCTTTGTCATAGTTAGTAAGTAGCCTACGTCCGACATGAAGGTGGAGAAATCAGATAGAAATGACGAAGAGAATTTCGGTGGACGGTACAGAACAATAAATAATGAAAAATGTGTCAGTCTGTATCACAGTGAATCATAAAATCCTACTTATGAAGCTCAACAATCACATTTTCTATATCAATTGCACAGATTAATGACAACATTATTGCTAAGGGACATAAGCACTTTCAAATGTATGTTGTTTCAACTCTGTAGAATTTTCAGTTTGAAATGACAGTATTTGTCCATAACACTGTTGATAAAATAGTCAAGCAAATGTTTTTGTTTGGTTGCGCTTTTCATTAGAGTATTTATCAAATGATTTACGATTAAGCTTGGCAATTTGTTTGTTTGGAAACCTAAATATAGGCTATACACTATGGAAACATGTGGGTCATTTATTTGGAAAAAAAAATACAGATAATTGACATTTTGCGTTTGCCAAAAGCGCACTGGAAGCGTAGAATAACCCTTAACCGTGCCAATTCATTTTCCATGGTGTGGTGTTGAATTATTTTCTGTGGGTCTTGAAAAAACATCCAACACGCTGAAAATGTTCTGGCACTGTTGGGTTGTATGATTTGGCTGGCATCCAATGAGTTAATACATGAAGTGATGAGCTAATCCTTAAAAAGTCAATTTAACATCCACAACAATAACTGGAGTAATAACTTGAATAAATCGGTAATACAATTGGAACAAATACGTAAAAAAGAAAGACATAGGCATAATTTCTGAAGAGATTTCAGTTGTATATTTTACAAAACAATTGCTGTTTTTCATCCATGCAGGAGGACATCTTATTGTGTAAAAGTGAGGGTACAGTAGTGATAATTTATCAACACATTGCAATTGTTTGTTTTCCTATTTATAAATATAGTCACATATGAACTATAAGGAGTGACTGTTTTTTTAGATTGCCACCAGGTCTAGGCACAGAAACCATCCATTCTGATCAACAATGACATTCCATTGGCACAATTCTATGACCCATCCTGGGAAAAAAAACTGTTTTGTGTAATCCTGCTTATAAAACAAACAAACAAAAGAAAATTCTATGTTAGCATGACAGTTGTCTAAATAATAATAGTAATAATCCAGATACCCTGGGTGTCTTTAGTGGGTTTTTATTGTATTGCAGTTTGTGTAGTTTGTAGTTTGATATGTTTATAGCAGTTTTATTGTACTTTGTGTTTTCATGTACATATGTATGTCTTTTTTATACTTATGTCTATGTCACTTTTAGCCATTTTAAATGTCACTATACTCTGTATAATGGTAATAAATGCTTTTTTATTGTATTCTATTGTATTCTATTCTATTTTTTCCTGTAGCTCCAAGCCCTCCCTCTAGAGTCTGCTATCACGTTGAAGATTCCAGCTCATATAGGATCTTTCTGCTGTGGGTCAGTAAGCACTTTCTCTTCTAGCAGTTATGGAATGACATCAAATATTACAATTCTTCTCAAACTGCCCTTGTCTCATATTTCATTCTGTGATATTTGTTTACTATTCTCGATTATTATAACTACAGATAATATAATATGTTTTTGTGACACATCAGAAGTTATTGATGTTGAAGTGA
This sequence comes from Engraulis encrasicolus, assembly GCF_034702125.1. Taxonomy (NCBI): domain Eukaryota; kingdom Metazoa; phylum Chordata; class Actinopteri; order Clupeiformes; family Engraulidae; genus Engraulis; species Engraulis encrasicolus. The sequence goes on from NC_085859.1 coordinate 13,318,116, forward strand.
TAAACATAAGACAGACAAAGGAGTTGTGTGTGCATCTTGGCGTTTCGTCTGCCCTGTGCATCATCAGGTAATGCCTTCGGAGAGAACCATTGGCAGCACCATTCTTGGCTACAGAGTGGCCGTTTCTGGCAATCATCCATACCAGAGCCCAAACATAACCTCCACCACTGCCCGTAAACTGACCCTGGAAGTAATAAAAGCAGCACAGGACATCAGCATTACTGCGTACAACGCCGTTGGAGAGTCTCCACCATACCGGTTGAGGGTTTCTGCAGGAGAACCTGCTTCTAGTGAGTGTGGTTAGTTTCCGCCATGTTCTGTTATTTATCTTTTCTTGGCATCTTCAGACTACATAACAGGAAAACTGAGGCGTGTAGCTGTCTTTGGGCAGCTACCATAGAAAGAGATTGCTCAAACAGTTGGAAGTTGTGCAACTTCCGTTTTGCATGCTGGTTGTGTAGGCCTAGTAGGCCTACATCTTGTATGAAGATAGATACACATCGTTTGTAAATACAATACTGAACATGAATGTAGGCGTATAGAGTATGTTTTTTTTTAAATAAATTTAGATTTTTAAAAATGTATAAAGACATGCCAGTTAAACTCAGGAACAGCTCAGCTCCACTTGTGGCTGTTTTAAGACTTTTATTTGTTGTGCAATCAATCCCCCTGCTGTGTGCTGAGGAGATAGTTGCTCTGAGTTGCATGCCAGTGACGTTCCGGGGTTTCTTAACCTCAGTTTTTGTTAAAATTAGATCTAATAAAAGACAAGAAAAATCATTCATTGAAAAGTTTTCAAAACATCTTATCTGTATCTGAACAACTCTGAAATATCTGTAAGAGTCCATATTTTGTACCATCTTTTTGTGTTCAATTTTCCTTAAAAGTAGAGTGTATTGTAGTTCATTTCCAGAATTTAGGCTGCCCATTCACTACCCAATTATTTTTCAAGTTTTTATTATGACTTGGAAATGTACAACGTGAATAGCTGAATCTTCAGCCATTTTTGAATTAGTAGTACTAGACATTGTATACATTTTTGGCAGTAAAACCGACTCTGGTCTGAACAGACCAATAGACATAAAAAATAATACTAAATAACATTACATCTGAAAAAATAATACTAATAACATTACACACTGGACCTTTAAAGGGCAACTTGCATCAATCACACCATCTCTTCTTTTTTTTGTTGTTGTCAGATCTGACGCCAGTTCGAAGCTTGTGGGTGTATTCCAAAGGTGACAGACTGTGGGTGGAGTGGTATGTGGATCCAGAAGTGCAGGTGTCTGAGTTTGCCGTAGAGTGTGTGGCTGTAGCAGACCCTGACAGCGTCCACTGGACATGGGTGGAGGGCTCTGGCCACGTCCTTACCTCCCTAACAGGTGGGTGAATACCTTGGTGGCAGATGGAGCAGTTTATAGTACACGTGGGTCAATTATGTTTTTTTGGGCTCAAACGTCAGGTGGTGCAACCTTAGCTCATAAATGAATTAGTCATTGGTAATTAATGTACTACAGTAAATATGCTTCTTAGATAATTAACTGAAAAAAAAAACATTTAATCTATACAACAGTGGCTTTAGCTGTGGTTCTACCACCCTGACGTGAGCTACTACTAAAACGTCATTGAGCCATGTCATGTACAATGCACACATACTGTAGTTCATGAGTCCAACCCCGTTGGAAAGTAACATTTTGAACAATATTTTGCACACAAAGCACACATAAGCACACAAATTATTTCTAAAATGTGAATACAGTAGAGTAAGTTTGGTAACGCTTTACTTTACGGTACAGTTTACCACTGACTGTTATACAAGTCAGTGGTAATTACTGTCTACTTTCTGCGTAACAACAGGGTAACAGAGAGAAGTTGCATGGTATCTGATGGGTAAAAATTAGGTAATTCCAAAGTGAATACCATGTTATACACTTATCTCAAGAATTACTATAAAACTACTGCATATTTTCTAGCTATCTAATCATCTTCTCTCTGTTACACTTTTGTTACCCAATCAATGGTATTTACTTTGTAATTACCCCCTTTTTACCCATTAGATACCATGTAACTTCTCTCTGTTACCCTGTTGTTACCCAGAAAATACACAGTAATTACATAGGGTAACTGTACCGTAAAGTAAAGTGTTACCGTAAGTTCAATACAGTACAATATCTGTTGAGCTTACAAGAGAATAGTAAGGCCAATAATATAACTTAAATGACATTTTTCCATGTTGGTGAAATCAAAAGTGAAAACACTACTATGTTAAAATCCCATAGAGAGGATCATGATCTGCTCCAATAGTCATGGTACATGTTTCATACTTCTTTGTACTTCTTACTTGATTACCACCACACATGCTAAAATACATTCGTTTATCTTGGTATCATCAGACCACGGGGCATGTTTCCAGCAATCCATATCCGTAGTCTGTTTGTCTCTGATGCAGAAATGCTAAATTACAGCTAATTGGCGGTCATCTTGATTTCAGGTGATTTTGAACCTATGCAGACATACGTCATCAACGTCTACCCTATTTCCGGGACACACTGTGGCCTGCCCAGCTCCCTGCAAGCCAGCCCACAGAATGGTGGTGAGCTGCTTTTACACGACACTACATTATAAGACATTGCACTACATTACACTATATCATATGACACTTAGCTGACACTTACACATTGCCTGTTCGTTGTCACATGTACATTGCCTGTGCACTACTAGCACTGGTAGACGTGGTGGATATGAGGGTTGCCATGGTGACTGAGGAGCGCGTCAGCGTGGTCTGGCGGTGGCAGAGGAAGCAGCATGACACCGGCATCCTGAGGTACAGCCTGGTGCTCAGCAGCGAGGGCCATGATCGGGGTGAGACTTTCGATGCACTTCTCCCTTAAAGGTGCACTGTGTGAGATTTTTAGTTATTTAATTCCAGAATTAATGCCGCCCATTCACTAATGTTACCTTTTACATGAATAGTTACCACCACCATCAAATTCCAAGTATTCATTATGACTGGAAAAAATGCACTTTTCATACATGAAAAGGGGGATCTTCTCCATGGTCCGCCATTTTGAATTTCCAAAAATAGCCATTTTTAGCTGCAAAAATGACAGTACTTGGACCATACTAGAAAATATTTGTTTAATACTTTGTAAACTTTCATGTAAAGATCAAATTTGGCAATAGGCAAATAGGCCAATTTCAATAAGCAGCATAGTTGCAGTACCTTTTTTGACCATTTCCTGCACAGTGTCCCTTTACAGTACTTATACTGTAGCAATTAAAAAAGGCTTCATCTGCTGCAAACGGCACCTGTGATCCAGTGTGTGAAATTATAGAAATAGTCAATCATTATCAAAAATTCTGTTGCCAATTTATAAACCTGTCCTTTTAATATACTCATCATTACTGTCAATTTTGAGTGTTGTTATTCACTTTAGATTCTAGATATAACAAAATATTTTCAAACTACAGTATAATATGGTCTTGATTCCCTTGTAATTCTCTCCAAGCTCTCTTGAGTGACCAACTCACTATGACCAGTATGACCTAAGTATATGTGCCCACATGAATAATACAAACAAATAAAATAAAAACTTTAGTAATGAAACAAAAATGGAAGATATGTGGGACAACACAGTAGGAAAAGGCCAAGAACAGAAAAACAGGTTTTCAAAGGAGGTTGGGCAAAATTTAAAATGAGGTGAGAGTTGAATAGTGGGGATAGGGACCTCTAGGGGGTTTACAGAGGTACTGCAGGGGGTTGCAGAGGGACCTTTTGCATAAAACCTTTAATATATGCCTTCATAAAATATCATAAACTTGTTAGTAACGGTTTTCACTTGTGTGGTTCATTCATAAATGCATTTACTTTTCCTGTAAATTGTCAAATAAAATTTTAGCAATCCAACTGCCAGACTGAAACCTGGGTCTCCAATAGGTCAAAAAGAGGGTCCCAGCTGAAAAGGTTGTGAACCACTGGGCTCATTTGTCTTTTGGAAACCCTTGAAAACAGATATGTTATATCAAGGGACTTACTGGAGTGGTTTCCTGGATTGTTCTATCTTGTGTGGAATGGGGTGTCTGTCTTAAATGTGTAATGTCTTTGAATGTGTAATGTGTAACTGTATGGGTTTTTTTTACAATGGTGAAACTGAAGACAAGTTTCCACACCTGTGGACATTAAATCAAATCAAATCAAATCAAATCAAATCAACCCCCCCCCCCCCCCCCCCCCCCAAGACCAAGAAATTGTTGAAATTGTTGAAATCTCTGTTGTCTTTGCAGCCATTATGATCACTCCAGACATGAAGAGCCACCTGTTCCACTCTCTGAGACCTAATACTGAGTACTCTGTCCACGTGTCTGCTCAGACCCTGAGCGGGAATATTTCCACTTACAAGCAAGACTTCAATACACCACTAGCTGACCGGCAGGAAGGTGAACAAATTTGTTTCTTACAATTAGCATAACATGATAGCACACAGATACTGAACACTAGATGTCTCTTGGCATGGTCAGCTTTGAGCACCGCCAACTTGGTCCCTATGTTTTTCACTATGAGCAAAGATGTTTATCACCTCGTCTGCAATTGATGTTCATGAAAGCAGCATTATCCCTGTACAAAGATGGCTGCGATTAAATGACCACACACTACTCATTCCAATAGACAGGGGTCAACGTTTCATCTGCTGGTCTGCACAGACCCAAGACAATACATTGAGAACAACAAAACACGGGTCTGTGTGGAAACGGAGGCCTATACTAAGAAGCTGGTCCAGGAGTAAACCAGGTTAAGTTAAGAGGTAAATCACCTAATACAAGAGCCCGGAGCCATGAGGACTCCAGGCTCTTCTATTAGATGATTTATCTCTTGGGTCATTCCATGTCAATTCACACGCCCTCCCCAGGTGACGCTCTGCGATTTGCCTCACATACAGGAAACTTTGATGTCTGTATTGAGGGGGAATGGCCAGTTAGGCCTGTATCTTGCTTCAAGCTAAAACCAGAGGTGTCAAAATCTAATCTAATACTTGGTATTCTTTCAATTAACATCAAAAGGTACCTGTATGTGAGATATCAGGTAAATCAGAGAGGGTCACCTGGGGAGTTTCTAGGGAATCATGTGAATTGACATGGAATGACCCTCTTAACTTAACCTGGTTTACTTCTGAACCAGCTTTGTACTACAGGCCTCCGCTGTGTGAATGTCTGGCTTCTTTTAACCTACTGTAGGCTCATCCATTTCTGTAATTAGATCCTCTATGTGATTTTTGTACAGTGACTTCTTTAAGGGTAATTGCGATTGTTCTCATCCTCATCCTCATCACTGCAACTGGCGTTGTTTCAATCACATGTCGAGTTGTGTAAGTATGGCATCACTTTTCCTGTTTTTACCATAGTATAAGCACTACAAACGAATTCAGTTTCTCACAAACAAACTCATTGCCATCTTTTACATGTTTCAACATAAACAACGTTTATTTAACACAACATTTGTCTAATAACGTCTGATTCATACGGTCCTGAACAGCTACAGAAAATACATCATCCTGAGGGCTGCAGATCCACAAAAAAGTCTGGTTGGGCAATGGCTTATGAGTTTTGACATGGTAAGGAAAGAACTTATTTTATTGTTTCATATAATTCCTATAATTATTTTAAGGGTCTTCTAATTATTCATCAAACAAGTAAGTTTGCTGGTCCAAAAGCTACTAAAACAGAAGAGGCTGCACTTTGCGTAAACAGTTTTTAGTATGCTTGCCATGCGGCAAGCATACTATTGTTATTCCCCCGTTTCTTCTTTCTTATTTTTATTTTTAATTTTCTCCTTTTCTCTACGATCCATTCGTTTTGAAGAACCGCTCAAGATAGAAAATCCGTTCAAAGACCGAAACGTTCGGCTCGGTGTGCCGATTTGGATTTGTATTTTTCACAGGGGCACCACAAACTCTGTAGCGCCACCAGCAGGTCAAAGTTGCAAGTACATTACATGCTCTAACTTTTGAACTGTTGGTCGTATCTTCAAAAACTTGGTATCCCTGGAATCCTTGGGCCAAGCCGAATCCAATGCACCCTATGACGTCATTTTCCGCCTGGAAAGTTTTTCCGCCATTTTGAATTTTGTGAAAATCAATAAAAATGATGCCCTGCCCACAAATTTTGACCGATCGTCACGAAAATTCTAGGAGGGCATCTTCGGACTGAGATACATCTACCCTTAAGGTCCTGGAACGATTGATTGAACCATCTTCAAACAGGAGCCAATCAAAGTTGGTGGCGAAGACGCCAAACAGGAAGTGAGCTCATATCTCGGCAACGCCTACTCGTATCAGAATACAACTTTATATACATCATCAAGACTATCCCCAGAGGAGACATGACAATTGTCGTGTAAATACGCCACTAGGGGGCGCTACAATAAGCAAAAATGTGTTTTTGACCATATTGGCCTGTATTAACCTCAATTCATCAAATGCTTGGTATCGCTGGAATCCTTGGGTCAAGCCGAATCCAACGCATACTATGAAGTCATATTTTCCATCAAGAATTTCCCGCCATTTTGAAATATTCAAAAATCAATAAATATGATGCTCCGCCCACAATGTTTTACTGCTCGTCCTACAATTTTTATCAGACCACCATTGGACTATTCCGCACCTATGCTGAAATTTACAGAGCAATAGCTGAAAGCATCGTCGCACAGCAGCCAATCAAATTTCACAACAAAGACAAACGCACCGTCCAAACAGGAAGTTAGCCCATATCTCAGCAACGCCTTGACAGATCTTAACGAAATTTCTTACACATAATCTCCAGTACACCCAGGGGGTACCTACCAATTTTGGTGCAAAACGGCCACTGGGGGGCGCTAGAGTTAATGAAAATGTGTTTTGCCAATATGCTGCATACCAAACAGGAAGTTAGCGTAATCTAGATGGTCAACTGTATGTCGGCATGCATGAAGGGCAGCATATGCATGAAGGGCAATGCATGCATTAAGGGCAAGGCATGCATGAAGGGCAACGAATGCAAGACGGGCAAGCATACTCCAGCATTTTCTGTGAGGAAATGCAATCTAGTTAATTTTCTCCTTCCGTCTACGATCCATTCGTTTTGAAGAACCGCTCGAGGTAGAAAATCCGTTCAAAGACCGAAACGTTCGGCTCGGTCAGACGACCAGGTTTTGTATTTTTCACGGGGGTACCTCGAACTCTGTAGCGCCACCATCAGGTCAAAGTTTTAAGTACTTTACATGCTGTAACTTTTGAACCGTTGGTCAGAATTTCATAAACTTGGTATCCCTGGAATCCTTGGACCAAGCCGAATCCAATGCACCCTATGACGTCATTTTCCGCCTGGAAAGTTTTTCCGCCATTTTGAATTTTGTAAAAATCAATAAAAATGATGCCACGGCCACAATTTTTGACCGATCATCACGAAAATTTTATGAGGGCATCTTTGGACTGAGATACATCTACCCTAAAAATTCTGGAACAATTGATTCAACCGTCTTCAAACAGGAGCCAATCAAATTTGGCGGCGAAGACGCCAAACAGGAAGTGAGCTTATATCTCGGCAATGGCTACTTGTATCAGAACCCAACTTTATATACATCATCAAGACTTTCCCCAGAGGAGACAAAACAATTTTCGTGTAAATACACCACTAGGGGGCGCTACAATAAGCAAAAACGTGTTTTTGACGATATTGGCCCGTATTGACTTCAAATCATCAAACGCTTGGTATCATTGAAATCCTTGGGTCAAGCCGAATCCAACGCATACTATGATGTCATATTTACCATCATGAATTTCCCGCCATTTTGACATATTCAAAAATCAATAAAAGTGAAGCTCCGCCCACAATTTTTGTCTGCTCGTCCTACAATTTTTGTCAGATGACCATTGGACTATTTTCCACCTATGCTGAAATTTACAGAGCAATAGCTGAAAGCATCGGCGCACAGCAGCCAATCAAATTTGACAACAAAGACAAACGCACCGTCCAAACAGGAAGTTAGCTCATATCTCAGCAACGCCTTGACAGATCTTAACGAAATTTCTTACACATGATCTCCAGTACACCCAGAGGGTACTTAACGAATTCAGTGCAATACGGCCACTGGGGGGCGCTACAGTTAGTGAAAATGTGTTTTCCTATGATGAAATTTACAGAGCAATAGCTGAAAGCATCGGCGCACAGCAGCCAATCAAATTTGACAACAAAGACAAACGCACCGTCCAAACAGGAAGTTAGCTCATATCTCAGCAACGCCTTGACAGATCTTAACGAAATTTCTTACACATGATCTCCAGTACACCCAGAGGGTACTTAACGAATTCAGTGCAATACGGCCACTGGGGGGCGCTACAGTTAGTGAAAATGTGTTTTTGCCAATATGATACATACCAAACAGGAAGTTAGCTCATATCTAGATGGTTAACTGTATGTTGTGTATGCATGAAGGGCAGCATATGCATTAAGGGCAAGTCATGCATGAAAGGCAAGGCATGCATGAAGGGCAACGAATGCAAGACGGGCAAGCATACTCCAGCATTTTCTGTGAGGAAATGCAATCTAGTTATTATTGATGTTGTTTATTATTACTCCACACTGTTTTAATAGGCAGAGCATTGAAAAAAATCTCAGAGCAGATAATTAGTGTTGGGTTTCTTTAACTTCAGAAGTCATTGTGAACTAGCAGTATTAGGGTTCAGAAATGGTGTCATCATATAACTTTGTAAAGCTATAATTGCTATGTAATTTAAGACAGACGGGTCACATAGAAACAGTTGTAATTCCTACACAGATCACCTGATTTGGATACTATTGGGAAAATACTTTCTGACTAAAGCTGAAGGTCTGTGATTATAACACATTTTGCTTAGTTATTTTACATCAACTCTATTGTGATCAACAGAAAACCCTTAAAGTGATACTGTGTGAGATTTTTAGTTGTTTATTTAAAGAATTCATGCTGCCCATTCACTAATGTCACCTTTTTCATGAATACTTGCCACCACCATCAAATTCTAAGTATTCATTATGACTGGAAAAATTGCACTTTTCATACATGAAAAGGGGGATCTTCTCCATAGTCCGCCATTTTGAATGACCAAAAATAGCCATTTTTAGCTGCAAAAATGACTCTACTTGGACCATACTAGAAAATATTTGTTTATTACTTAGTAAACTTTCATCAAATTTGGCAATAGGCAGCCCAATTTCAATAAGCAGCATAGTTGCAGAACCTTTTTTGACCATCTCCTGCACAGTGTCCCCTTAAAATGAATATTGTGTCCCCGTATTTGTGGCCCTAATTCTCCGTCTATCTTCTGCCCACAGACAGGTGGTGAGCAGCGGGTGCTGAAGGTGGAGGACCTCAGTCTCTCTCAGGCCAATAATAACAACATACAGATCGAGAAGATGCTCCTCATGCTTCCATACAGCCCAGGAGACGCCAGCACAACACACCAAGACACCACCACTGGGATCATGAGCTCAAAAAATGGCAGCCGTCAAAGGTGTGTGGAGTTTAAAGGGAGTGACACGTCTTTAAGATTTATTAAACCTCAAAGGGGAACATCTCTCCATCCTAGCAGTGCAGGAGACGTTCACAATGTTCCTTCATCAGAAAACAGTGGATGTGGTCATCAGAGTCATTTCGATAAGGCGGGTGATGATGTTAACGAAACTCAAAAATCACCTCATTTTACAACTAACACAGATTACGTTACAAGCTTTCCTGCCTTGGCCGAAGAACTCTTTGTCGATATCTCCACTAACATATCATCAGATCGTCTTCCTGAAAATAATATCGTGAGCATTCCACAACATTTCGAATCAGGTTATGTCCGTGATATTCCGACAGACACAGTGCTTTCAGGGATTCTTCCCAACCAGTCCACTGGGCTCAGCAATGTCAGTCATTCACGTCAGGTTGACACAGATTAGTAGCCTACATGGACTCAATTAGTACATTATTGCTCAATTCAACATTTCTTCTTATTAATTCAAGTCATCCGTGATTTATTTTGGTTCAGATATGTTTTATCCTTTACCTGACGTTTTGCTGGTCTAACTTCTCCTAGTGTTGCGTATCATGGACGGGTATTGCAGGTCTCCTTAAATATCAAGTCAAAAACTTTTTTCACAGAGTGCCATATCTACCATCTACATCAGGGGTATTCAATTAAATGTCAACGAGGACCAGTTTTTTTAGATTCCTCCCAGTAAAGGAGCCTAAATTTACGTATGTATTATGGTTGCTGACTGTCAATAGAAAAAATACAAGACACTTCATTGAGGTGCGGGGTCTGGGGGTCCTCCCCCAGAAAGTTTTCCATTTCTTAGATGTAATTTCCTGCATTTTTACGTCCCGTGTCGCGTTTCAGCTCGATACGGAACTCGTACTTTTTATCTCTAAATTCCAAAAAACAATTCTGTATTTCAAGGGGCTTGAAGGGGGCCAGAACCTTGCTGTCCAAGGGCCGCATCTGAATAGCCCTGATCTACATATACACTGGCAGTCTAGATGTCATAACCTACTATGGAAGTTAGGCTTCTGACATGGTGTACCCGTTGAAATGCCTTTGCAGTTGTGTGTAATATAGGGCTAATGTCATTCCATAGATAGTGACTATGTTGAAAGTTACTGAGCAGTGAGAACCTTGTATTGGAAAATAAGCTTTGGCTTCTGCAATGCTGTGAAAATAATGAAAAGTATAAATAATGTGTGTGTGTGTGTGTGTGTGTGTGTGTGTGTGTGTGTGTGAGTGTGTGTATATACATAATAAACTTTCAATACTGAGTGTGTAATATACATGTATATATTAATTAGCTGATTATTCATGACTAGTTACAGACACAGTGCATATGTTGAATCAATTACGTTGGTGAAACAATCAACATATATGATCAATATATTCAATTTAAAGTGTCTTTTGTAGAGCAGGAAATCACTACCATTTCAAGCAGGCAACTTTTGGCTACTACAATGGTAGTTTAAAAGCTCATAGTTTTGTGGAAGTACATGTGTAATTTAATTCCACGATCAATTTTAATTATTGTACATATTTCCAACCACAAAATCAATTTCACAAAGGAATTCTTTAGCACTGATATCCATCATGCCACTCTCGCAGAGGTGTAAATACTGTAAAATGTACTGTAAAATGTGCTTCAGCTAATTCATTCAAGGTACACAACTATTTCCGCTTAGCCTATGTCATTTACATGTTTCCCAGTCAACCAGCGGTCTGCTATTAAAAATGTCCTTACAGTTTGTTTTTTACCTGAGTGCAGTAAAAGTAAGGCTTTACGTTGTATGGGCAGGTGTCTGTTTGAGCATGTCCGTGAGGTTCAATAATACTCTTTCAATATTTAATGTGTACCACGTCTGACCCTGTTGTAGACACGTGGTAAAGGAGACCATTCATGTTTACTGTGTTTATAAATTAGCATTCATGCCAATCCAGTGCTTGATAAGGTAGTGGGCGATGGCCTGTCGCGGAGGCATGGAGAAAACGGCATCCTTTGATCTCACAGACGCCTCTATGACCTGAAAAGAGAAGAGTACCCTTAGAACATGTAGAGTAGCCCTAATGTCAACATCTTGATGGCAGTGCCGATGCAAATGAGATAAAGCCAACCTGTTTGTAGAACAAAACATTTCAGAGGAAGCTTTGTCCCCTCTGTTATTAGAGAAATTAAAAATAAAGCCTCCAAACAGACTGTGATGGCATCTTTTGTATTTTTTTTAACCATATTTAACTGTCCTACACACTTACCTCATTCCACTATATATTTATCAATCTCACAATTATGTAATTCAATATTACAGGGTCTTCCTTAGAAAGACATCCAAGACAAAGAATTGAAATCGCTTAGGTGAAGTGGTGTCTTGTCCAAGTTATAGACCAAGCCAACACAAGCCAAATAACCATCTAGGTGGAACAGCGGTATCAAAGTAAAAGTAGAGGTGAAAACCCCTGCCACAGATTCCTTTCAACACGGGTGACTTCTCTGAGTAAATGGCTACGTTAGAACAAGCGTCTTGTCAGATCACAGAAATCTTGCTTGCATTGGCAAATGCCTTAAAATTAAACAAGGTTTACAGTTGTACAATTTAGTGAGTTATTGGATGAACTTTGTGTTCAATTTGACTGAATTGTTGTTTTTATTATTTTATTATTATTTTATACTATTGTGTGTAGACCTTTTATAGCCACTTTATTATCCTAACTAATTATTTATTCAAACTGTATTCAATGTATTACCCAATGGTGGAAGACCTTGCACAATGAAAAACATACCTGTTGTCGTGTGAACCAACGTGCCTCCTCAATCTCATTGGTATCCACATTAATGGCAGTTGTCAAGGCGACAGCGTGACAGCCAATCATGAGGCAGGATGGCATGGGCCAGGGCTGGCTGGAGACATAGTGCACGGGTCCAACTCGGACACCGCTCTCCTCCCACACCTCTCTCCGCACACCCTCCTCAACGGTCTCACCTGCCAGTCAGGCCAAACCACATGTTTTAGAACAGAGTGAGCTTAGGAGAAATAACTACACTATGACAACCAAATACCGGAAAACCAAAGTAATATTGCAGTGTATAGTGATATGGTGACTGTACCTGGTTCTATGAACCCAGCAAGGCAGGAGAACATGCCAGGGGGGAACACTTTCTTCCTTCCCAGCAGACACTGGTTACCATCAGGGTGGATGACAAGCATGATGGCTACTGGATCTACAGTGCAGCATAACACGAGTGAAACTATGTAGGCAACAGGCTTGTACGAAATTCCGAATTGAAAGAATTTCAATTCAAAATAATGCCATAATACGAACACTAGGTGGTGCCATTACCTTCAATTTCTTTGAATTTTAATCTACACCATCCATTGAAAGTACATACAACACCACCACCTAGTGTTTGTATTATGGCATTACTTTGAATTGAAATTCTTTCCATTCAGAATTTCGTACAAGCCTGGTAGGCAACACATCTGCAGCACATCTACACATCCACCATCTGTTTATTGCTAAGACCTGATGAGAAACTCTGACAGCAGCTATGGGTTGTTCGTCATATCGTCATTTCACCACCCTGGCAGACTTCAAGTTAAGGGAAATCTTATTACCGGTAATCTAATACATCTAAGGACAAACAACATAATTGCATATACATAGGAATTGCAAGAGGCACGCCACGTCCCTAATCTTATGGCAGCTGTGGCCTAATGGTAAGGGAGTTGGTCTTCGGATCAAACGGTTGCATGCTCAAATTTCACCCTGAATTCCATAGCTGAAATGCCCAGGAGCAAGGCACCTAACCCCAGATTAAAATTGTTGTCAGCCAAGTTAGTAACCAATACCCTGTAAGGTATTTTTTTTTATCCGCTCTATCCTTTTTTTTACAGTATGTAGTATATATAGCTTTTTGGGTCTTTCTTTTACAGGACACAGAGAAAATGATTAGGAGAGACAGATGACATAGGGTTGTTGGTAAAGGCCCATGTCGGAATTGAACCTGGGTTCCCACCGGCATGAAGCCTGTAAGCAGCCATGGCTCAATGGTTAGAGTGCTGGCCTTAGATCAGAGGGTTGCAGGTTCAAATCCTGCCCTTACCAGCATCTCCAACCATGGCTGAAGTGCCCTTGAGCAAGGCACCTAACCCTGCATTGCTCCAGGGCCTGTAACCAATACCCTGTAACCAAATAACTGTAAGTTAACCCTCCTGTTATCCTTGGGGTCTATTTTTCCTAAATATATGGGGTCAATGTGAAAAAAAGTGAAATTTCCACAAAAATGTTTTTCCTAAGGGCTGTACACATTTTGGTTACATCTATGTTCCTTGGGGTCAATTTGATGTGGGGGGGGTGCTAGTACTTATCTAAAGGGCTTTTTATGTCCCCAACAGAGCAACAGTAAATATCTGAGACATAAACTGGAGCAAAAGTTATTGCTTCTACTGATTTTGTAGACATTTAAGTGGCTGGGGTCAAAATGACCCCAAGGATCACAGATGTTACCTAAATCTGAGGATAACAAGAGGGTTAAGTTAACTGCAATGTAATGTAATATGAGGCGTGTTCCTCACCCACTCGTGGGTAGCAGGTGTTGTGGATGCCCTTCAGGCTGCGGCAGCCCTCTCGTAGGCAGCTCCTCTTGTGTCCTCCCTCATCTACAGTCGTCTCACTCCCGCAGGTGGGACAGAAGCTGTATCTGCTGTGCCACGCTAGCATAGCCCTTGACTGGGCAACAATACCTGTGGTGAGGAGATAAAAAAAGACCAAAGAGGCAACAGCAATGTCACATTTAGAAGACACAAAAGATATCTGTGATCATATTACCCTACACCATTGTGTTGATATTGTTTGTGACAGTTATTACACAGTTTGTTAACGGTGCCAAATACTAACCCCAACTCCGATGAAGTTGGGACGTTTGGTAAACAGTGAATAAAATCAAAATGCTATCATTTTCAAAACACTCAATCTATTCATTAGATGGAGAATAGTGAAAAGACAACATATTAAGTGTTAAAACCGAGAAAAAATATTGTTTTGGGGGACATATGTACTCATTTCTAATTTGAGAAATCCAACACGTCTCAAAAGAGTTGGGACGGGGACAATAAATGGCAGCAAATGTCGAGGAAGACTAAAAACAAAACAAAAGACAACACTTAACAGTTAAATACATTAACCGATGAGATGATTTTATATAAAAAACAGTGTTAATTCCTATCTTGGACATGATTTCACCAGCTTAAATGGTGGGTGTATTCCTTGTCATGTTTTGCAATGTTTTCCTTTCTGTAGTGCTTACAGTGTGACAGGTCTTGACCAAAAACCCACCATTTTATCACATGCTGGTCCTTATGATGGAGCCAAACTGTTAAAACATAGTAGAGAATGCAATTTGACCTTACTATGTGGCAGTAATCGAAGATCTCCCTTCAAAATATAATGCATGAGTGGCTTTTCATGCTGTTTAAAACCCATTTATACCATTCAGCACTGTATTTAACTCTACAGATGAGTGAGAACATCTTAACCAATGCACTACTGCATCCGCATGCCATCATGGAGGCTGACTTTTGAAGCTAGCACTAACACAAGTTGGATGGTCCATTTTCACTGTAGCACAGGATGTGCAATGCTCTATTATTGTCAAAAAGAATGGACTTCTACAACTTCTGCTGACTTCTGTAAGCAAAGGACAGTTTCCCATGTCTTCTGGGTCTATTTCAAGTGAGCTCAGGTGCTTAGGAGAATGTTAAACCCCTGTGTCATTTTCATGCATTAAGCATTCTTAATATGGTCAATTTTCAATAGCTCTAGCACTCCAGGAATTAGAGTGAGACTACAGCCAATATATATTTCATGATGTCATGAACCTATACAATGATTTTATTAACAAAAATATGTCTTATATACACTCAATCGTGGTAAATCAAAGGGAATTCAAAAATGTATGTAATAACTATGGTAATTATTCCCTTTGCATCTTTAATTCTGAGTGACTCAGCCTCTCTGTGATGATCTTATACCTGGACACCTATATTGTCCATCAGTACAATTCATTTTGAAATGTTCTTCTTTGTTGCTTTATCTTATTTGGATGTTTACTAAATTTCACTG
This sequence comes from Engraulis encrasicolus, assembly GCF_034702125.1. Taxonomy (NCBI): domain Eukaryota; kingdom Metazoa; phylum Chordata; class Actinopteri; order Clupeiformes; family Engraulidae; genus Engraulis; species Engraulis encrasicolus. Next base: position 13,333,772 of record NC_085859.1, read on the forward strand.
ATCCCCGTCCCAACTCTTTTGAGACGTGTTGGATTTATCAAATTAGAAATGAGTACATATGTCCCCCAAAACAATATTTTTTCTCGGTTTTAACACATGTTTAAACATGTTTAAACATATGTTGTCTTTTCACTATTCTCCATCTAATGAATAGATTGAATGTTTTGAAAATGATAGCATTTTGATTTTATTCACTGTTTACCAAACGTCCCAACTTCATCGGAGTTGGGGTTTGTATATTTAAGTAATGTATCACTATATAATGTTCTCCTCAGTCACCTACTTGCATCATTATCACTGAGCATTAGCAGGCCAGGCATTGGCGGCTGGAGAAAGAAGCTTTTTGAGTCTGAAAGCTTCAGCAGCTCTGTGGGGTCCTGTTCTGTGTTCAGAGCGAACCACGCAGTCAGTCCATCATCATCCTTCTCCTCCTCCTCCTCTCCTCCCTCCCCCTCCACCATGGCCATGGTAGTGGTGGTGCTGTTGGGCACACAATTCCGCTTCTCCTTCTCCACCCCTAGGAAGACCACTGTGACGCCAGGCTGCTCCAGAAGTGGCATTACCAAAGACGGACGCAGTTTGCTCAGCTGGTTGGAGACGTTATCTCCACCTGTGTATGGCAAGGCATTTTAACATATAATTAAATGCCATTTCCAATGTATTCACTATATGAATGCTAGTTTTTGTCCTGAAGCTGGATCATCAATTATGACCATTGTGAGATGAATAAGTTGAAATCTACAAAAATGCAATGATGCCCAGATGAATTATACACAAAGTTGTCATCTTTCAGTCAAAAAACATAACTAGAGCATTTCTAAAATAAATGAATAAATGAAAAAGGATCATGATCAGACAGTTATTGCAGAAAATTCTAGACTTGGTATGAAAATCACAAGGAATAAAAATACAGAAAGACGCATGCATACTAGTCCTTCTTGTCCCATACCTTTGCCGTTACTGTCGTCTGAAGCGTCTGGTGTCACAAGGGGGTTCAGGTTGTGAAAAACGATGTACACTGTATGTGGACACATCTTCTTGGTGGCGAGCCACTTAGTGTCTGTCCTCTTGTTGCTTGACCTATCTAAGAACTCGTGATTGAAGTAAATGTTCTCCCCAGGTCCATGAACGACATTGAGAGAGGTGCTCTGTGGACACCTGTCCAGAACCCCACCGCCGGACAACAGCGTAGCAATGTGCTTGTGGCCCCAGAAACGAGCAACGTCATAAGCAGTCTGTCCAGATTTGTTCACAGGCGACAAGTCACACCTTCACAGAGAAGCAGAACATCAGATATTTTCTTTCATTATTGTTTACACACTCTCCCACACTGCCCCAGTAATCAATCAATCAATCAATCAATCAATCAATCAAGTAATCAAAGTATTAATATAGCACATAATCAAACGCAGTCATCATTCAATCAATGTGCTTTAAAGCAAGTCAGGTCAGGTGACAGTTAGTAATCCAATAGTCTGTTCCACACTGCCCAAATGTATTTTTTAATCTACAGTATGATGACCATTCAACAAGATCAAAGTCAAATGGATTGATCCAACTGGTGACATGGGCGTGGTTGTGAAAACGGTTCCCTTTATACCGTATTAAAGTAGGCCTGTGGGTTTTCTGGGTGGCAGCGTGAGCAAGTGTGGGTATAGGGGTAGTGCATGGCCTTGAGTGCGTTCCAATAAGCGACCTTGTGTCCTCCACTTGTGCTTGTGGCTTCGTAAAGGAAGTAATATGACATGATGTAATCACTGTCAACAGTATTTTATTTCAATATCTCGCAAAAGCTCAATTGTAGAGTCATTTTCTCAATTGCAAACTGGAGGGTGAATGAATAATAGTCCTCCAAACATTGTTTTGGCTCGGCTGACAGCGGGGAAACTTATTTGCTTTATCCACGGAGGGGGGGGCCAGTAGGCGGGGCGAGGCCACAAGCACAAGTGGAGGACACAAGATTGCATATTGGAACGCACCCCTTGTCTGTTTACTGTAGGGTAGCACGTGAGCAAATGGGTGGTAGAGAGGGCAGAGTGGGTTACATTCAAGAGTAGTATGTGTGTTTACAAAGGAGTAGAGTGCAGATACAGGGTTCAAACCTTGGGTTTGCCTGGGTGCCCCTACCTTAGCATGAGCCTAAAATTTGACGACTGCACACTGGGGACATGTTTAAGGGGATTTGAAAACAAATGTTGACTGTATGTACTATACGAGTTATTTTCTGTTCCTTTTAAAATGCCAGCCCAGTACACTTGACTTGGCAATGCCCAGATACAGCTCCAGGCCTTTTTATTAGAATAGCATGGTTATTCACCAGAAATGAAACCCCATTGAAAATGAATGGGGTTTTATTTCTGGCGAGTTAGAATTAAACTGGTGAGTTAACACCAAAATGTGGCATGGAAATCTACAGGGTATATTGAAGAGTGAAGTGTGGGGCACCAGGTCAACAAACAAGACCAGCTGACAGCAAAGCATCAATATCTGGGCTTCCATAACTCCCATGCACTGTTTTTGCCATTGACTTCAATGTTAAACGCATCATGGCCATTATGAAGACAGAGAATGTCCTAACCAACTATTGACCACTGCATGTTATGTAGAAAGTACCAAATTTCAACTGATTTAATGTGACCCGAATTTTGATGAAGAAAAATGTGATTTTATAACAATATTCTAATAATGCGAATTCCCCAATTCATGGGTTTTTTGAGCTGGAAGGCCAACGTATATAAAAAGAAAAAAAATAATGATTGGAATAGTTAAAAAAACTGGGCCATGAATCTACAATCCATGACAGTTTAACATTATTGATGGAATTATGGAAATAAATAAACTTTTTCATGCTATTCTAATAAAAAGGCCTGGAGCTGTATGTCATGCTGTACGTTTTCATTTACGGATCATACACTCCTTTTATCCGACCACCATCATGAACAAATCCTATTGTGCCTATTGTTGTCCACAGACAGTGATGGGCAAAATGCATTCATTAGTTAGAATCTAGGGGGGGCACATATTCCAAATGACCTGCAATTAAACTAGGAGGACATTCAACCAGCCAATCACCTGGCTGAATTGGACAGGTCCAACCAAGTCATTCGTAATATGTGGCACGGGACTGTAACGAAGGACCATACTTTTATTACTATCTTACAATGTCATGCAGTCCAGTGGGCCTACACCATTACACATGTGTTTGCCATAGATAACGCTGTGTATAGGGAACCGTTTAGGCTGTTCTGTGCGACTCCAGAACTAAGGAGTTTAGCCCCGTCTCAATGAAACCGGGCATATTTTGCAACACCTGATACATTTTTGACATTGACACTTCCATTGTTTAATTTTCCATAGGCTAACAACACCGAAACTGTATCCCTACCAGTTGCGTAAGCATTAGCCTACCCTTTCGCAATAAGAACTTTGGCAACTTCGAAGTGTCCATTTCTTGCAGCAAGCATCAGTGCCGTCCACCCGTTCTCTCCACGTTGGTTGATCAAGAAGCTCGAGTTGGAAATCAAAGAGGTGACCTGCGCTACATCACCCTGCGCCGCGAAGTTAAAAAAGCGCTGCGCCATGTCCGCTTTGGGATTTGAGGTAAACGCTGCCATGTCCTTTGGTGAAAGCTATTTTCCCCAAGACTACAGCGTATAGGCCCTACTATAGGATTAAGCACGCGTAAAATACTAAACAGTACTAGCCTACAAGCAGCACACAGCGTTGCATTGTTCTGTCTTTAATCTCTATGTGGGTGAAGCAGGCAGTTCAGCTGTCAAAACTTCAACTCTGCTCAAACTCTACCGTCCCAGCGCGCATGTGTTTTTGAAACAATGGACAGACTACACCGTCTCCACAACACCGTGAACTGGCAGTGCGTAAATATATTCCCTCGGCAAAAACACTTGACATAGGGCACTCTACACCTTATAAACTGATGAACTCCTTATGAAATTGCACTCCTTATGAAATTGCTGGCAAACGGAACTGAGCAGGTTTGACGTCAGTACTCATTTCCGTGTGTGACTTTGCAATGACGATGCGATGTCGACACCCTCTGTCCAAGGCGTTGAACTGCATACGCTCGTGTGTCGGTTGTGTGCGCGCCTAACAGGCGCACTGCCGCAGCTCATAAAATAGTCTATTATAGAGTATGAAAAACTGGAAGAGTCTCTTACTAATGAAAGTCATGCATACATTCGTCATATAGAAACACTTGAAGCTAATTTCTTGATGTTGTATCATTGTGGCTCACAGATAAAGAAATCCCCAAAATTCTGTGTTAATAACAAAATCGTCAAAAAGGGTCAATAATAAAGGTGTGTTGGACAAAAAACAAAACAGGTAGCCTATGTTCATTTCTTTCTTTTTATTTTTTGGTCAATTTGGCCTTTTCCCTTTATGGTAAAAGGACAGTTGAAGAGGTGGACAAGGAATAGGGGGGAGAGAAATAGGAGTGGAAAAAAGACCCTGGTTGGACCTGAACATGGTTATGCATTTATGGACGGGTGCCTTAGCACGCTGCGTCACAGCACCACTGGTATGTTGTTCAGTTCTATGCGCTTCAATATTTGGTTGGGCTTCCTTTCACAGGAATAACTGCCTGTGGCGCTATGGCATGGAAACAGTCAGCCAGTGGTCACTGCTCGGGTGTAATTACAACACTAGTAGTATGATATTACGTGGTTGTAACCAACTAAAATATCACTAGTGTTGTAATTACATCTGTAACTGTAGTACTACTTGTAATTACATATTTCTGTCACCTTCTGCCACTATCAACAGGTAATGGAAAACCTCTTGTAGGTCTATACTTTTTAAAGTATTGTATTGGCCTACTGTGTGTGTATAGAGAGCTTAGGATGCTAGCCTACATTATAAGCACATATGAATAGAACAGAGTATTTCACAGAATTTCTGGAAGCAATTTATTTAAAATACCGTTTTATGTATTAGCATTGATGTTGTAATTGTGGTTGTATGGACATGAATCAGTGTAGCGACGCTAACTTTGTCTAGAGACAGAGGTAGGCCTAACGGGTAGTTAATAAAAGCAAAATGTTGGTGCTACATATGAATGTAAGTGACACTGTCATTGCAATTCAGTGCAAAAATACTTTACAGCAAAGTCCATTTCTTTTGTGAAACACTAGGTTCATTTTCCAACTCAAATGTTCCTATTCTGACCAGGCTTGTACGAAATTCCGAATGGAAAGAATTTCAATTCAAAATAATGCCATAATACGAACACTAGGTGGTGCCATTACCTTCAATTTCTTTGAATTTAATCTACACCACCCATTGAAAGTACATAGAACGCCACCACCTAGTGTTCGTATTATGGCATTACTTTGAATTGAAATTCTATCCATTCAGAATTTCGTACAAGCCTGATTCTGACAGTTGAGTTTTTACAGTTTTTGAATGTATTCAGGCTGTCATTATTAATTAGACCAGTGACATGGTGAGTCTTTGGCTGAGCAAATCAAGATTTTATAAAGCTCTGAGGGGATTAAGAAAAGAGCCCATAAAGAAGTATTCCTAGAAGTACTTTTGCCTCTCAAGACAAGAGGTCTAAGGCTTTTCAGAGGCTTTTAGGCTGCTTGCACCACCCTAACATTTTCAAGTATTTTCATTTCATATATATATATTTGGGACCTGGAAGGTCTGAGGTTTCTAATGGTGTGACTTATATGTTTCAATGACAAAAACTCACAGAGTTACAGATTTGTTTTTGGAGACACATTGCCCTCTGAAGGGCACTCGGACCTCAGAGGGTTAAAAATATTCACAGAATGTGAGAAACTGTTAACATTAACAGAATATAGTGTGTGTATTCCGGCTTTTAATGTCCAATATTTGTCTTTTCATGTTCCCTTAATGGACACATCTGGGCCATTTTAAGATTGAAAATTGAATATCCAACACCTTTAGATGAACAATAAACGGGCAAACTTAAAGCAAAATTGCCTACTTCAACAAACTTTGCAGAATGTTCAACATCCGAGTTGCAGTTTAACATGGTACTTTATTATTTTAATATAATGTTATATTGTTCGCTCTTTGCAGAAAAATATGGTGATATTGCCAAATTGACATGAGAGGAGAGGATTCAAACTCAATCAAACACAATCTAATACAATCAATTACCTTTAAATAACACAATTCCTTAAAAAAAAAAAAAAAAAGAACAGAAGCAATGTCCTGCCTTCTGTTCCCCATTAGAATTAGGCCTATGAATAGCGTCAAAATTATGATGACTATGACCCTTTGGATTCCAGTAAAGAAATAAAATTTTAAAGGGCATTTTATTAAACAGCATAGATCAAAAATGTGTGTTAATCATTAGACTTCTCTGAAAGCCAGGCAATAGTAATACATGATTCATCAGTGATGATGACAGTGACATTTCCAGCTTAAATATTAATTCTATTGGAACTAATTCCGGCAGGTAACATTACCTCCTAAACTCCTTGTGTTTTCTGTCAGAAAACTTAGAAAACATATCACATGATCTAGAAACTTGCTGTATACAGGAATATGCATATGTTATTTCTGATTTGATCCTTCAAGAAATATTGTCTGTTTTCTTTGACTTTGTCTTTGTCATCTAGCCATCGGGGTCAAATAAACCCAATTTGATTGCAAATCTGGGGGTGTTGTGGGTGTACTTACTACAAAGCAGACTTAACAATGTATTCAAATGCTGCATAGATTTCTCATGTTGCTTAAACTTATATGCAAAATATGCAACATACAGCACATGATCACATACACCAACATAATAAAGATCCACACAGACATGTTCCCTTTTGCGTTTTATGTGGTGCTTTTGTCTGTGAGTTTTTTCCTGCCAGCTGCCCAAACTATCAACCTATATGGACATTCTGCAGGCATGTGTGTGTTTGCATGCGTGTGTGTGTGTGTGTGTGTGTGTGCGTGCGTGCGTGCGTGTGTGTGTGTGTGTGTGTGTGTGTGTGTGTGTGTGTGTGTGTGTGTGTGTGTAGTTGATGTCCATTAAGAGTAGAAGGTGTGTGTGTGTGTGTGCGTGTGCGTGTGTGTGTGTGTGTGTGTGTGTGTGTGTGTGTGTGTGTGTGTGTGTGTGTGTGTGTGTGTGTGTGTGTGTGCGTGTGTGCGTGCGCGTGCGCGTGCGTGTGTGGTGTCCATTAAGAGTAGAAGGTGAGCACGCTCTGGTGGTTGCCTCGCACCAGGAGGAGAGGAGGCAGCTCTTTGGAGAGCGTGTCCAGCCAGCACATGTACAGGGCACTGGACACCGTCCCTTTCCTGGCCAACGGCATACTCCTGCGGGGCGGGGCACACAACACATCAAGTCTTTAGTGGCCCATACTGAGATTCATTTTCACATCAAAATAAATGTACATTTTGGTAAAAAATGAAAAGTGGGGAGAAGCGTAATGAAATTTGATGCCATAATTAACCACCTTACCTTACCTTATCACTGCACCGCACTGCACTGCACCTCACTTACCTTATTCTCCGCTGTCATTCGTCAGAATTCAGTGCGATGACATACTGTAGGCACGCCTAACTAGCCACTTGTAAACCATCATAAGACCATAAAAGCAGTGGTGGATGAAGTAAAAGTAAAAGTACTTTTGTGGTGTAATCACAACAGTAGCACATGATATGACATAGCTGTTACACCGTTTACTCCATTTTACCTACCTATTGAGATCAGGCTTGTACGAAATTCCGAATGGAAAGAATTTCAATTCAAAGTAATGCCATAATACAAACACTAGGTGGTGGTGTTGTATGTACTTTCAATGGATGGTGTAGATTAAAATTCAAAGAAATTGAAGGTAATGGCACCACCTAGTGTTCGTATTATGGCATTATTTTGAATTGAAATTCTTTCCATTCGGAATTTCGTACAAGCCTGATTGAGATAGACTTTGTTATTACTGAAAAACAATAAAAACCTAACAAGGACCCACCACAAACTCAACCCAACCTGTGCAGAATCAGCTTATCGTAAGACAAGTACATTTGGTCTACTTTTTACTCAGATAAGTTACCTGTGTTGGAAAGAATCCGTGTTTCTTTTTTTTTACTTTTACTTTTACTTTGTCCACCACTGCATAAAAGAGTAGAGTACTCCCACAATGCCAGCACTTACATGACTATGAGGTTTGCAGTGCTGGAGTGCTCTTTCAACAGCTCATTCAGTCTGATCTGCCGGTTACTCTGGAAAAGGAAAAAAAAGGTTATCCACCAGGTCTATCAGAAAATAGAAAGAATAGATTTCTGAACCACTTTGAGCAAACCTGCTTGTGAATGTTTTTACTTTCCCCATTGCATTTTAACATGTCAACCATGATTTAAAGGGACACTGTGCAGGAAATGGTCAAAAAAGGTACTGCAACTATGCTGCTTATTGAAACCGGGCTGCCTATTGCCATATTTGATCTTTACATGAAAGTTTACTAATAAACAAATGTTTCCTAGTATGATCCAAGTACAGTCATTTTTGCAGCTAAAACTGCCTATTTCTGGAAATTCAAAATGGCGGATCATGGAGTAGATCCCCCTTTTCATGTAAGAAAAGTGCAATTTTTTCAGTCATAATGAATACTTAGAATTTTATGGTGGTGGTAAGTATTCATAAAAAAGGTAACATTAATGAATGGGAAGCATGAATTCTGGAAATAAACAACTAAAAATCTCACACAGTGCCCCTGTAGCCTCTTACTGCAGCAGGGGTCGCCGGCGACCCTATTCACTTGCTGAAAATGCTTAAATACATCATAACAACATTGCTATGACATTACAGAGAGCCATAGCGCTGTACTAAGGGGTTAAGGTCAGATTAGACTTCAGCAACTGCGAGCGTGAAAAGTCGCGTGGGAGTGGCCACGAACCAATTTTGTATTCATGCATCTGCGAGCTCTGCGAGGTCCGAGGTCTCGTTGCCAGCCACATTTGAAATTGCGCGATTAGGCTACTTTCACTACATTGTAAGCACTGCGGTCATTATTAAGCAATGTTGCTTTCTATCCCGGTTAGCTAGGTATTTTAACACAAATTGCAAAGGCAATGCAGTGGTATCATTATTTGACATACCCAGTCTGTTTTCACGAGCAGAAAATGCAAGCATGTAAAGACAGTTGATTCTGCCAATGTGTGTTTACATTCGGTGGAGGAACGGTAGTAAAACCGCAGGCATTGTGCTACGAGTGTTCAACTGATGCATTGTTTGTTACTTAGCTTAGCTTCGTGTATTTACACACATTTACACACAAGGCATTAATAAAGTTTTTAACAGAATACAGCTCTGCTCTCGCAAACTACTGGCATTGCGCTGCCACAAGAACAGAACAAGGAAGTAGCGAGACGACCAATCATAGTGCCTTTTTGTCTGCGTACTCCGCGTCCGTCCGACGGATAGTTACAATTTTTTCGAGGCGCTAGACGACGGGCGCAGAGCCTCTGAGAGGGGGGCGTGGACTCGCATAGACAGAAAACGGACGGACGCAGATTCTATGCGAGCGAAGCATAAATCTAGCTTTAAAGGACAACAATGGCTGCCCCCCTCCCCCAATACAAACATTGTAATGAGGAATCAATCCTGGGCCCAGCGCAGCTTACCACTGAAGGCTTCCCTGGATGAGGGAACTACAGGATCTGGCAGTATCTTGATGACCTTTTTCCTTTGTCCACAATTGTTTCAAAATGGAACATTACCTCACTGTTTAGTATTTTAACTAATGTATCTGTTCAACTGTTTAGACATTCATGCGTTCACAATACTGTTACTGCCCATTGTCAACAACTGTGTATCAACCCAATTTTGCATAGTTTCCTCTTCCTGCTCCACAAATGTTGCTAAATAAGTGTATGTAGGCCTATTTAGAGCATTTTTTTCAGTTGTTTCCAATATATGTATATAGGTAGGCAACGCTTTTTTGACAGTGGTGTCCCCCACTCTGACAGCCCGAGATGGGGGTCTGACCTTAGCTCTGTAAAGTTCCAGCTCGTTGTCCGTTATCCTCCAGGGCTCCTGAGCCTTTAGTCTCTCAGCAGCATCCTGCTCCATATCGTCCTCCTTCAAGCGATATGGTTCTACCATCTTCGCAAATGCCTCCTTGCTGTGCGGTCAAACAAATGACCAAATTACACACACGTAAAGTACAAAGACAGACAGATACATGTAGATGACGGACGGACCATTTACGCTTGCCTCTGTTCACACAAGGCAATCCCATTCCAAATAGTCTCCATCATAACCTCAATGTTCAGTTTGTGGCCAAATTAGCTACAGCTGTTGGTCAGTATTCATTTTCGGGCATAATTAATGACAGCTGCCAAAAAAATCACAGTGTCCTGTAGGGGTGGAACGGTTCACAAAATTCACGGTTCGGTTCATATCACGGTATCAAGGTCACGGTTCTCGGTTCTCTACGGTTCTTTTTTAGTTCATGATAAATGGTGCACTGGGAATATTAAACCCTATTTATATAACTGTAATTATAAAGTGATGATGCGCAAGTTGAATCAGCTGTCGTCAGCCTTTCAAATGCCCTCTTTCAAGTGGCTAATAGAATCAGACTTATCACTAAATATCCTACATATGCTTTGTATGGGCTTATAATGTGAAAATGGTGTGATTTTAATTGTGACATCCTCTGATTGGTCTTATATTCTAATGTATTAATCAGAGAGACTGGGTAAGATACTCCTAGAATCTCTACTTTACATATTTTTCTGGGCAGTACATGAATTGCGGTTTGCCACGGACTGCATTTCACGGTTCGGTATGGTGTGTGAATTGTACGGTTTCGGTTTTCGGTGCGGTTTGTACCATCCCTAGTGTCCTGTGACCTGTTCCACACTCCAGCCCTGGCAGGAGGGACATTGCACTTTACCATGCCGCTAGTGCTGACCAAAGAGGCTTGAGACAAGAGGGCTTACTCACGTCATAACAGCGTAGTACGAAATGATGGCGAGGGGAGTACGGAAATGTTATTCTTCTTCTACGGTCAGTATTGGAAGCATCAGGGAAGCATGCAATGACACTTCCCCGAGGGTCGGAGTGTGGAACAGGTCATAGGACAGCGTGAATGTTTGTCAGCTGTCCTTAATTACCCCCAGCAATTACTGCTGACCAACAGCTGCCGTTAATTTGGCCACAAATTATCCATCATGGTGTCGCCCCCACTGACCATGCGCAAGGGAGTACGGAGATTGTATCCATCGCACCCACTGACCAATGACCATGCGCAAGGGAGTTCATTTTCCATCCACTCGTGTCCTCAGGCAACGCCCCCGTACTACACCGTGGCCAATGCATTTCCCCCTGAGAGATTGTTCTTCTGTTGAGTTTCTTTGGTGCTGACAGAAGAAGAAAGAAACTACCATGCCGTACCTCACTCTAACCCTAGACATTTTACAAAACCACATCACCAGTAACTTCCACTAAAGAAACCTAACCTAACCAAACCAGGGGTGAATTTCTCGAAACCAATGTTGCTTACTACATTAGCTACTTTTTTAGCATTTTCCCATTGACAACTACCGACGTTGCTAACAGGCTAACAACTTCTCTTTTGAGAAACTCAGCCCTGGTTCATTCACATGTTTGTACTTCGCTTGTCTCTCCTTTCCTTGCTTTGGATGAAAGCATCTGGTGAATATGAATATAATGTAACATAGCTTCAGATGCTTCTAAGTCTTTGACAATATACTCACACAGTCCTATGGTAAACTGTAAATGTCTCAACCAACTAGCACAAAAGCAAAGTTTTATTTTGTTTTGTTACCTTGATTTCTTAGGCTTGGTGTTAATATCTCCAAGGACTGTGATATCTGAGAAGTCAATCCTGAATTTTGTCAGAAGAGCTGCCATTCTGAAAAAAAAGATTTTTAAAAAAGAGTTTTAAGAAGAGGTTCCAAGGGTAAACGTGTGTTTATGGGGGGTTCAAGGATGCTTACTTGTGTCAATGTGACAATGAGACTGTAAATACTGTGAAATATGATATCTAGTGAAATTTCTGTTGGTCAGCCATATGCTGTAGCAGCCTGATCTCCAAAAATTCCGTGCTCCTGGACACGGATGTTAAGGACACGAAATCCGTGTCCAGGAGCACGGATTTTGCCACAATTCCGTGTTCCTGGACATGGAATTGTTTTCCGTACTCCTGGACACAGAATTGTTTTCCGTGATGGGCACACGGAAGTGCTTTCTATAGGCTATTACCACAGCACTTTGTTAAGTCTATCATTAGAAAATAGATACCAAATTCTAATACTAAATAAAATAATGATAGAACAATTTAAGTTGTGCCCTGACCAAAACAATCTCTAACCTTAACCTGTCAGTAAAGAAATATTTTTGAGAAATACTTTTTCCTGTTGGTCGGTAGGCTATCAAATTCAAAAATGAAATAATACTAGCTGTGTCCAGACCAAAACAATCCCTAACCCTATCCTGTCAGTAGGAAATGTTTTTTTTTTTTAGAAAAAATATTTGAAATGAGAAAAATCCTGAGAAAACACAAGACTGTGGAAACATAGAGCTGTGGGAGTAGCCTATAGAGAGAGCACTTCTCTGTGTCCATCACGGAAAACAATTCCGTGTCCAGGAGCACGGAAAACAATTCCGTGTCCAGGAGCACGGAATTTTGGCAAAATCCGTGCTCCTGGACACGGATTTTGTGCCCTTAACATCCGTGTCAAGGAGCACAGAATTTTTGGAGATCATGTTGCTGTAGGTTACATTTATGAATGTGGATGTAAAATTGTAATCAATGTTTGTGCAGTGCTGAGGTGGATATGGTGACTTGGAGTTGGGACTGGGGGGAGGGGGTGTCAGTGCAGTGTGTGTGTGTGTGTGTGTGTGCGTGCGTGTGCGTGTGTGTGTGTGTGTGTGTGTGCGTGCGTGTGCGTGTGTGTGTGTGTGTGCGTGCGTGTGTGTGTGCGCGTGCGTGTGTGTGTGCGTGCGTGTGTATATGTGATGAGCAGTGCTGGGGATGAGGCAAGAATGAGTTGGGGTGGTGGGGTTGCTGTGCCACTACTGTGTGTGTACATACACACACCCACACAAATCAAATACGCACAGTATCGACAAACATCGTATAGGACAGAAAGATATGTCAAACTCCGGCCAGTCAATGCAAAGGAGTCTGGTCAAATTCGGTCAAAGAACGGTCTCCTTACCAATATACATCACAACCTCCACTTTCAACACAATAGATAAATGGTTATCAAGGTTTATATGGCAAAGTAAACCACCCTGACTCACATTTAAAAGGCTGCTATGTTCAAAAGCTGATGGAGGACTTAATCTGCCAAACCTAAGAAAGTACTACTGGGCAGCCCAGCTTAGGTCCATGGCTGCTTGGCTGTCAAGAGACACAGACACAATATGGGTGGACATGGAACAAGGTGACTGGATTCCACTGGATTCAACCCCACTCCTAAATCAGAATCAATGGGGGAAGGGAAAATAGACAATATATGGATTAAAAACACTCTTAGAATATGGTCTACTGTGAAGAAAAAATTACATCTTCCTATGACCATATCCAGGGCTGTAAGGATTGCAAGAAATGTGGACTTTGTACCGGCCAGCCTTGACGGGTGCTTTAAAGGATGGGAGAAGGCAGGTTTAGTTATTTTGGATCAGCTGTTTGAGGGACACATCTTAAGATCATTTGAAGATCTGAGACAACAATTTGAACTACCACAACAGGATTTCTTTAGATATTTACAAATACGACATTACTTACACAAACACGAAAAATGGGAAAGCCTCTGTAACCCAACATCCAAATTAGAACATTTCTTTATTGCTGCCATTCAAGGCACAATAAAAAACAAGTTTATATCATATATCTATAGTATATTGCAAGATGATTTGAAGGATAATAGTATGGACATTAAAGAGAAATGGGAATTAGAAATGAATGTCATAATTTCAGATGAACAATGGGTAAATACTTGCAAACGTGGACATAAATTAACCAGTAGTCCCAACTGGAGAGAGTTTGGATGGAAGATGAGAATGAGGTATTACAAGACCCCACAAATAATATCAAAATGGAGCAATACCTCAAGGCAATGCTGGAGGGGATGTGGTATGGTGGGGGACCACACACATATTTTTTGGGATTGCCCGATTATCTCTGGTTACTGGCAAAATGTACAAAAAGAAATTCAGAAATGCCTATTAATAAACTTGCCTCTAGAACCATCATATTTTGTCCTAGGGGTACTACCAGATGATCTTGATGAAAATGATGATACTGATCTATTACGAACGCTTCTCCTGATTGCTAATAAAGTTATTACGACCTTATGGTTACAGCCTCAACCTCCAACAATTGCACAATGGAAAGATAAGATCCAGGAGGTTTATGGCATGGAGAGTATGACAGCGTTCTTGAATTTGAAAATGGAGGCTTTTTTATGGAAGTGGACTAGAGTTGTCATACATTTTCATTTGATATAGTTTTTTTTCCTCTGTTCCCTTTGTTTTAATATTATGTATAATTATTTTTATTTTATGCTTTCGACCTGTACTGTGAATTTGTTGTTTTGCGTGACTGCACTTTTTCCTATCCCTCTATCGCCATCTACAGCACTAAGGGGACTCCATTTATTCTCAACCTCAAGTTCACCGGACATCACATGTATCCCGGAAAAAAACGACCCTGAAGTATCTCTCTCTCGTATAAGATTTCTAGTATCGATCTCTATTTGGTGACTCCATGACAACAATCTTTAATATAGAAGTAGTATATAGAAGTATAAATCTTGGAATGTGTTGAAAATAGGTGGCCTAGAGTGGATCCCGGTACTTGGCACTGCTTAATTGGTTCACCTGGCTTATAATTAGACAGCGTGTGGCCTGAGTAGCTAGCTTGCTGATGGAATGCGTAGAACTTGGAAGTTAGAGACGCCAGCAGGCACACAAGATTTTAATTTCAAGGTGATTTCAAGTGATGGTTTCAAGTGATGGTTTTTGTTTATTTTTGGATTCAAAGGGAATCTCTATTATTTTGTGACAAACTGGAAACATTATTTTTGTTAGATGGAATAAATCATCCTGATATTAAGACAACCTAATGGCGTCCAAGAACTGGTTCATAAGGAGACAGTACACATACAAAGACAAAATGTTTGGAATGAATTGCAGAAATGAATATTAACAAAAATACAATAGACTCACGCTCTGCGATCATGGTCAATCCTGTTGATTTTTCCACCAATGAAGACTCGGATTTTACAGTCTGTCCATTTTTTCTTGTTGGTGAGCAGGTAAGGGATCAACAGGGTGAGCCCTTAAAAAGTCATTTTAAACGGTATTAGCTCTCTGAACACTTTCCAGTCTGTGTGTGTGTGTGTGTGTGTGTGTGTGTGTGTGTGTGTGTGTGTGTGTGTGTGTGTGTGTGTGTGTGTGTGTGTGTGTGTGTGTGTGTGTGTGTGTGTGTGTGTGTGTGTGTGTGTGTGTGTGTGTGCACTGTACTATAGTCTGTCATGTCTTTACTGTGTGTAGAGGTACAACATGGCTATGAGCACCATATGATTTTAATATGGATTTCATATGGATTTAAAAGCAAACAGTGCCACCCCAATGAAAGTCACAAAATGTGGTGCACATTCTATGTAGAGTTCACCAGTCAAGTTGGATCAGATTTGGGCTATAAAATAATTTATAGATACAAATAATAGTACGTTTCCAATGGGGATCCAGTTTTGACACTGGCCTCGGCCATGTTCCAATCTTTTTCTTCTCCAAATAGCTGACTGTCCTATCACAATAGAGGCTACAAAAAAACATACACGTATATACCGTATACTATATAGCAGAGGTGGGGAACCTTTGTCATTCGAAGGGCCACTTCAAATTCATCCGAGGGCCGTAAAAGTCCTCCGAGGGCCGTACTATGAACACAAACCAGGATTTTCCCCTTCACTTTAGGCCTACATTGAAGGCAGCCACCTTTTAAACAAACACCACCTTCTCTAGGTTCCCTGAATATAACTTAATTGTATTGCAAATGCATTTTCTAAGATTCCTTTACAAAATATGTCATATTTCATGTGAAGCTGAATAACATTAAAATTATATCGGGGGCCGGATAAAACGGCCCGCAAACGGCCCTTGAGACATAGGTTCCCCACCCCTGCTATATAGTGTGTCATGAATACATCACAGATTAGCACACACCTCCATCATCAAATAGCCACCACACATCAATAGTGCCCTTGCCCTGTTTCTTCCGGAACTGCGCACTGGCCTCCAGGAGCTGCTGATCCGCCATGCTCAGATGCTTAGGGTCTAAACAGGAACACATCAGGAAGTCAGAAAAAGCTCTCACTTTGGCTGCATTTGCACTGCAGATTGGATATGCCCAATATTGTGCTCATCATTACACTCATTAGGGGCCAAGCAGCGAAGCTGGCGAAGGCCCCTATAGAGTTAGTAGGTTTTCTTCATTATTATTATTCTCTAGTCACCATTCCTCTCCCTCTGCAAGTCTATGGCAGCCCATAGAACCGTACATAGGAAAATGCTGTAAATCGGCACACACATTCGGGCCCGGCTCAGCATTACCCACAGCAATTTATAGGTCCCCAGCCCCAACGCTCTAGCGCCACCAACAGGTCAAAGTTGCAGGTACATTTCTGCTTGTAACTTTTGAACCGCTGGGCCGATTTTCATAAACTTGGTATCCCTGGAATCCTTGGGCCAAGACGAATCCAACGCACCCTATGACGTCATTTTCCGCCAGGATAGTTTTCCCGCCATTTTGGATTTTGTAAAATTCAATAAAAATGCTATTTTTTCGGCAATTTTTGACCAATTCACCCGAAATTCGATATGTAGTATCTCTGGACTGAGCTACACATGGGGTCTTCAGGAATATTGGATATCTTTTATCGTTTAGCCGTGAGAGCTAATCAAAATTGTCGTAAACGTGGCGAAACAGGAAGTGAGGTCATATCTCAGCAACCGTTTGTCGAATTGGGCAGGGATTTTGTACACACATAGTAGTCCATCCCATGACCTACCACAAAAAAAATCAGATCCCCAGCTCAAACTCTGTAGCGCCACCAGCAGGTCAAAATTGTAGCTACATTTTTGCCTGTAGCTTTTGAACCGTACTCCCAATTTTCAAAATATTGGTACACAGGTCATCTTCACACTATGCTGCACCCAGGTATGGATTTTCGTAACGATTGAAAAAACTATCAGCTCTCAGCAGCCATTCAAAATTGTGGAAAGAATGGAGGGATTTTTCTCATCTCTCTGTCCCCCTTGCCAACGGCACCTGCGCACGTTCACTGACACCATTCTCGGCAGGGGGTCTCTGGACACACCAGAGACGAGAGCTTAGGTGTGTGCGTAGTCTGCTATTGCTCTAGTGTCAACCAAAGCCCCACTGCCCCAGCCCCTGCACATATATATATACACCAATTCCTCAGACCAGTCTCTCAAAAGGCTGGCCAATATTACATTGCAGCCTATAGGATTCTTATGTTTAGTATTTCAAGGACATATCTATTTTCAGTAGGCTCCCGATTCTTTTCCATAATATTGTATGTCATATAAACAATTTTACTAAATAGAATGATCACAGAGGATTATAATTGCTGTCCAAAAAGCAAGCCTCTCAAGTATAGAAATGACTTGCTGATATTTTATAGACTAATTTGAGAGGGAATGGAAATGTGTTACTCAATATAAATCAAGGGCAGCACAGGCCCTGCCATGGCCAACCGGTAGGGCACTCGTCTATCATGCGGCTGACTGGGGTTTGATTCCCAGCCCAGGTCCTTTGCCTACCCTCCCCGTCCCTCTCCCCATTTTCCCCTCCAAGGAATGCACCCCAACATTGGCGAGATTTGGGCCAAAGGGGGCGCTGCAGTTCCTTCTGTTGCCATGGCAACTTTGGCAAGTTTACTGCTTGGCCCCTCATTGCTGCTTGCAGCTATATTTTTCAATCGTTTTCACATTTTCTCTCTGAGCTCAGTGGGACAACTGGATGCTTAAGGTGTAAACATGAACACGTCAGACAATTATAAGAGGTTGGGCTGGGGACATGCTGTGTGCCTAAAACTACACATGCAACCGCATGCACATACTTGCTTCAGGGCGACCGGAGCACTTTGCACGATAGTGAAGGTATCATCTAGGGGTAGATAGCCAATGGGGCTCTCATGAATGTTTTCCTCCATTGCCCCTCGCGGTTTTGTCAATATTGCACCACACGCAGTCACGCACGCATCTGCGTACTTTGTGTCAGGTGTTCTCCCGGCCACACGGACAATTGATGCAAAATGTGCCCACACAAGCGTATCCTGACGCAAGCATGTCCCCAGCCTTACAGTACATAAAGCATATAACTTAAAGGTACACTATTTCCAGAATTCATTCTACCCATTCACTAATGTTACCTTTTTCATGAATATTTTCCACCACCATCAAATCAAAGTATTCATTATGACTGGGAAAATTGTACTTTTCATACATGAAAAGGGGACTCTTCTCCATGGTCCGCCATTTTGAATTTCCAGAAATAGCCATTTTTAGCTGCAAAAATGACTGTACTTGGGCCATACTAGAAAATATTAGTTTATTACTTAGTAAACTTTCATGTAAAGATCAAATTTGGCAATAGGCAGCCCAGTTTCAATGAGCTGCATAGTTGCAGTACCTTTTTTGACCATTTCCTGCACAGTGTCCCTTTAAGATTTAGCTTTCACATTCAGTGTTTCTTACACACACCAAGAATTGTTGTGTGGCTATCCATAGAATGGCTATTCCATAGAGTGGCTATCCATAGAATGGCCCACGTATGGAAAACATTGACATTGCTCAATAAATGGATTACATTTACACAGTAAACCACATTGTCACCCAGCAGACTACCCAGAGAGCTTCACAGTGACTTACAGCACATTTATACTGTGCATTGATGGCTGCAATACCAAACATGGACTAAAACAGTATTGGGCTCTAGAAGCGTATAGGGTTCATTGTCCTGCTCAACGTCATGCAGAATTGGAAATTAAACAGAAGACCCTCTGGTGACTTGCCACACCACTTCACACACAATGTTTTGCGCTGTTGCCATACTGTCAAGTGAAGGGTAGGGCCTATATACACAGTGGGCACCAGAGGGCACCTTTCCCAAATACTTATTTACAATATATACACTTCATAATTTCAGAGGTTGTAGACATAGCTCTTCATAAGTCAGTTTTCAAAAAGAAAAAAACATATTCTAATCATTATAATCTGACTACACACCATAAACATTATTGTTATTATTATGGTTATTGCCGTTCTGTCATACTCCATACCTTTGTGTATAAGGGGGCTACTCTGGGTGCCGGTGGCCTTCAAGGACGGTTTGGAGTCACCGTCTGGGTCTTTAGTTATGTTGACGGAGACCACATACTCTTTCATTCCTGGACCTTTGTCTTGGGATGACAGTAGCTCATCTGGAAACAGCAGGGCAGTTTTTAAGGTGCTTTTACTGAAATCACAATGTACTGTATTTAATATATTTTTAAGCTGC
This sequence comes from Engraulis encrasicolus, assembly GCF_034702125.1. Lineage (NCBI taxonomy): Eukaryota > Metazoa > Chordata > Actinopteri > Clupeiformes > Engraulidae > Engraulis > Engraulis encrasicolus. Next base: position 13,353,322 of record NC_085859.1, read on the forward strand.
TTTGTCAATGGAATCATCATAACTGTTATAATACAAAAAACCACACACAAAGACACATGCACAGACAAATACTCAAATGTAATAATAACTTGATCCCTCGTGTGACAATGAACCTTGTTCGTGGATGTGTGAGATATCCAGACCCTCTTTTAGCTTCAGCAGAACCACACCATACTGCAGATCAAACGCATCACTAAGGGAGCAAGAAAAACACATCCACACAGTCACATACTTATCATGAATGAGGAGATATTCAAAACACACCTTGGCTTCCAAACATAAACATCCTGACAAACTTTTTTTTCTGGACGCCCAAAAATATCAAACAAGGAATACATAGGGTACATATATCATTTTTTAGGTCTGGTTATGACATGCAATTATCCTCAGTAGAAAACGCCTAGCTTTTATAAAATGACTCCCATCCCCTGCATAAGGAATTCCAGTTTTTACCTTCTGGTTCCCGCTTTAAATGCCCATTAGCTAGGACAAATAGATATAAGAATTCATTTTTACCCTCTGCTATTCAACTGCTAAATTCCACTAGGAAGCATAGATAGCCATGAGTTGTATGTTTAGCTATTTTAAGCCCTACTCTGTAGATCTTTCTTTTAGATTACTCATGTATCTTAACCCCTCCACCTTTTTATGGGTTTTTAACGGTTATTTATGTCTGTTAAATGTTTTATGTGTGTGTGTGGGGGGGGGGGGGGGGGGGGGGACCACCACTGCAAAACAATTGCCCATTCTGGTACAAATAAAGGCTACTACTACTACTACTACTACTACTACTACTACTACTAGCTTTGCACCAGGGCTTGACGTTTTTTACAGTCACAGGTCATTTAGCCTTTCTTCTAGCCACAGTGTTACTTTCAATGTTTTTAATATTCTTGTATTAAAATACAAACAAGTGATGCCACTTCAGTGATTTATCACACCAAAGTATAGATCGCCTGCCAAAGTGGCTAGTAGTAAGACTTAAATTGTTACTGCCGAGGCCCTGTTTTATCCGCATTTGACAATGTTATTGTCATCGCTAACCAACACTCCCTCTGTTCACTGATTGTTTAAGTAAAGATTAGACTGGAGTTTGATGTCCATAGGCAGCGTTATCCAGCATTATTATATGGTGTGACGTCCTCGGTCGAATGCTCCATTCATTTCAATGGGGCTCCCCAACGTTCGCACGTCTGATATTTGAGATAAGGACGAGTTGGTCTATATCAGACCGCTGTCAATGGCAACAAGACTTTTCACTGCTAAAGCGAATGTTTCATATCACTCCGCAGGGGGTCCGGTCTTTTGTCACTCTAATCAGCTGCTGTGATAGACAATACCTGTTGTCTAGGCTACCTGTTGCCTAACGACGTCAGCTGCAGCACTATTTTGTGTTGCGCAGCAACAATCTTTTGACATGAAAAATTATAATAAAATTAACATTAAATAAAGAAATGTCCCCGCCATGTGTGAATCATTTAAGTATATCCATATAATAAGCGGGTTAACGTTCGGCGAGTCGGTCGCTTTGTGGAATAGCAGCACCGCTCCGCGTCGGGGTCTAAAGATTCTCTCTGTCGTGCTGCTATTCCACGGTAGCGACCTTCTCGCCGAACGTTAACCCTTACTTATTATATGGTTGTGACGTCATCGGTCGAATGCTCCATTCATTTCAACGGGGCTCCCCAACGTTCGCACGTCTGTTATTTTTCGATAACGGACGGGTTGGTCTATAACAGACCGCTGCCAATGGCAACACGACTTTTCACTGCTAAAGCGACTTTTCAACAAGGCTCTAATCAGCTGCTGTGATAGACAACACCTGTTGTCCTGGCTACCTAGCTGTTTAGCGGTGTTCCACAACGGCACTGTTTTGTTTTGCGCAGCAACAATCTTAACATTAAATAGGCCTAAAGAAATGTCCCCGCCATGTGTGAGTCATTTAAGTAGGCTATATCCATATAATAAGCGGGTTAACTTTCGGCGAGTCGGTCGCTTTGTGGAATAGCAGCACTTCAGAGAGAACAAGACCCCTCCGCTCCGCGTCGGGGTCTAAAGATTCTCTCTGTCGTGCTGCTATTCCACGGTAGCGACCTTCTCGCCGAACGTTAACCCTTGCTTATTATATGGTTGGGACGTCATCGGTCGAATGCTCCATTCATTTCAACGGGGCTCCCCAACGTTCGCACGTCTGTTATTTTTCGATAACGGATGGGTTGGTCTATAACAGACCGCTGTCAATGGCAACAAGACTTTTCACTGCTAAAGCGACTTTTCAACAAGACTCTAATCAGCTGCTGTGATAGACAACACCTGTTGTCCTGGCTACCTGTTGCCTAGCGGTGTTCCACAACGGCACTGTTTTGTTTTGCGCAGCAACAATCTTAACATTAAATAGGCCTAAAGAAATGTCCCCGCCATGTGTGAATCATTTAAGTATATCCATATAATAAGCGGGTTAACTTTCGGCGAGTCGGTCGCTTTGTGGAATAGCAGCACTTCAGAGAGAACAAGACTAAGTCTAACCGCAGAAATACACCAGCGGCGATCTGAGCGAGTCGCGCGACGGAAGTAATTGACTTTGTATTGAGTCGAGAGACAAAAGCGATTCTGGAGACTAGAGCGATTTGCGCGACCAGCGCGACAATTTGAAGTTGAAATCTTTTCAACTTTCTATGACGCGGTTCGGCGACAAGCCGCGACAGCCAATGACTGTATAGAGGTCAGTGACCACAGCCAATGGGAATGCTTGAATGCTTTGCCTTCTGCCTGTATGGACATACTCTAGTCTCCTCAATCTCTCGTATCGCTTGCTGCTACACTCTGTCGCTTGAATCGCGTCGCCGCTGGTGTATCTCTGCGGTAAAGATTCTCTCTGTCGTGCTGCTATTCCACGGTAGCGACCTTCTCGCCGAACGTTAACCCTTACATAACCAGCTAGCGGTTTATGGTGAATGGCCTAATGGTGAGGGTGTTGATCTTCGCATCAGAGGGTTGCAGGTTTGATGGTCTCTCCACATCTCATCCCTGCCCTTGAGTAGGGCACATGGTGTAGTCTACGTAGAACGCGGGTATACAGAGTATACCCACTTCTAAATTTCAGGGATTTCAGTATACCCACTTTAAATTGATTGATCCATTGTTTTGAATAGCACAAATATATACAGTATACCCACTTCAAAAATACATACAATATATACAGTATACCCACCATAAAAAAGTAGACTACACCACTGAGTAGGGCACATAACCCCACATTGCTCCAGTGACCAACACCCCATAATAACACATAATTTTCTTTATATATATATATATATATATAAAAGTACCAGATTGCGATGTTAATTACGTGTACTTTTAATTTGATTTATCACCATCACCTCCCATCGTGGCACAAATGGCACTCTACCATGACATACTGCAGATGGAAGCTGGCATTTTAATGGGTTGTTGTTTCTTACTGAATGGTGTTGATGTAAATCTCCACGTCTTTCATTTCCCCATCCCGCCAGTTGTTTTTAAAACCTAACACCAATGTGTTGGTCTTCAGCCGACCCAACCCTGTAGCCTAAGATAAACACACGCGCACACACACACACACACACACACGCACGCACGCACGCTCGCACACACACACACACATACACGCACGCACGCACACACACACAGGCACACACACACAGAATTGTACGTCAAATGTTGAATAATTAAGGTAAAAACACTCCATTCAATTCAGCAGACATGTGGCCTGAACCCTAACATTGTACACCTATACTACAAAATACAATACCAGTAGTATAAAATACAAACTGCAGCACAACACCCATTAGCGGCAGCCTCTTCTGGTCTCTACCTGTAGTAGAATGAAAAGGAAGAAAGGAGTCGCACACTGGAGCTGAATGCAGAATCAGAAACTGTATTAAACAAAGCCGAAAAAAGAGACCTGTCTGTCGGTTTTATTTACTTTTTTCAGCTTTGTTTCCAGCTCCAGTGTACGACTCCTTTCTTCCTTTCTACTGCTCTTGGAATTACGCACCGAGCGATACGCTTAGGATAAGACATTGGCGCGGACGCCACCCCACCATCACTACCTGTAGTAGGTAATGAGCTCCATCCCGCAGGTCTTTAGCAAACACGGGCGTGTAAAAGGCCTTGGTGTGGTTCTTTAGCAGCCAGCGTTGACATCTCAGCTGGTCACTCAGCATCTCCTTGTAGACTGGGCGGCGCAATCCCTGTGGTTATATTCAGTGGTAGATAGAGAGGTATACGTTAACGACAATCCCTGTGGTTATATTCAGTGGTAGATAGAGAGGTATAAGTTAATGACAATCCCTGTGGTTATATTCAGTGGTATACGTTAATGACAATCCCTGTGGTTATATTCAGTGGTATACGTTAATGACAATCCCTGTGGTTATATTCAGTGGTAGATAGAGAGGTATAAGTTAATGACAATCCCTGTGGTTATATTCAGTGGTAGAGAGGGGGGTTTAAGACAATCATTGTGGTTACATTCAGTGGTAGAGAGGGGGGTTTAAGACAATCATTGTGGTTACATTCAGTGGTAGATGGAGAGGTGGGTAAATGACAGTGATGGGCAACCTGGATTCAGAGTGGATTCAGTGGATTCAGTGCCACATATTCCAAATGACCTGGTTTTACCTGTCCAATGTACCGTAACCAGGTGATTGCCTAATTGGACAGGTGAAACCAGATCATTTGGAAAATGTGGCGCTGGATTGTAGTTTCTGAATCCCGGTTGCCCGTCCGGTAAATGATGCGCGGTAATCTGTTGCAGGTCATCTTCTGTATTTCGGCGAGTTATATCGAGAGATGTGGGGATTTTTTGGGTTTTTTTGCAAGAATTGCAAGAATGACTCCAGAACATATACCAAGAAAAATTAATTCATCAATAAAAACTGTAATTAAGTGTCCTTAAGGTTTACTGATAGGAGTCTGTCAAACAGTTTGAAGAAGATATATCAAAAGGCAAGAAAAAGAGAATTAGTCCTACTATTCGGACATGTCCGCAGACCATGAGTCCCACGTTTTTGGTGAAGGAGTGTACCAGGTTGAGCAGTGCTGGGCGGGAGTTGGGATAGCCAGTCATCACGAGGCACTGTGGGCTGTAACACAGCAGTAACACCATTACATACTAAACAGGAGTGTGCACACAAAAAATACAATACTACGCCATGTTAAACCACACAAGAGTGCACACACACACACACACACACACACACACACACACACACACACACACACACACACACACACACACACACACACACACACACACACACACACACACACACACACACACACTGTGTTAAGTGGGTGCATGATCATGGGAAAGCAAACATTAACACATGATCAGCTCACCATGGAGTGAAATAAGCTGAACTATGTTCCAAGTGTCTAGGTTTTATGTGTAGGGTGTACTAGTAGTGTGTCATTGGGGAGGGCTAAGCAAAGTGATGTAGCGGCTGTGTTGGCCTATTACGTGCAGTTAACCAGTTTGAACTGGTTTGAAATACAACCGTCAGTTCCACAGCTTGGCTAATGGAGCGGTGCCAGACTGTACTTGTAGTACCAGGGATGGTACAGGTCCCTTCAGAGATGCACTAAAAGACTGGCCAACCGCGTTTACCACCAGGCCATTAGACTTTTGAATTTGCAGGACTGCTGAGGAACATTACTGTCTAAAATGTTATCCATCTATCCATTGGACATTTCTGTGTGTGTGTGTGTTTGTGTGTGTGTGTGTGTGTGTGTGTATGTGTGTGTGTGTGTGTGTGTGTGTGTGTGTGCGTGTGCGTGTGTGTGCGCATTTGAGAGAGAGAGGGGGGGGGGTGTGTGTCGAGTATTATGCACTTAATCTCTGCTGCACTTTAAGTGGGATGGGGGGGCTGGGGGGTCAAGCACTGGTGTCACTTTTACCTCTTATTGCACTTTACTTAAAAACCTGCTGCTACTAAGTATTGTACCCCAAACACAATTTCGTTGCCTTTTTGACAATGACAATAAATTCTTGAATCTTGAATCTTGAATCTATAGTCTGGCTTGCCAGGTCGGGCCACAGTACCGGAAGTTCTTGATGTGGTCTTCAACTCCCGTGAGGTGTAAACAGTGGGACAAGGCCTGGTTGTACATCAGCGCTTGTGTGGATGAACCCCAATTCACATCTGAAATAAAGAAAGAAAGAAAGAACGAAAGAAAGAAAGAACGAAAGAAAGAAAGAAAGAAAGAAAGAAAGAAAGAAAGAAAGAAAGAAAGAAAGAAAGAAAGAAAGAAAGAAAGAAAGAAAGAAAGGAAGAAAGAGAAAAAAAGAATTGCCAACTTGTCAAAATCATGCATGGAATACATGCAAGCATGTAACATCTACTGCTTAGAGCCAACTTGAAACTAGTTAGGGCATTGATGATTACATCAACGAGCTTAGCTGACTTCTTACCTGGTTTTTTGTAGCCGACGTAGATGTACAGGGCCATGACGATGACATTAGTCACCAGTGCGGCCCACCAGTTGATGACAAACATGACGACACAGCAGAGGATCGCTCCAGCCAAGGAGACCCACTTATTGTAGTACTTAAAGCTGGGTCGCCAGCCTGCAATGTGGAGGGCACAATGAAAGGGACACTGTGTGAGATTTTTAGTTGTTTATTTCCAGAATTCATGCTGCCCATTCACTAATGTTACCTTTTTCGTGAATACTTACCACCAGCATGAAATTCTTTATATTCATTATATCTGGAAAAATTGCACTTTTCATACATGAATTTCCAAAATAATAGCTGCAAAAATGACTCTACTTGGACCATACTAGAACATATTTGTTTATTACTTAGTAAACTTTCATGTAAATATCAAATTTGGCAATAGGCAACCCAGTTTCAATGAGCAGCATAGTTGCAGTACCTTTTTGACCATTTCCTGCACAGTGTCCCTTTAAGGAGTTGGGCAAACAGGACAATAGCCAAACAGTGTACAACCCAGCCAAACAGTTGATGTTAGGGTTCAAATTGCCTTTGGACAGCCTTGCCCAATGCTAAGATGATTCAAATGTCCGCTTTCACTCCAGTCATTAAACTTTGACACATTTTTAGTAGGCTATATTGTTGAGGACACATAATAGAAACAACAGGTTAGGAAATGGTTGTTAGATTTTTTTGGGCTAGGTGAGTTTTTTTGTCACACTCTTTATGCAAGTATTGCATCAACACGAAATTCTATTTCCACACAGAACAATTTTTTTTTAAAGGCAACAAGAGAACACTTTGCCGTCACACTGAATGCTGAGTCATGTACAATAAAACAGTCACGAAATGCTTTATGTGTAGTTTATGACAGTTGCTATGGATGTTTTGAAGGAACCTGACAATTAGAGTCCATTTTTACTTTGCACTGTACCATCATATCCTGTAGATACAATGTATCCAGCGATTTGACATATCAGTGGCGATGGCATTGGCTTTATAAATAGCCACTCACAATGAAATACTATCTGATTATTCTGGTCATCGCAGTCGCTACATAAGGTGAGCCCCCGCTTTTGGCCAGGCTTGTGAGAATTATTCAGACAATCTGGCTGTGAGGCCAAACATTCCACAAGTTTATTTTGAAAAGCACAAGGCAAGATCAAGGCGTGCCAGACACCCAATTATATTGCCAGCTTCAGAGAGTTAAAACCAACCGTGTCACATATTTTCAGATGAATACAGTGCCACACAAGTAATAGTTTGCTGTACTCTATATCTGAACTAGAGACCAAACCTGGGGTGCATTTCTGGAAAGCGTAGTTGCTAACTATGTTGCAATTTCCCATTGGCAACAACTGAAGTTGCTAACTGCTAACAACTACGCTTTCCAGAAATGCACCCCTGGCCACACAGTGCTGGTAAGACTCTCTGACTTAAGTTGTGATAGGCCACCGCTCATCTGTTTAGAAGGTGCAGGATTCAGTAGAAATTTCTGTATAAAAAGAAGGCAATCCGCACACTACAGGTCTATTTTTGTGTAAAAAGGATCTTTACTTGACTCGCAAGCTTTCGGTCCTTAGACCTTCATCAGGCAGAGAGTCTCTCTACCTGCTTTCAAGCTTTCGGTCCTTAGACCTTCATCGGGCAGAGAGTCTCTCTGCCTGATCTAGGTTTAAGGACTGAAAGCTTGCAAGTCAAGTAAAGCTTCTTTGCACAAAAATAGACCTGAAGTGTGCAGATTGCCTTCTTTTTATACAGAAGACTCTCTGACTGCAATATGTCTGGCAAGTAATTCCTCTGACCACACAAAAACACATTTGATTAGCATACAGTAGATCACTCAAATATAGTAGATAGATATAGTAGATAATTCAAATATACCTGTACCTATCAACCTACATGCTTCTTCTGCTTTCTTGGAGTATACAAAGACAGTTGTGTGTGCATGTAAGGTGTAAAAGGGAAGAACATTAAACACAGTATATCCAAAGAACCAAACTAGACTACAGCATGCATAACATACAACACTGTTTCTCAACCTTTTTTTAGGCAAGGCACCCTTTCAATTCATTAAAAATTTCAAGGCACCCCAAATCAACAAGCCATAACATGGCATCGCATCCGATACCACACAAGCTTAGAAAAGTAACACAAGACCTACGTTCGAAGTTGCAGCTGACTGGGGCGACCTATATTTACTTGTGCGTAAATGGCAGATGAAAGATTCCGCTGACTAGCATTAACTTATCAATTTAGACAAATATGTATTATATTACATAATTTATTTATCAGCCACGATTCCGCGGCACCCCAGGGTGCCCCAGCACCCCTGTTGAGAAATACTGACATACACAGTCCTGACGGTAGCTATTCATGCTGCTGTTATGTCATGCATACTGTGGCCTGGTTTGAGATGATACTATGATGGCATGCATGTGGTCTAGTTTGCGAGCCACGTGGACATCATGAATAATGGCGGCAGCCTACCTGGTGAATTGGCCAAGGAGGCATGGAAGACAGAGAAGTTAATGAGGGCGTAAGAGGCCAGGAAGAAGTTGGAGATGATGGGAGCAATGATGTTCAACTCAGCTGTTGGCATGACAGCACAATAAGACAGGTATTATATTTCATATCGGAAATGGTAACACTAAACATTCTTTACAGTATGTAGCTGACAATAGCACAAATGTTTGGAAGAGGGTGGGACATTAGCCTGACAGGCCATACCATTCATTTTGAATTACTTTGTAATTCACAAATGGTCTGATAAGATTACACTTCTCTGGAGAGGGTTAGTCATCCACCAGCCGGCCGGCCAATAAGCGAACGCACTTGGGCGCATAATAACATACGTCATGAACGTCAACTGTCCGCGATTGGTGACAGCAGGTTTCAAACCAGAGCTAAGCTCACTCCTCCCACCCAAGCGCTCCAGGGCATCGAGGATCCAGACCGAAAATGAATTATGACATAATTAATGTGGCTAGAAGAACCAGGCTAGAAGAACATACTCTTAACATTGTTTTAATGGTTTAAGATGCTACAGTATGGTTACCATTTGCATTCATATGGCTATGTATGCAATGGCATTAAACTTCATATCTCCCTTGCCATAGCTCACACATCTTAGTTATTCGTTTGATCCAGGTGCTGTACTAATTTGGATCCATTGATCAACTACTGTACATCTGCCATAGCAGAGGAAAAAATGTTTCGAAGGTGTTTACTGTCCGTACTATGATTCGTTTAAATAGGCTGACCCACCAATCAAAGTGAAGGTCAGTCCGATGAAGAAGGTCAGGAGGTAGCCTCTCAGGGGCTCGTTGTTTTTCCCATAACCCTTTGCAAACAGGCCAAGCCCTGGATATATGTTGTCCTTGCACAGTGCCTGCAGAACGCGAAGAAAAAGAGGGACACCAAAGACATGCATTAGCATGGAGGTAATGTGAGATTTTCAAAGGGGCAATCGCTTGGTCTTACTGTACATACCGTAGGAAACCTTTTAGATACATTGCAAAACTGTTGCGTAAATACTTGTGCAAAACTAACCTGAAATACTTTAGGGGCGCTGACGAGGGAGGCCAGAGCTGAGGACAGAGTCGCCGAGAAGATGCCGGCAGTGATCAAAGGACCAAACGCAGACACCATGCTCATCACCTAGCAACAAGGTCAACAAATCAGTCAGATCATGGTCAATCAATCCTTGTGCAAGTGTAGTTAACCCATTTTGTCCTACTGTAAGCCCTTTTAGGGAAAGGGTGCCCTCTGCCCATTAAATCCTAAATATCTCAGCCTCTGAAGCACAAAGAAACATGAAATGAGTTACATTTAAAAGCTTGGACCCTCGTTTTGCCTTAGAATGTGTTCATTCAGCTCTAACTTACGCACATTTTTTATTAAACAGCTCAAATCTCAAGAACTTGAATGCAGCGTATATGTGTCTCCAGGACCCAATGGGTTAATACAGTCCATGCATTTTCAATGATTAGCTGATGTACTTTCAATTGAACAATTCAAATGTACACACAGACTTGAATAGTTTGGTCAACAATGGAGACATTGCATTTTCCAGCTGTTCAATACATCAGTGGACCAATGTGATACATGCACACATCATGCCTAAACTCATTTCAAAGCAACCTTAAGTTGTGGATTATTATTATTATTATTGTTGTTGTTGTTGTGTTTTTTGTTGCTGTTGTTGATGATGATGTGATGATGTCGTCATTATTGTTATTTTTCTTCATCTTGTGCAATGCATACCTGAAAGTCGTTCTGAAGCCCAAACTTGCAGCCTCCTTCTTTGCAGATGGAGAAGTCGTAGCCCAGTGTGCAGGCGGCATCGGTACAGTTGACATTGGGTATTGAGATGCTGTCATTGTGGTCACCTGTGGCATCTCTGACAATACAGGCTCCTATTGAGGAGAGCACATTACAGCGGTTTATTTTACTGTGACTATTGTATTATTACTTCATCACAAGCGAGATGAGGTCTGGAGACCTGCCTACTGTAAATCCCGTAGGGGGTGTGCAGTTTTTGATTGACATCGGCTGTTTATTGGTGCGTTATGAATGTGTATCGTTTGGCATATCGTGGCATAGTCAGCCGTGTCAGTTGTATCTATTCAAACAAACTGCTGTCACTGCCTTTCCACGCCTCCCTGCTCTGTGATTTGTAGAGAGACAGGGACCATGACATGGTCCCCTCGCTGAGGGTAGAGTCCATGCTGTCTTTCAGATTGGAACAATTGTGCAAAGCAGCATGGGATTTCCCAGGCTAGTATCTATATGTTCCACTTTCAACATCTAATTTCATGTACATGTGCTGTACACACCTACAGTGTAGCCGAATGTTGTTACATACTGCTACACACGTTCTGTGCCTCTGCCAGAGGCATACTGTTTATTTTATGATAACTGGTGTGATAGAGATACTAAGAAAAATGCCTGGGAAACTCCCATTGCCAGTGTGACAGCACTCCATAGCACACAGTGCAATTGCATTTATGTCTCATCAGTGCAAGGGAGCAGCCCCCAACTCGTGCCCCCAAGGTACAGCCAGACAAGACAGTACTATGTTCACGGTGCCTTAGTCATGGAGGAGGACGGGGAGAGCACTGGTTATGCAGTCCACCCACCAACTTGGCAGGGAGTTGAACAAGGAGCATCCCTCAAGCCTGAAGCCCTAACCTCTTCCCCACGACTGGCCATCTACCTGCCTATCTATGTTGTGAGTATAATAGTGACTATGCGTTCATGTTAGGTTTAAGCTCATTGTGTGTGTGTGTGTGTGTGTGTGTGTGTGTGTGTGTGTGTGTGTGTGTGTGTGTGTGTGTGTGTGTGTGTGTGTGTGTGTGTGTGTGTGTGTGTGTGTGTGTGTGTGTAGCCTACCTGTTGAAACCGTCACACCAAGGTAAACCACCCCAGTGATAAGGATGGCCAGAAGAGTTCCCTTGGGAATGGCCACCTGAGGATCCTGATGAAACACAGTACAACAACAACAACAGTGAACAACAACAACAACAACAGAACATTTTTTCAAACGTTGTCATCAGGCTACTTCTATAAAAATGCTGAAAGTCTGGCCAACGTTTGTGTGAAAAAAGGGTGTACCAGAAAATGACGGTTCATTTATCTCTCCTTTGACACTATTTTTCCAAAAAATGAACATCTTGCTGCATAGCATAACAGTGTCGTAACACAGTCATACATGTGTCATAAACATTATGTCAATGTCAAAAACATTTTATGACTGTGTCATTAAGTGGCATTCGGTTATGGTAAAGACAGCCCTAACAATGTCAACTTTTCATGACCACGAAACATTTATGATGTTTATGACTCGTTCATGACTGTGTCATGACACTGTTTTGACACTATTATGACACTGATACATATGACACTATTATGACACTGATACATATGACACTATTATGACTAGGGCTGGGTAAAATAATCGATTCAATCGATAATCGATCAATATCATTTAAAATTCACATAATCGATTCACAGGGCACAAAATCGATTTTTTTGGTTCTTTTTCTTTTTGTTCTTTTTGTTTAATTTAGGCCTATGGAAAATACTCAGTAGGTATTAGTCAATTAGGCCTAGGCCTACTTATTACAAATGAGCAATCTGTTAACACTGTCAAGCCACAGCCCTTTGACGTTTTCATATAAAAGTAGGCAACAGCATCTTTTGGGGGAAATCCTGGCACCAAGAAGGGAACAGATTAAATCGATTTGGAATGAATCGAATCGAATCAAATCGTGATTAATCGATTCAAAGCCCTAAGAATCGAAATCGAATCGATACAGGAGCATGGCTGTGATACCCAGCCCTAATTATGACACTGATACATATGACACTATTATGACACTGATACATATGACACTATTATGACACTGATACATACAGTGCCGCCAGTTACTATTGGCACCCTTGAAGTTTAAGTACATTATGGGACATATCTCCAGACAACAAATAATAAGGTCAACCATGATTTTTCTGTAGATAGCTTGTGGTTGATACTAATATAAAAATAATCAACAGCATTAAATACTAAACTATGAGAGGGAAAAAAATTGAAGACGGTAAAGCTCCCGGGATCACTGGTATTGGCACCCTTTACTGGATACCATTGTGGAAACCTAATTTGACTCAATTATGGTAAATCGCAAATGGGAATCACCTTTGACTTGCTTTTGCCCATTAGAATTAGGCAAGGAATTATGATAGTTGTGTTTAAATAACCACCTGTTACAGCTTGTGTGTCTTTCACCAACGTGAAGACAGAGGAGATGCCTGAGGACACCACAAGTACTATTATTTGCAAAAACAAGACCTCCAAATAATAAAAGGTCATCTCAAAAGACCTTGGTAAACCATTTTCAACACTGTGTTGTGTTATTCAGAAATCTGCCAAACATGGAGCTGTAAAGAACATCCTTGGATGTGGGGGGTAGGGGAAGACATTATGATAAAAGTCTTTGGAAGTCGGTGCAAATAATGAAAAAACACAGGGGCTAACATCTACAGACCTGACTGTCAACTTTGAACTGTTTTGGGTAGTTTTTTTCAATAAGCACCCCGTGTTAAACACTACACAAAGTAGTGCCTTTTGGTTGGAGACCAAGGCAGACCACATTGCTTAATAAAAGTCATAAGAGGGAACACCTGACGGCTGTATGAGAAAATACAGGCCTAGCACAGCCTTTTTGAGAATGTTTAAGGTCAGATGAAGCAATAGCACAGTGTTTCAGTGACTCACACAAACAGCATGTTTGCATACTCTGCAAGAAAGTCTTTAAGGAAAAGGACACCCTACCAAAAATCAAGCATGGTGTCCGATCCATAATATTATGTCACCCCATTGTTGCATCAGGTATTGGAGGCTTTGACCGTATCACAGGTATCATGACAGGCATCATGACATGACAGGTATCATCATTTACAGGAAAATTTGTAACCATGGCAAGAACACTTGGTTTGAGTTGAACATCATGTGCACTCCAGCAAGACAAAAACCCAAAGAACACATCCAAATGCACAGTGGACTGGCTGTAAAATGAAAGAACAGTCATTGATGAAAACTAAAACCGTCGGAGGCTGCAATTGCTGTCTAATAGTGTGCAATTAACCCTTGAAGGAGGGGTGCCAATATTCCTGGACATGCCCTTTTTCGTGTTTTTGCTTGAAATTACAAAATGCATTTGGAAATAAATGATTGGCAATTCTAAATATCTTATAATGTTCAATTAAAAGATCTTGATGGTAAAAGTTGTGTATATTTCCTTTTATTTCTGGATATATTCCACACTTTGGTAAATAAAATTAAAGGGTGCCAATACTAACTGGCGGCACTGTATGTGACGCCGGCGTCAAGTTCAGTGTAACCGCTAGATTTTCTACAATCAGGAGCCTACTGTAAGATCTCCAGAAATGTTTGCTCCAGCCAAAATGCCCGTGGCAGCAGGGAAGAAGATGGCAAACACAGAAAAGAAGGTTTCGTCATCTCGGAAGTCAGGGCCCATGTTTTCCATCAGAATGGCACCTATGGCAGAAAGGACAACACTTTCTACTATGTGTTTTATTTAAAAAAAAAGAGTTTTGTTCATCTATATTGGATAGAAAACGCACACACACACACACACACGCACGCACACGCACGCGCACACACACACGCACGCACACACAAATGCACACACACACACACACACACACACACACACACACACACACACACACACACACACACACACACACACAATATTGTGTGTGTGTGTGCCTATATATATTACACATTTACAAACAAGGAAGAACATACCATTGTAACCAAAGAAACCCATTGGTTCCTTTGCTTCTGTACTGATGAAGGTTCCAATGAAAAAGTTGAAAATGGCTGCTATCAGGATCACCATTAGCACTATTTGAGCCTAAGGCAAAAAGAGACAATGTGTTAAAGCCATACGACATGGCCCCTGATACAAATCTGTTGTTACCAACAAATCTAAAAAAAAAAAAGCTCTGTTGTTACAAAAGACTTTCTAATATCGTAAAAATGTAGTGTTTTTCAACACTTATTACAGCATTCCATTGATGGTGCACATTACACACATTCAACAAAGTGTAATTAATAAAATTAATTGCCTGTTATCTTCCATATAGGAGGTGTGTGTGTGTGTGTGTGTGTGTCTGTGTGTGTGTGTGTGTGTGTGTGTGTGTGTGTGTGTGTCTGTGTGTGTGTGTGTGTGTGTGTGTGTGTGTGTGTGTGTGTGTGTGTGTGTGTGTGTGTGTGTGTGTGTGTGTGTGTGTGTGTGCGCGCGTGCGTGCGTGTGTGTGTGCTTCTAAATCTATACAACCTTTATCTGCGTTTGTATCAGTAGTAAGTTTGGTGTCAAATTTGGTGTACCTTAGCCTCCCATTCCATTCCGGCCACAGAGATGCCAAGCAGGAGGATGATGGTTAAGGTGCCAACAATGCGGATGTCGTTCAGCTCGTCGGTCATCAAGGCATCCACACTCTTGTCAAACACACACACAAATACAGCATATAGTACATGCACAAATCTAGACATCTTAAGACTGTATAAATACTCACAATGAGGTGAGGTTTCACGTATCTCAATATCTTTAAATGTGGATATGTTTTGTCCTGCTTTGGTGTAAACGTAACATGTGGATAAAAATAAAACCTCCATTGTAACAGATGCGTTTTAGCCCCCTAAATGGGATATTTCTAAAACTCTGTTTACGTGTAAACGGAAGGCCAAAACTAATGCGTTTTCAAAAAGATCTGTACAGGCGTTAACAGCTTCGAAGGCCTCTTTTCCATTGCCAGTTTTCTGGTAGGCCTACAGCTCGACACAGCGCAACTCGGACGCCACTTTTAGCTTCACGATTGAGCTGTGTTGTGCCTATTCCTTTTTTATTATTCCTTTTTTATGGGCTTTTTTATGCCTTTAATTGACAGGACAGTCAGAGATAGTGACGGGAAGCGAATGGGACAGAGAGACAGGGAAGGATCGGGAAATGACCCCCGCCGGACTCGAACCGGGGTCCCCGTGGGTGGGCATGCAAGCCCAAATGTGGGGGGCTTAGGTTGTGCCTATTCCAAACGCAAAAAGTTGCAGCCAAGTCGCGCTGTGTCGAGCTGTAGGCCTACCAGAAAACCGTCAGTGGAAAAGAGTCATATGTGATGGAGAACAAGCCTGGCAAGACCATGAACAGTTAAGTCTGGCAACAGTTTAGTCTGGCCAAAAGATGGGGCTTTCTCATTTACTGGACTAATGGAGGACAACTGTAACAGAGATTCTTTAAGTATATAGAGATATGCCAACATAATAGGTTTCTATGGGCACCTAATGTGACCAGGTTCCGGTCTGCCTAAAGGGGCGTGTCATAATGCTCCTAGCATTGAATAGAACAGTCCTTAGGTCTGCCTAGGTCTGCCTAAAGGGGGATTCCCCCCCCAATAATAGAACCCGGAAACAATGGGCCAATGGAACCTCTCTCTCTACTCTCTCTGACTGTAAGGTAATTAATGACACCAGTGTGTGTTTGCATTGGGTTACTTACATTAAGAAGTTCAACAACCGTTTCAGCAAAGCCTACGACATACATCGCCACGGCAACTGCATTGGCAAAGGCAAAGATGAGCCCAATGGATCCACCAAACTCAGGCCCAAGGCTTCTCGATATTAGGTAGTATGCTCCACCTTTAATATGTGAAATGGGGAAAGTAGGAGAGATAACTTCAATGAGTGGAAACGGAAACATAACCCTAATAACATACCAACAAAGCCCTATTTTATTACATGATTTACACTTTAAAAGATAAACCTTGCAAGTAAGAACTTTCCCTTTAGGATACCTTTACAGAAAGTCAATGTGTTTCAAATTTAAGGTGATCGACTAATTGCACACAACAAAGTAGAAGCGAAAATAAAATATACCGTACATGTGTAGAAAACGTTCTTACAATGCAAACTGCCAACTGGAAATTTCCAACTGCTAGGATAATCTAATTCCAATAATTGTCCAAAAGAAAAACCGACGAAAATATTTACCTCCTTTTACAAAGCCATTAGTTGCTATGGCAGACGTAGACAGCCCAGTGATAGTGGTGACTGCCACGGCCATCATGATGATCGCACAAGAGAGCACTAAGAGAGAAAGTTATAACTATCATCAGCTAGCATCACTATGAAGCTGATTACAAAAGAGAGTGACTGGAATATTGTAAGGATGAAAGAGTCCATGGAATGTAATGTGGAATTGTAGAACCTCATTTGTGTATGCTTGACCCTGGCTTTTACTCTGGACTATGCACAGTGACTTCTGACACTCCTGGATACTTTTTATGGACTCTTTTTCACTTTGGTTTTGGCTGCTCTGTGCCACTTCAGGCGCATGTGATAAATCACTGCAGCTGTGTGTGTGTGTGTGTGCGTGCGTGCGTGCGTGCGTGCGTGCGTGTGTGTGTGTGTGTGTGTGTGTGTGTGTGTGTTTGTGCTTTTTAACATACCAATGCCTGCCTGCCCCACAATCCATGACATGCGGATGAAGAGCATGACCCCCCAGATATTCAGCATGCATCGAATCTGTCAAGATGAGACATGAGAGATTTAAAGATGGCATAAAGACTAGTAGGCCTACCCCTTATGATTGTATGGGGTTGTAGCCATTTGCTGGATCTTGTGTAGCAAATGTATGATTGATAGCAGTCAATGACAAAAGACCAACAAAGGTCGGCGCCTGCGCTTGAACTTAATACTGTATTGCTTGCTTCCATTATCTTGAGTGATTGATAGCAGTAAAATTATTTGGTAACACTTCATTTGTCAGTAGCCTTAAGTCATAAACATCACATGACACTGTCAAAACAGTCATAAACATGTCATAAACATTGAATAGCTTCTCATTAAATTTCATTCCGTTATTGTTAAGACAAGTTGACATTATTTGACATTAATCACAGGGACATTACCAGAAATTGTCTTTGTCATGATTTGACATTCCAATCCATTAGGTTACATGGCATTTAGTAGACACATTTATCCACAGCATAAACATACACGACAGTAACCCATCGGTAAGACTTTACTTTACGGATCGCTAATAAGGTGGTAATTTCGTGTTAATTTCATAGTTATTTCAGGATAATAACTGTTTGTTTTTAGTAACAACAGCAAAATAACCATACAGTTTCCAGTGCATTGTGTGTGTGTGTGTGTGTGTGTGTGTGTGTGTGTGTGTGTGTGTGTGTGTGTGTGTGTGTGTGTGTGTGTGTGTGTGTGTGTGTGTGTGTCTGTGTGTCTGTGTGTCTGTGTCTGTGTGTGTGTGTGTGTGTGTCAACAAAGTGTCACCGTGCTGCGAGTCATCAGGGTGTCACCACAATGCACTGGAAACTGTATGGTTATTTTGCTGTTGTTACTAAAAACAAACAGTTATTACCCTGAAATAACTATGAAATAACTATGAAATTAACATGAAATTACCACCTTATTAGCGATCCGTACACATCTCTAATAACGCAGCAGATGGGTGGTATAGATTTACACATAGGTTAACTATGCAACAGCTTTAACCCAGCGTCTGGCTTGAAGAATAATTCAGGATTTTTAGAGTGAATTTTCTGAAATAAAGAAAGAAAATAGGAGCACATTTTCTTAGTGTCAAGTTGACATGACAAAGATGTTTTTTGGTAATGAAGCTTTGAATAATGCCATGTGATCATAATAAACAAATGTAATGTCTGGTTGTCCTCACAAAATGACTTCTGTATCACCTGGATTAATGTCAAGTTATCATAATGAAGACAAATTATATAAACTTGATATGGCAATAACGGAATGACACTTAATTACAATAATAGTAAATAATAGTCAATAAATATTTATGACCTTGACAGAATGTTTATGACATGTTCGGAACAGTGTCTTGCCATGCTTATGACAGTACAGCCAAGTTAAGTGTTACCTGGAATTCTGTCTGCATTTGTAGCATCAGCTTACTACGATTACATCTGAGTTGTTCAATTAAAAAGATCAGCAAATACTTGTGACATCTACACACCCACAACTACCATAGCGACAGGGTGCAAAAGGGGTGATGAGGATTAATCGTAGATATAGAATACGCTGTGTCACGTTCCGGTTCACAGTATCAGCGAAGATGTTGTTTTACATGTAGCGCCACCTACAGGACCTCTAGTGTTATATGTCCATGGAGGTCAATAACCATGGAATCTATCTCCTCATGGTTTGAATGTTTTTCTTCCCAGAGTACCAGCAACTAACAACAAACATGTAATAAACCTGATCATGTACAATTAAGTCCACTTTTCTTATGGCTTGTAAGGAAATACTGTTTACTGTTGCTCTCAAAACTTGAGAGTCTCCATACTCATTTATAAGCATCAGATAACTTCTTCGGGCCTCCACACATCGGTTCCGACAGCACTGTGGAGCACTTTCGCTTCCGACACAATTCCGAACCCCAAACCCAATTTCACACGAACATAGCATGGATAGTCAATGGGCGGCTCCGACAAAATAGAACTCGTCTCTCCTCGCTAGCAGATGTCCACGGACATCGGCGCTAGTGTGCAGGGTTCTATTGAAAACAATGGAATCGAACTATTGCGGAGCAGCGCTCTGCACTCTGTCGGAGCCAGTGTGCGGAGGCCCTTAACTTAAAATGGTTAACTTGAAATTCCTATAAAATGCATTGTACACATGTAGCAGGGGAATTTATTCGATACAGTTAAGAAGATCGCTTGCACTCTCATTGACAGGATGGTAGGTGTTCACCAGCACTAACCAGCACTCCTTTGATCCAGCCAAACTTAACGGATGTACTCTTGGACTCTTTCTTTTCTTTCGAGGGCACCCCCTCCGTGGATGTGAACTCCTCCCCATTGGCAAAGAAATCCTCAAAGGGCTCCTGAAGATGGATTCAGAGGCGGACAATAGTTCCACATTAGGCAAATCTGGGCAACTGTCTAGGGCCCCAACCAAATCTGCCTTCCATAAGGGCCCCCAACTTCCACACCAGTAGTGGGAAACACACAAAAAAGTTAGCCTGATCTTAATTTGTCGCTTATGTAAAATAAAGATATAACTGAGACAAAACACTAATATAGCACCAAAAACACAGAATGTTATGCCCATGTAATGACTTTTGAGGGCCCCACGTTTATATTTAGCCTAGGGCCCCCAAATGACTAGATCCGCCCCTGGATGGATTGGGAACAAGTTTTGTCAGCAGCGGAACAATTGTTATTGGTCTCTATACTTGCTATGGATTGCAATGCTGTGAAGAGTGCTCAAATCTACTCTGTTAAAAAATGCAGTGTTAATTCAACTCTGAGTGTTGGATGAATACATAGAAATTTGTGCTAGGGCGGCATACATGTATGGCTTTGTACTAGTGTTTAACTCAAAGAGTTGAATTTAACATTAAAATCGAATGGGGCCTCATATACACGGGGGGAGGGGGGGTGTCAACCAATTCACAACACAGCAAGGTGGCTGCATCAGAACAACACTCAGCATTTTATCAACTGTACAGTAGGCCTACAATTTAAAGGAAGGGGGACGGTTTCAATGACACAAAGGCACATAGCTCCTTGGATATGGAGTGAAACATCTTTCAAGCTCCTAGAAAAAGTCAAGTTGCTACAACTGAATGGGTGGTTTCTCAATGAATTAATTGCTGTTTGTTTGTAATTTAATTGTCTGGAGAACAGATTAAAGGTCAACCGGACATGAAATACAAGTTGATAACGATCAAATTTTAGATGTGGCTGATTATCAAATGAAACACAATGACAATTGACCAACAGACCTTTCGAAGGGCATTAACCCCATTAATGCAGAGTCTGTTATAACCCTATTGTCACCAAAATGGTAATGACAAATCCCATCTGCAATAAGATGCTACAAGAAATGCAATCACTATGCAGCAAAGAGCAAACCTTTTTAAAATCTCATAACACAGTTAACAACATGCAGTCAGGGTGCATGTAAAACATGCACATTTCTAGGAAAACATTAGCATTTAGAGGGGAGCGTGTCTATGTTCCCACAGCACATTGGTCCCACAGCCCATTAGTCCCACATCACTAAGACTTTTAACATTAATTTTTAGGCCCATTGGTCCCACAGCCCATTGGTCCCACACGTACACCTACTACTACTGGCCCATGTTCCCACATTTCTAAGAATTTATTCAACGGGCTGTGAGACCAATGGGCTGTGGGAACATAGAGCTGACCCCCATTATGGAATTAGAGAATAATCATGTTATAATATGTCTTGCCTTGCCAGGCTATGTTGTAGGTAGTGGTTTTAGTGCCATATCAGAATCAGCATTATTGGCCGATTGGTGCAAGAAGTTTGACTCCAGTAGATGTTGGCAACTATAGTCTAATACTGGACTGATTTCCCAGAGGCAGTTAAAAAGCTCGGGAAATCACTAGAGGTTTTAGCTGTTGGCCTAGGCCTAGAGATCTGGTGGTGAACAGCACATCCCCATTCGAAGTCCCGTGGCAAGGCCGGAGTCTGGCGGTGTCGGGGCACAGTGGTACTTTCTGCACCGGGTGCGGGAAACACAACGCGTATTGTTAGAGTGGAGGCAAGTGCATCGCTGATTAGCGTGTGGGTCGCGAGAGAGCCAGCATTGTTTCAGTGGACAACCGTGTGTGGGTGAGACCTCTGACATCACACGGTCCACTCGAGGCAGCAGTACAAAGACAAAGATTGGGTGTCAGGTGGGAGGGAGATGTTTTTCTCACATGATTAAGTCGGTCAGGTTTTTTTGTCCGAACAGGCATGCGGTCTGATGACGCAACAGAACGGCGCACAAACTTTATTAGCCTACACTGAGCTATATAGGCCCTAGCCTACGCTGTGTTGACATGTTGGGTTATAAGACAATGGATACAATCCAACTGCAAAATCAGACAATTAGGCTACTTCAACCCGCAGCATGGACCTTAGTTGTGGAGAGACATGATGTGATGATTGATTTCAATAGTACAGGCTACCAATTTGTTATTAAAAGTTCATCATTTTGTCTCTTAAGCAAATAAAAGACTTTTGGGTACGGATTACTATACGCAATATGTTGAGTAATTTGTATTGACCCAAACATCAGGTAGCAATGCTATTATAGCCCACACAACGACAGAATGCAGGATGTGGCACGTGTCGAAAATTGTTCCCAATCTTGATTCATTTACAGTACGATTATAAACAGACTAAGGTGATTATCACATTTGATATAGGCACAATATTATAATCCAGTCAACGAAACATTTCAAAGTAAATTATGTAAGTGGCTTACTCGTGTAGCATGAAAGGTGTGTTGTCTGCGTAAAAAGTTTAACTTCTTGGATAGACGTTACCTTATCAAGTTCATCGTGCAGTTCTGACAGTGACGGGCGGATTAATTTCTCCCCGAGAGTCGCCTCTGTGTGTCTGTAGAAATCGATGTTGGGGACAGCATCAATTGTGTTGTGTCCGAATGTCCTCATGTAATAAGTGCTGGAATGGGTATCGGAGAAGTGCGTTTGCCCCGAGGAATAGAGGCTCGCCTCGCTTTTAACCGTGTCCCCATTCTGGGCAAAATCTGTTGCTTCGGGGAGGTCCGCAGTCCCGCTGCTGGTATCCAGAAAGCCAACCACCCGGAACCTGCCCTTGGCCTCCTCCGATCCTGCTGCTGGTTTGGGTCCGGTGGAGGACGCAGCGGATCCTGCGTCGGCTACCACGTCCACCTGGAACCTACTCGGCCCCTGCCCGGCATCCATTGACTTGAGCGCAGGTTTTTGTCCTGCGGATGGTGACGAGGGTGGCTGAGACATGTCAAAAAGTTTTTTTTAAAAGAAGCCTCCGATATCTAAGAATATAGGATATCAATTTAAAACAAAAACAACCAAGGACAGTCTTGGCAGCACATTAATCTATCGACATGAGCGCAATTGGCACACGTTACCCCTGCTGTCAGCCAACTCTTTTGACCCTTTACGCGGTGGCTTCCCCTCTATGTTTGTGATCAAATATCACAGACGTGACTTCAACTCGTTCAGTAGGCTATTATAGCGATACGCATGCTGACTGGGAGTGTCTGCGCGGGCATCCTAATGAGTGAATGAGTGTTGTTGACCTTGCGTCACATTTCAGATCCACCGGCGCTTATCCTTATCCCAACTGAGATTGTGGGAAAAGATGGGTTAACACTCTAAAATTTATGCAAACAAAGACATCGTGAACACGTGGATAGGCCTATGTTCATCTGCCTTTGGGCAGAATTGGGTCTAATTTTAGACTGCTGCGTAACTCCAACCGTTTCTTTTCATTGATATAAATAAGTCCCAACAGTCGTCCGAGAGGTCGAGGTAATGTAGGGTCGAGGTAATAGAGAGGTAAAATAGCGCTACTGCATGAATCTGTAATCTATCATCGCACATGTAGCGTTGAATAGCTTCTGGGTACCACATTAAAACTCAAGTGTAAGAAGCGATCTGCCTAATGACAGTTTATCTGTAACGACGAAGTGCATGTGATGCGTAATTTTAACAAGGCTCACAGAGAAAACACTCGACCGTTTGTGTTTCTTGGCCCTCAAGAGAAACAATTGTTCTGTGTCGAGTAATGTCATGCTGCTTAATTAGCATAAATGACAGTGTTTCCATTATTCTCAACGCTTACTCATTCTACATGAATGAAGGTTTTTTTTTTAAATCTCTTTTCATGATACATATTGTAGCCAGGTCTAAAAGCATGCCCACTGCACATGTAGGCTACATATTTCGTTCTAAACAATACATAGGCCTATCTGAAAATCTTGCAGTAGGTTTGATGTGAATGTAGACCACTCTCACCTGTACAAGTCCTTTTCAATTGTGATGTAATTTTAGATGCAGTAATGATTCACAAACATTGTCTGCAATATCATAATAATAATATTAACAACAACAACAACAACAAAACACTAGGCTACTACTACTACTACTAATAGGCCAATAATAATACATTTTGTGACATGAGGCTAAATAAGATAAATATAAATATAAATATAAATATAAATATAAACAAAACATGAGGGTAAAAACATGGAAGAGATCATCTTGTATTTTGGAAAAATGGGTCTTTTGTGAACTTTCAAATTTTGAGAAAGAGTCCAGTGATTGTTTTGTCATTATTTAGGAGCGGCACAAGAAAACTACATTGTAGCCTACTTGTGACACTACATGAGCGTAAAAGAATGATGGTGTGTATAAATAGTGCGGGAACATTGGACTGTATGTTGTCAAATGGTGAAAAGGTATCACCCAGGGAGACTGCTGCCACACTTAACTGTGCATTACTTTCCCCATACACCTTGCAACGTGTGGTTGTACTCTATACCACACCCCTCAGCTTGATTGGATGAGGGCTCAGGATGAGGGTGTATGAGGCAGCGTGATATAAAGGCCATAGACGTTGTATGAAAGTGTACAGGGTGCCGTGCCATGAGGTCTAAATATGCTGTGTGTGTGTGTGTGTGTGTGTGTGTGTGTGTGTGTGTGTGTGTGTGTGTGTGTGTGTGTGTGTGTGTGTGTGTGTGTGTGTGTGTGTGTGTGTGTGTGTGTGTGTGTGTGTGTGTGTGTGTGTGTGTGTGTGTGTGTGTGCGTGCGTGCGTGTGTTGTAGTGTAATATTGTGAGAGAGTAGATGTGTCAACATACACTTCTAGGATAGATATCTTGCAGAGAAAACAGCAACATTCTGATGGTGTGTTCAGTTTTCTTGTATAAATTTGAAGCTATGGACTTGAACAACAGGCAAGCCATATAAGGTGATGATTCTGTACTTTTCCTTGATGCCAGCGTTATACGCATCACATCACATGCCAGTGTCATAACAGTGTTGCACCGGATCCGGATCCGGTTCCGGATACGGCAGGATAATAGGGTTTTTCACAGGATCCAGATCCGGCAGGATCTTAAGCAGTGGATCCGGTATCCGGCAGTTACCTAAAAATCAGGATCCGGTGCATCTCTAGTTATGATGTGTCATACTGTCATTAGGCTTAGTGTCATTTTATGGCTGTTGTCCATGTAATGACCATGACAAGTTGATGGGGCTGTCTTTATTATGCCAAGTTGACAGTAATCAAAGTGACATTATCAGAAGTTGTCTTAGTCAATTAGACATTAATCAATGTGACATATATGGATATATTAGTCAAAGCATTGAAATCAATTTAATGACTAAATAGTAAGTAATAATTTGAATTTAACTGGTGACACCATCACTCATAATATGGTGAATATAACTTAAAAGGAGCCCCGGTTATGAAGACTGCAGTCCTTAAAAGATAGGCCTACATATAATTGTGGTCTATCGGGCTATATAAGTCTCCATAGCCGGGGTTCCTTTTAAAGGTACAAGATCACAGCAGTTTTTTTGATGGAGGTGATTACTAATTCATTAAGCAATGCTTTTGGATGAAACAACATAACATTGTTTTAAATTTGTTTATAGGCAACCTGAAATATTACACAATATGGCTTTATGGTCAGGAGACTGGCTAGGGCTGTCATACGGACTTTTAAAAACAGATTGTCAGATTGTCATGACAAGACAACTTCTGGTAATGTCACTTTGATTAAATGTCAATTTGTCATAATAAGGACAAAGCCCATAATAAAGGTAAAGCCCAAACAATGGCAACTTGTCATGACCATAACGTTTATGACATTAACAATGTCATGAAAGTAAAGCATTACTGATGACTGCTCTTGCAAGTCTTACACTCTTTACAACTCAAGTGTATGATAGGCTACCTCCAG
The DNA here is from genome assembly GCF_034702125.1 of Engraulis encrasicolus. NCBI lineage: Eukaryota > Metazoa > Chordata > Actinopteri > Clupeiformes > Engraulidae > Engraulis > Engraulis encrasicolus. The sequence continues at coordinate 13,379,139 of NC_085859.1, forward strand.
AGCATTCAGACGGTTCCAGTGGCAGTTCGTGGCACCACCTTGAGGCATAGGCGTGCACAGATAGGGCCAAGGTGGTGCTAAAGCACCTGTCCCTTTGCCCTACTGGACAAAAAATGCCCTTTTTGAAAGTTATTTTTTAAACATGTTGGCTACTGTGGTCTATGTTGACATGATAATCTACACATATAACAGCAATATAAAAGGAATGACAATAATTTCATACTAGTGTGTATTTTGATCAAAATTTAAACTGTCAGTGCGTAAACATTTTTCACATTTATATTTTGTCATTCCCTTGACTTGATGTCGTTATGTTTCAGCCACCAAGGGGGTCAATGCCCCCCCTCCCTCAAACTACGCCTATGAATGTGGGTCTACACTGCACAGCTTGGTTTCCCAAAGAACCTTCAACTGCATTGTACGAGGCACCTCTGCCCCAGCTGTATGGAGGAGAACCCCCAAGGCTTACCCCAGAGTGCAAACTGAAGAACTGTGTGTGTGTGTGTGTGTGTGTGTGTGTGTGTGTGTGTGTGTGTGTGTGTGTGTGTGTGTGTGTGTGTGCGTGTGCGTGTGTGCGCGTGCATTTTCATTCATTTTCAGAAAATCTCTATGAAGAATGAATGCACTGTGCATCAGATTTGGTTAACAAGGTAAGGTTTCAGGCTTTGATCAGTGAAAAAAATGTATGTCGGCCTAACCAAAGGTCTGCGTGCATTTATTAGCAACATTGAGGCAAAAGCAGTAGACACCCATTAGTAAAGTCACTGTTGTCAAAATGACTGTAAAACAAAACTAACATGTTTTTCCATGTGTCATTCCTGGGTGTGTGACGTAGTGATGTGAGCCACTTCCTGGTTAGCTCCTTTCTCCATATCTTTTCTGTCAACTGTAAATGCAGGCAATGGAGGTAGAATAGCATTTTCACAGCATGCGGAACTCTGGATGAACTTTATTTCAAAAAGCGTATTTCAGTAAAAGCAGATCTTTAAAGGGACACTGTGCAGGAAATGGTAAAAAAAAAAGGTACTGCAGCTATGAATTCTGGAAATAAACAACAAAAAATCTCACACAGTGTCCCTTTAAGATCAGGTTTATTCCAATGTCATTGGTGATGCATTGTAAAAGTCTGTTAAAAACTAAAAATAGATATCTAATTTACAAAACATTTAGTTGAAGTGATTTACAGTGCAGAGGAAGATCTTTAACAAGAGGGAAACACAGAGAGAGAGAGGGCACACATAATCTGAATGATTTATTCTGCTTTCTTTGTCGGAAAAATACGTTTTCATTTGCTCTTTAAAACACTATTGAAGAGCACTGGTTTCCCATTGTATATTTGGCTATTCTTAGAACACAGTACACTTGAAATGAAGCTGGTTATTATGGTATTACAACGTTACTACTCATCTGGGGTTAAGAAAACATGTCAACATCAACATGTAACTGTAATTGATTTCAGAGACAGCAATATTATTGCCAGATATTACAGATTTTCAGAATTCTATTTTCTCTCTAGACTCTATATGGATTGTTTTTTTAAAAACACAGCCCAGTATCATGAGCAGACATACTGTACCTCAGTTCACCATTGGAGGAGGCAGAGGTAGCCTATGTCCTGAGTGTGTTCACAGAGTAGCCTCGTACTGCAGCAGGGGTCGCCGGCGACCATATTTACTTGCTGAAAATGCTTAACTGCATCATAACAACATTGCTATGACATCACAGAGAGCCATAGTGCTGCGCTAAGGGGTTAATGCTCAATTTATTCAGTGACATAAGTATAACTGAATTACTTCAGGTTCCCCCTCCTGGCATGCTGGCAACTTTCTTGTGAATGGTGTAACTGAGGACACTGTGGAAACAGTATGTAATGTATTGTACTGTAAATGTATGTCTATGTCAGTGGTTTTCAAATTGGGGGCCGGGGACCCCTAGGGAGCCGCAAGTGTGGCATGACCCATGTAAGGGGGGGCTTGGCTGGAATATACCGGTACAGTATGTGGGGGGCCTTGTCATGGTAAAGTTTGGGAACCCTTGGTTTATGTTACACATCCTTCAACACTTATGTCATTATAGTCTAGCTAAATCAGGGCTTCTGACATATCAAAGGATAATAGAAAACCACACATTATGCAATTTATGCACATTTGTAGAACACTTTGCCAAAAAAACATTGCAGATTCCTGACTATATCGACTTTAAAACTGTTTTCCCCTCTTCAAACTGTGATGACAATGCAGACATCAACAGGTTTATCTGGGTAACAAGCAGTCACACGCGAGCTGCTCACTGTTATTTGTTTTAGGGCTTTATGCCTTTATTTTTGACAGGACAGTGGAGGATAGGCAGGAAACAAATGGGGAGTGAAAGACTGGGAAGGATCTGCAAATGACCGAACCCGGGTCACTGGCGCAGTAGTGCCCCATCATTAGGAAACGGCAGGGCTGAGCTGCTTACTGTTAAAGGGACACTGTGCAGGATATGGTCAAAAAAGGTACCTACTGCAACTATGCTGCTCATTGAAACTGGGCTGCCTATTGCCAAATTTGATCTTTACATGAAAGTTTACTAAGTAATTAACAAATATTTTCTCGCATGGTCCAAGTAGAGTCATTTTTGCAGCTAAAAATGGCTATTTTTGGAAATTCAAAATGGCGGACCATGGAGAAGATCCCCCTTTTCATGTATGAACAGTGCAAATGTTCCAGTCATAATGAATACTTAGAATTTGATGGTGGTGGTAAGTATTCATGAGTGTTACACTTTAGCCAGAGCACTAACGCAGGAGACAGAGAGATCAAGTTCAATCAGAGGGTTTTATTCAATTCCACAGGGTTACACAGGTGAGTATTAAGGCAACTTAGAAATCTTCTTTTCAGGTCATTAGAGCAAACACAGGATGAAGGTAAGTAACGTAAAGATTCTCTTTTCTTTTCTTCCTCTTAGAAAACAAAACATAAAAGTCTTTCAAAGTCCAAACAAACAAAAAGGGGTAATCTTACGACCACTGACGTAAAGATTCTCTTTTCTTTTCTTCTTCTTCTTAGAAAACAAAACATAAGTCTTTCAAAGTCCAAACAAACAAAAAGGGGTAATCTTACGACCACTGTGGTTTTTTCTCAGCAAAGTTCAAGGCAGGAATTCTCAGAGGCAGAGCAGCAGGGTTCAGAGCACAGACATCATATAGGAAGACTAGATGCGTCGTCCGCGTTCCCGTCATGCAAGTCGAACGTCCGCGCATGGCGGCCATGTTAAAGCAGCCTTCTGGCTCAACCAGTTGCAGTGAGATTTGGGTGTTGTATACTCTTCAGATGGCCATAATTCCCTCAAATTTACATCGATTTTCGAAAGGGTTGGTTTTTTATACAGTATAAAAAAATCCAAACGAAAGTATATGTTGATACTGCATAGTGATGCATATTCACATTATTATTATATTATATTACATTATATTATAATGTTCATAGGTCTAAAATCATGTATAATATAATTCAGTAGGCTTATTCATGCAATTAAATAGATCCCATAAACAAATGCACAAAGTAATATTTTATATTTTCAGTAAAATGACAAATAAACGTTCACTTGTGGTTTGCATTCTACTTTGGTTTCGACAGCTCCACCTTGTGTCCAAAATGAGTCGTGACGCTAAAGCCATCCAGATAGAATTAAGTTGTTGCGCTGCTCTCTTCCAGTACGTCATCTCTGTCGTCTATAATTTGATGCAATGAATATATCCATGCCGTCAACGTAATGCACAGCAATGGTTAAAATGTGTATTTGCTGTAGGTCTATCTAATTTTTAGGACAAATAGGTTAAGTGGGAAGCATAGGCCTATTACTCTCCTGGGCGTTTTACCCCAGTCTACACGTAAGTTTTAAGGAGCCCTACCATTTATGAACACGTGTCAATATTTCAGCGAAGCAACAGTATACATTTTCAAGTATCCCAACGTTTCAACTCTTCAGTTTACTTCAGGTGTAACGGAGGGTCTGTGGAGAGTTTAGGCTGCTCTAATATGGCCGACCTGTGCGGACGTGCTTGAAATACGCGATGACGTATCTAGTCTTCCTATATGATGTCTGTGGTTCAGAGTTTCTGCAAGGAATGTTCATGACCGAGCAACGGAGAGCAAATGACAAGGACTTAAATGGAGATTTCACAATGGACTGGAAGAGTTTGATGAGCTGCAGGTGATACCCCTGATCACCTGCCACGGGGTCTCCCAGGGTGCTTGGCAGGGGCAGGAGCCAGCATGGACGGCTGGGGTTTCCCAGGCCGATTGCCAGGGACTGATGCAAGCTGGCGACATCTCCTGGCAGGTTGGGGCATGGCAGGTCGGGGCATGACAGTACCCCCTCCTCTACGACCGTCACCCGACGGTCCAGGAGCCACAGGATGGTCCCGGCGGAAGTCACGGATGAGGGACTTGTCCACAATGTGGCGTGACGGCACCCAGCAGCGCTCCTCCGGACCATAGCCAAGCCAATCGACCAGGAACTGCACCCCTCTGCCCACCCGTCGAGAGTCCAGGAGGCGCTTGACCGTGTACACAGGACCATCTGCCAGAAGACGGGGAGGCGGGGGTGGGGGAGCAGGAGGAGACATAGGAGACGTTAAAACAGGTTTCAGCAGAGAGACATGGAAAACTGGACTCACCCTTAGGGACCTGGGCAAAGCAAGCTGGTAGGCCACTGGGTTTATGCGCCGGACTACTCGGAATGGGCCAATGAAGCGTGGTTTGAACTTTTTGGACTGAACACGCAGAGGAAGGTCTCATGTGCACAGCCAGACCCTCTGGCCCGTCCTGAAGGATGGGTTTGGTCTTCTCTTGTGGTTGGCCAGATGCTGGGCGCGCATCGAGGAGCGCTTCAGGGCTGCCCGGGCCCGTTTCCAGGCCCGCTTACATCTAGCCACCGCAGCTTCAGCAGATGGGACATTGACTTTGGGCTGCTCAGAAGGAAAGAATGGGGGTAAGTAACCATATTGTGTTTCAAATGGGCACATACCGGTAGAGGTGGAAGTCAGTTGGTTATGGGCAATCTCTGCCCAGAGAAGCATCTTACTCCAGGACTTTGGGTTCTCAGAGATCACACAGCGCAGGTATTTTTCCAGTTCCTGATTGATCCTCTCTGTCTGTCCATTAGACTGGGGGTGAAACCCTGAAGAGAGACTGACAGTTGTATTAAAGAGAGACCAGAATGCTTTCCAATACCTGGACACAAACTGTGGGCCCCGGTCGGATACCACATCGGCTGGAACACCATGGTACCGGACCACCTCCTTCAGGACGACTTCGGCTGTCTCTTTGGCTGTGGGTAGCTTGGGGAGAGGAACAAAGTGAGATGCTTTAGAGAAACGATCAACAATTACAAGAATCACTGTGTTTCCTTCAGACTCTGGCAGCCCTGTGATGAAGTCCATCGATAGATGCGACCATGGCAGAGACGGTCTTATACAAGACGAATCACTCATGAAACCTTCCATAGGAATGAACGAGAGCATTTGGCTACGCGAACATGGCGTTTGCCGGCGTCACTCCCACCTGTCCGGTAACGAGAGCCAATTGCTTGCTGAGCTGCGCTGTCACTTATCCAATCGTCTCGACGCCTCGACGCAAGTGCAAACGTAAACCTTTACGACTGCTCGTACCTAATCGGTTTGTTTGCTGGCGGCCATGTGGTTTGTTTGCCGTCCGTGGAAACTTCATTGTGAATTGGGCAGAGAGCGCAACTCGACCATTAATCACCTTTCTGCGCCCATCCAAAATGCAGGTGCAAGACAAAGGGACATAGCCTAATCACGGAAACAAAAACGGCCGTGTGCATACATGTGCACACCCGTTGTGGTTTTTCTTATGGTTGAAAACAAATAGCCTAAGTAAGAAAAAGCAAAACGGGAGCAAGTCTGCAAGACATTCAACTTTGATCAGTTTAGCTTTTTTTCTTATATTTTTCACCGTTGGTCATAGCTATTATCAGTTTAGGCAACAACACGATATCACAGTTTAAAACACCAATTTTGAGGCAGGCTAGCCTACATCATTAATTTATTCAATAGCCTATTTTTTTATTACTGATGAGCAGGGACGACCATTGTGCTTACTGCTTTGGCTATAAGAAAATAAATCCAGTGTCTATTCTGTATGATGACCGGAGAATGGATGCCCGTTTGACAGCCGGCCGGAAGAGGTGAAGTCCACGCAACTTGCTCCCACCTGCCGCAAAACAGAACGTTGTCGTGGAATGTGGTGCATGCGCAGATCAAAAATAGCATAAAGAAAAACGCTGTTTTAAAGTGTTACTTTCATGTTTCGGTCATTCTAAGACTGCCATTAAACCCAGTTTTTCATTGTGATTCCAACCATATGAGTTGTGTATCGCTGTGTTGTCCCACTGTCACACAACATTATTTCCCCCATTCATTCTTATATACCCCATCACTGACTAATCTCAAATAGTCAGTTTGAGGCGTAGCCAAGATGGCCGCCGAGTGATGGGACTTATGGGAACAGACTTTGACCATGGGCGACTGGGAATTGGGAGTGGGCGGAGCAGTCCTGCTGGGGCCTGGTGTGAAGACTTTTGAGTAATGCATATACTCATGAACGGCCATCCGGGTACTTTGCTCTTAAATTTGCGTTACGCCCCTTTATGGGTGAAAACAAACCGAATGTCTCATTGACTTACATGCTAAATCGGCTAGCCTATGAACACATTCCATGCTTCAGCCACGACTGTTTGGCTATATTATTTGAACAGCCGGCAACACAACACGTTTTCGGCATGTTGCGCGTGAACAACGATAGTCTACAGGTCCGTATCTTACGTTTATTAAACCCCAACATCACCACTTGACTTGCATGGGTTGTTTTCCCCCACAAATGGGCGTAACGCACATGGAAAACGTCACGCCATTCATGAGTATAGTGCAGGCCTTAACATATTCAATAACCTGTCTAGCCATATCAGGCCACCAAAAACGACAGCTGAGGAAGTCTAACGTTCGCTGTTCCCCTGGGTGCCCAACCCAGTGTTCGTTGTGACCCCATTTCAATACCTCAGAGCGCATTGATGAAGGTACATACATGCATCCTGATGGCCCATCTCCTGGGTCTGGTTCCGTCCTCTGAGCCCGGAGGATGGAGTCTTCCAAAGCAAGGCGCACTTGCCCAATCACTCGGCTCTGGGGTATGATGTTCTCTGGGAGAGGGGTCTCTTCATTGCAGTCGTGTTGACGGGAGAGGGCGTCTGCTTTGGTGTTCTTTGAACCTGGTCTGTAGGTAAGTATAAAATCAAAGCGGTTAAAAAACAGTGCCCAGCGTGCCTGATGGGGGTTAAGTCTCTTAGCTTCCTTCAGATATTGTAAGTTTTTATGATCAGTTAAGACTTGGAACTGGTGAGTAGCCCCCTCTAGCCAATGCCTCCATTCTTCCAATGCGAGCTTGATGGCTAGTAACTCCCGGTCTCCTGCGTCATACCTTTGCTCGGTGGGCGTCAGTTTCTTGGAGTAGAAGGCACACGGATGGACCTTATCGTCCTGGAGAGATCTTTGAGACAGGATTGCCCCTACTCTAGTACTGGAGGCGTCCACTTCGACCACAAAGGGAAGAGCAGTGTTCGGGTGTCGTAGGATTGGTGCAGTGGTGAAGTGCCTTTTCAGGGTGTCAAAGGCTGTCTGTGCTTCAGTTGTCCATTTGATTTTGGAGGATCGGCCCCGGGTGAGAGCTGTGATGGGTGCTGCGATGCTGCTGAAATTTCGGATGAAACGTCTATAGAAGTTAGAGAAGCCAAGAAAACGCTGTACCTGTTTCAGCGATGTAGGCTCAGGCCAGTCAAGTACAGCTTGCACCTTTACAGGATCCATGGAGACTCCTACCGGAGAGATTTTGAAACCCAGGAAGGATGTGTCAGTAACATGAAACTGGCTTTTTTCCAACTTGACATAGAGATGGTTCTCCAGCAGAAGTTTGAGCACTTGGCGGACCTGCAGAACATGGGATTCAAAGTCTTCAGAGAATATGAGTATATCATCCAAAAACACAAAGACGCGTCTGTTGATCAATTCTCTCAGCACATCGTTCATGAGGGCCTGAAAAACGGAAGGGCAGTTAGACATACCGAAAGGCATGACCTTGTATTCATAGTGGCCGCTGGGAGTACTAAAGCCCGTCTTCCACTCATCTCCTCTTCTGATGCGGACCAGATGGTACGCATTTCGCAGGTCCAGCTTGGAGAAGATCTTCGCTCCCTTGAGTAGGTCAAAAGCAGTGGACATTAGGGGTAGAGGGTACTTATTTTTGACTGTGATTTGATTCAGGCCTCTGTAATCAATACAAGGACGTAGGCCACCATCTTTCTTGGACACAAAGAAAAATCCTGCTGATGCAGGGGATGTGGACGGGCGTATCAAACCATTACTGAGACATTCCTGGATGTAGTCCTCCATCGCTTTGGTCTCAGGCACGGACAGTGGGTAGAGTCTGCCTCTAGGAGGCATGGTTCCTGGAAGGAGGTCAATAGCCATATCATAAGGCCTATGTGGGGGGAGAGTACAAGCTTTAGTCTTAGAGAAAACATTGGCAAGATCATGATATTGTTGGGGAACAAGTGTGAGGTCTACCTCTGGCAATTTTGAAGTTGTTCTTGAGATACATTCAACAGTAGCTCCATATGCACCATGGGGTTCAAGGCCTTTACTTTTGCATTCCTTAGAACATGCAGGACTCCAAGATAACAATGTTCCTTTTGTCACAGGTAGGGGGCGCACGTATTTTCGGACGGCGCCCCCATTTAACCAACTACCACCCTGAGGAGAACACTGTACACAACAACACATGCGAGGAGACAAGGGATACGTTTTAGTCAAGTGTTCTTTTATTTTATGTACCCTAACCCAGTCCTGTATGCCCCGAGGGCTCGATTGTCCATAAGTCTTTTACGCCCAGGAGGGGCTCTGTCCATCAGTCCGTTCGGTCAGGTAACAGCAGGGGTGGTCGTTGGAGAGGGAGGGCAGACTGGAGGTGGAGGAGGCTTCTTTCTCTCGTCGCGTCGGTGTAGCTGGGGAACAGAGGGAGGAGTTACCAGCCAGGGTTCTGGTTCGAGTCTTCGCATAGTTTACTTGTTTATCAATATGTATAAAGTGCAAAACTGCCGAGACGTCACGCAAGAGTGGGTGCGCGGTTTTAAAACATGTGCGTAAAAGTCTCACTCAAAAGTGCTATTTAAAAACACTGCAATCGGGTCTAGTTAGGCTACTCGGCAAAACCAGTACAGAGGCACACAGCAAACTTAATAAACAGCACTCCACTCTAACGTGGCTGGTGTAGGCAGTTCTACGTGAATGATAATAACTATCGCACTGTATTAACTCGCCCAGTGGAAGGCAGAGAGAGAGAGAGAGAGAGAGAGCGAGCGAGAGAGAGAGAGAGAGAGAGCGAGAGCAAGGAGACTAGTGGCCCGGCGCAGCCTGTGCATTCCGGGAGCGGGGCTTCAATGGGAGGTCACAGACACCAGAGCATTTGAGGTACGAATCGGTTACTTAACTCATTGAGGGGTGAACGTCATTTCACCCCTCCGGAGTTTCCAACGCGTTGAATCAGGCCTGCGCTCGAGGCGCGCACCATCGGGCAGTATGCCAACACTTCACCGGTCACGCCACAGGCCTCCGTCGTCCGGATCCATAGGATCATCTTCGCGCACCTCACCGCTGCTTTCTTGGTTCTGTCCGGCTACCGGTAGAGCCTCCCCACGGCCCCCTCCTGCACAGCTGCTCGGCCGCAGCCACTTCTCGTGAGCCCTCGGTAACTTCTCTCACTTGTCGGCGTCTTCTCTCCCCCCGTCCAGTCTGTCGTTGTGCTTCGAATCAGTCTCTTAAAAACAGTCCTCTGTCCAGTCCGCTCCAATCACCTTCCCTCCCTTTGCCACCCCTCACCTGCATCCAATTGTCCCATAATTAAAAGTCTGCGCACCAAATGAAAACAATCCAACTAGTCCTCTGTTTACGTCCAGGTGTCCGTCACTAAAAATGTACCCACGAGAAACAAGTTCACTTTTTTTGTTCCCTCCCCCACTTGTCCCAGTCACCCCTGTGACACTTTTCTCCAGTCAAACTGTGGGTTGTGGGCTCTAAGCCAGGGGTAACCCAACACTACAGTTTCCTTAGGTGATGAAATCAGAAAAAACCTACAGGACTCTACATGATTATCCACTCTCATTGTTATCGGCTTGGTAACATATTCAATTTTACCTGACCCTAAGGGTCGGCCATCTAGAGCCTGAATGGAGTATGAAGAGGGACTCACCTCAATGGGCACTTTGAGTTGTTTGGCCAGGGTAATGTCCATTAGGTTTTCTTCAGCCCCCGAATCTACCAGTGCTTGGACCGATGTGTTGCCATTGGGTTGGTTCTCCCACTCAAGCGTTACTGGGAGCTGCAACCGTGAGGTGGGGTGAGAGGACCTTGCTGCTCTGCTCACTAGAGGTCCTCTCTGTCCTAGTGAGCTTTGCCTTTTCCCGAAAGCTCGGGGCATTTGTCACGGAAGTGACCGGCCTCTCCACAGTACAAGCATAGGTTCTCTCGTCTTCTTCTGTCCTTTTCTTCTTGGGAGATCCGAGACCGTCCCAGCTGCATGGGCTCCTCTGCATCTCTGCAAAGGGGCTGGTTTCTCGATGGATTTGTTTGGGGGGCTACAGAAAACTGGAAACCGGAGGTGCGTTCTCGTCTGCGCTCCCGAGCTCGCAGGTCTAACTCAGAGGTGAGAGCAATCAACTCTTCCACGTTACGCCCCCACTCTCGATTGACAAGAGCGTCTTTCAGGTTGTCTTGAAGCCCATGGTAAAAGGTGGCCATCAGGCAATCTCCCTCCCAGCCAGCTTCTGTAGCCAAGGTGCGAACTCGATGGCATACTCTGCAGCAGACCGCTTGCCTTGCTTCAGCTGAAGGAGACGCTTGGCTGATTCTCGTTGGTTGGTGGGGTGCCCAAAGACTGCTTGGACTTGGTCCATGAATTCAGATGCGTTGTGGCAGATGGCCAAGTCTTTCTCCCAGAGCGCTGTTGCCCACACCAACGCCTTGCTTGACATCAGTGTAGTGATGTATGCCACCTTCAACTCTTCGCTGGGGAAACTGCTGTGGTGTAGTTGGAAGGACAAGGCGCATTGAGTTAGGAATCCGCGGCAGGCATCAGGGTCTCCATCAAACCTCTGAGGTGAGGGGAGGCGTACATCTGGGCGCGGGCCTTTGGCTGCAGGGACTGGTGAAGGTGAGGTTACTGTGGCTGGAGCTGGGGTTGGCGGTGTGATGTTGATCCTGGCCACCGCTTGAGTGAGGGATTGGAGAGCGGTGTTCATTCGGTGTGTGCCATCTTTTGGACGCGTCTCTCTTGTTCACCGTAGGCATCTCCCATTCTGCTCACTACTGATCGAAGATCTTCAGTCTCCGCAGTGCTCATTCTTGGCTCGGTCATGCTGTTACACTTTAGCCAGAGCACTAACGCAGGAGACAGAGAGATCAAGTTCAATCAGAGGGTTTTATTCAATTCCACAGGGTTACACAGGTGAGTATTAAGGCAACTTAGAAATCTTCTTTTCAGGTCATTAGAGCAAACACAGGATGAAGGTAAGTAACGTAAAGATTCTCTTTTCTTTTCTTCCTCTTAGAAAACAAAACAAAAGTCTTTCAAAGTCCAAACAAACAAAAAGGGGTAATCTTACGACCACTGACGTAAAGATTCTCTTTTCTTTTCTTCTTCTTCTTAGAAAACAAAACATAAAAGTCTTTCAAAGTCCAAACAAACAAAAAGGGGTAATCTTACGACCACTGTGGTTTTTTCTCAGCAAAGTTCAAGGCAGGAATTCTCAGAGGCAGAGCAGCAGGGTTCAGAGTGTCTGCAAGGAATGTTCATGACCGAGCAACGGAGAGCAAATGACAAGGACTTAAATGGAGATTTCACAATGGACTGGAAGAGTTTGATGAGCTGCAGGTGATACCCCTGATCACCTGCCACGGGGTCTCCCAGGGTGCTTGGCAGGGGCAGGAGCCAGCATGGACGGCTGGGGTTTCCCAGGCCGATTGCCAGGGACTGATGCAAGCTGGCGACATCTCCTGGCAGGTTGGGGCATGGCAGGTCGGGGCATGACAGTACCCCCTCCTCTACGACCGTCACCCGACGGTCCAGGAGCCACAGGATGGTCCCGGCGGAAGTCACGGATGAGGGACTTGTCCACAATGTGGCGTGACGGCACCCAGCAGCGCTCCTCCGGACCATAGCCAAGCCAATCGACCCAGGGAGACTGCTGCCACACTCAACTGTGCATTACTTTCCCCATACCCCTTGCAACGTGTGGTTGTACTCTATACCACAGCCCTCAGCTTGATTGGATGAGGGCTCAGGATGAGGGTGTATGAGGCAGCGGGATATAAAGGCCATAGACGTTGTATGAAAGTGTACAGGGTGCCGTGCCATGAGGTCTAAATATGCTGTGTGTGTGTGCGCGCGCGTGTGTTGTGTAATATTGTGAGAGAGTAGAGCTGTCAACATACACTACCGGTCAAAAGTTTGGGGTCACCACACTTTCCTCCCACAATGATTCTTTCTAAAAGTTTAGCTTATTCCTTCTCAATTTCAGTTCTGGTATGAAATCAGTGCATAGAGTTATTGTTCCCTGAAATTAATGCAGGCAACAAATAAGCAATTTGGTATTGGAAAAAGTAACTGTTGAATGGATTTACTTGTATAGACAATGCATAGAATAGACCAAAATGTATCACTAACTTTTGACTAATCAAAGTGTACCTTTACTAAGGTAGTGTCTAGTCTGGTCTACTAATCAAAGTGTAGACTCCTTTGGCATTAATAACAGCCAGTTGCGGTTCTACAGATTCATTCCCGTAATGAGATGAGGTCCAGAATTGCCCATGAGCTCTATGAGCCCCATGCATGCAAAAGTTGATGTCTACTCTTGTCAATCCATACAATGCCAGATGATATACACATCATTTGAAAGAGGAGAATCTACACTTTCCATTGATGTATGGCACTGGCTTGCACACTAAAACATCGCTGAGACAATGGATCGTGCATTCATAAGTAGGTTCATTCTGATGGCTAGAAAATCATGCAGCTACTTTGACTTGAATTTGTGGACGAAGTGGCAACTCAACAAATGTCATACACCTACCATTGGAAAGGGCAGACACTGAGCTTTCCAATAGTTCCAGGCATTCTCTGATAAACCTAAGAAATGTCTGTAGAATAATGGACTAAAACACGTATTTATATGTAATAAATGGATGATAAAGGTTGGTTAGATTTCACTCTCCTGTCCAGTTCAACCAATTTTATGGGTAATCAAAAAAAATTTCACCTGTGGGTGTTCAGTACTTTCTATTATTTCAGTTTTCTTGTATTACTTTGAAGCTATGGACTTGAGCAAGCTTGATGCCAGCGTTATACGCATCACATGCCAGTGTCATAACAGTGTTGTGACACCGTTATGATGTGTCATACTGTCATTAGGCCTAGTGTCATTTTATGGCTGTTGTCCATGTAATGGCCATGACAAGTTGATGGGGCTGTCTTTATTATGCCAAGTTGACAGTAATCAAAGTGACATTATCAGAAGTTGTCTTAGTCAAGACAATTTGACATTAATCAATGTGACATATATGGATATATTAGTCAAAGCATTGAAATCAATTTAATGACTAAATAATAAGCAATCATTTGAATTTAACTGGCGACACCATCACTCGTGTAAATAATATGGTGAATATAACTTAAAAGGAGCCCCGGTTATGAAGACTGTAGTCCTTAAAAGGTAGGCCTACATATAATTGTGGTCTATCGGGCTATATAAGTCTCCATAGCCGGGGTTCCTTTTAAGGGTACAAGATCACTGCAGTTTTTTTGATGGAGGTGATTACTAATTCATTAAGCAATGCTTTTGAATGAAACAACATACCATTGTTTATAGGCAACCTGAAATATTACACAATATGGCTTTAAGGGCAGGAGACTGGCTAGGGCTGTCATACGGACATTTATAAACTATATTGTCAGATTGTCAGGACAAGACAACTTCTGGTAATGTCACTTTGATTAAATGTCAATTTGTCATAATAAGGACAAAGCCGATAATAAAGGTAAAGCCCAAACAATGGCAACTTGTCATGACCATAACGTTTATGACATTAACAATGTCATGAAAGTAAAGCGTTACAGATGACTGCTCTTGCAAGTCTTGCACTCTTTACAACTCAAGTGTATGACAGGCTACCTCCAGAGCATTCAGACGGTTCCAGTGGCAGTTCGTGGCACCACCTTGAGGCATAGGCGTGCACAGATAGGGCCAAGGTGGTGCTAAAGCACCCGTCCCTTTGCCCTACTGGACAAAAAATGCCCTTTTTGAAAGTTATTTTTTAAACATGTTGGCTACTGTGGTCTATGTTGACATGATAATCTACACATATAACAGCAATATAAAAGGAATGGCAAAAATTTCTGTGTATTTTGATCAATATTTAAACTGTCAGTACGTAAACATTTTTAACATTGTCACGCCCAGCCAAATGCACAAATCGGCGTGGTCTCCCTTTATGTTACTATCACTCACGAGCCAGTGGTCGTATCAACATTTATATTTTGCCATTCCCTTGATGTCATTATGTTTCAGCCACCAAGGGGGTCAATGCCGCCCCTCCCTCAAACTACGCCTATGAATGTGGGTCTACACTGCAAACATTACAGTTTGGTTTCCCAAAGAATCTTCAACTGCATTGTACGAGGCACCTTAAAAGACCTCTGCCCCAGCTGTATGGAGGAGAACCCCCAAGGCTTACCCCAGAGTGCAAACTGAAGAACTGTGTGTGTGTGTGTGTGTGTGTGTGTGTGTGTGTGTGTCATTGACAGTAAATAGAATGGACGCCAAATCAACGCTATTTGCCATTCAACGCTTTGAAGCCAGATTTGGGAACATTCCAACTTACATTCCACCTTAGCAACGCCAAACGCAGGTGCTGATTGGACAACAACAAGACTTCTAACTGTCAATCAAACCATGTTCTGATGCTCATTGGTCAATTTAACTTTTAATATCTCTCTAAAATAAAACATCACCACAAAAAATCACCACCCTGGTAAGTTGGAGAGCAAGGGGACCTACTAGTTGAGCAAAAAATGATCCCCCTGGAGTGGCATTTAAGGGAGATACAGGGTTTTATGTCTCTCATAAGAATGAATGGGATTTGGCCATTTTTTGGTCTTTTTGGGTCCAACCTTGGCTCCAACTTGGCTTCAACAATGAAATAGAATTTTGGCCTCCATTCTATTTACTCTCAATGGTGTGTGTGTGTGTGTGTGTGTGTGTGTGTGTGTGTGTGTGTGTGTGTGTGTGTGTGTGTGTGTGTGTGTGTGTGTGTGTGTGTGTGTGTGTGTGTGTGTGCGTTTTCATTCATTTTCAGAAAATCTCTATGAAGAATGAATGCACTGTGCATCAGATTTGGTTAACAAGGTAAGGTTTTAATCAGTGAAAAAATGTATGTCGGCCTAACCAAAGGTCTGCGTGGATTCATTAGCAACATTGCATGTATTAGCAAGATTGAGGCAAAAGCAGTACTGTAGACACCCATTAGTAAAGTCAGTGTTGTCAAAATGACTGTAAAACAAAACTAACATATTTATTTCAGAGACAGCAATATTATTGCCAGATATTTCAAATTTTCAGAATTCTATTTTCTCTCTAGGCTGGAATATACCGGTATGTGGGGGGCCTTGCCATGGTCAAGTTTGGGAACCCTTGGTTTATGTTATACATCCTTCAACACCTATCATGTCATTATAGCCTAGTTAAATTAGGACTTCTGACATATCAAAGGATAATACCACAAATTATGCAACTATAGTATACATTTGTAGAACACTGCCAAAAAACATTGCAGATTCCTGACTATATTGACTTTAAAACTTTCTTCCCCTCTTCAAACTGTGATGACAATGCAGACATCAACAGGTTTATCTGGGTAACAAGCAGTCACACGCGAGCTGCTCACTGTTATATGTTTTAGGGCTTTATGCCTTTATTTTTGACAGGACAGTGGAGGATAGTCAGGAAACAAATGGGGAGAGAAAGACTGGGAAGGATCTGCAAATGACCGAACCCGGGTCACTGGCGCAGTAGTGCCCTATCATTAGGACACGGCAGGGCTGAGCTGCTTACTGTTAAAGGGACACTGTGCAGAATATGGTCAAAAAAGGTAGGCTACCTACTGCAACTGTGCTGCTCATTGAAACTGGGCTGCCTATTGCCAAATTTGATCTTTACATGAAAGTTTACTAAGTAATTAACAGATATTTTCTCGCATGGTCCAAGTAGAGTCATTTTTGGAAATTCAAAATGGCGGACCATGGAGAAGATCCCCCTTTTCATGTATGAACAGTGCAAATTTTCCAGTCATAATGAATACTTAGAATTTGATGGTGGTGGTAAGTATTCATGAAAAAGGTAACATTAGTGAATGGGCAGCATGAATTCTGGAAACAAACAACTAAAAATCTCACACAGTGTCCCTTTAAGCACTTTGGTTCTGAACTGGTGTGGAATCAGCCAGCAGCACTATTCTGGCCGACCTGAATATAATGGGAGAACACTGTGCAGTCCAAGCATGGATGTGTTTGTCATGTCATGTCATGTCAGCTAAAACCTCCCTGGGTCTTTTCCAGCAGTCTTTGAAGGTTCCTTTGGAGCTGTTGAAGAGCAAGTCAACAGTTAGACAAAGGGTGGGGTCTCACAAAATTTGACTGCTGCAGACAGTCATCTTCCGATGAGCCTGACAATAAATAAATAATCAATAGTCCCTAAATGGGATCATTTTAAAACCAGAGTTTTGAAACTCTCTTAGATTCAGAGATTGGATTAATGAGCTGTCAGACAAATGGACTGTTGACACATGTACTGTAGCCTATTCGCCCTGCCAACCCACCTGTTCCAGTTTCAAAAGATTCATAGATATCATTGCGTACACATCAGAATTATCCTCAGAGTACTGTTTGTCCTCATTGCTGAAAGAGAAAGTAAAAAAAAAAAACGGTTACATGATCAATCATAATCAAATAAAATGACCTTTAAAATAATAACAAGAAAATGCACATTAGAGAGTGTGCTCCAGCATATCTATGCCCCCTACACCCCCAATTAATGTTTTTCTGTTACTTAGTGTAACACTAATGATCAAAAGTGTCAATGAGAGAACAGAACAGATCAAAGAATTGATAATAATGTATCCTTTGTTTTTACCTGTTGTCTGGGGGGTTGGTCATAGAACTGAGTGATATTAGTCGTTGCTCCAGAGAAAGTATTCGGAAGGCCATGTAGCAGGAGGAGAAGACTAGAACACTTACCCTGTTCATGATGAAATGGAAAGGACAACAAGGCACAGTAACATGAGAATGTAGTATATGAACAGTGAAAACTTGCATGGCACCTTCAAAGAAACATGGAATGACTGGAATGTTTGTAAACGGGAAACCTATGTATACTATATACTATACTGCCGTGCAAAACAAGAACGCAGTAACTCAAAAATGGTAAAAAATAAAAAAAATGTAGATCGGAAATGGGCTTTAAACTACCTCATTTGTCTTGTGTCAAAAAATGGTGGTCCAACACCGTCCCGTTTTTGAGAAAAATCATTTTGAAAGTGCAAAAATGACCCAAAAAAAGTTACTGCAGTGTTGGATTAAAGGTTACGTCGTGCAAAACAAAAACGCAGTAAGTCGGTGAGTTACTGCTGCACTTTCCAATGGGAATGGTTTGGGAGTAGACAGTAATACTAGCCAAGAACGCAGTAACTCCTGCAGTAACCCCATTTTGTGGCAGTAATACTAGCCAAGAACGCAGTAACTCTGTTTTTTGTGTCAAAAAGACACACAAATGTTGTTTTTTTCGGGGTTTTTTGAGTGCATTTAATTTCTATCCTAAAAAAGTATTACCAGGAAGTGTCACCACTTCTTTACCGACAACACAGTTGTCACGCCATATAGGAAACTTTGAAGCCTTTTTTCTCAGTTTGCCAGAATCTGAGTTACTGCGTTCTTGTTTTGTAGGGCAGTATAGTACAGGCCAAAAGTTTGGATACACGCCTTCTCATTCTATCCGTTTTCTTTATTTTCATGACTATTAACTACATTACTACTACACTATTTAACTACATTGGAGATTCTCACTGAAGGTATCAAAACTATGCATGAACACATGCAGAGTTGTGTCCTGAACAAAAATGTGAAATAAAGACGTTTTATATTCTAATTTCTTTAAAATAGCAACATTGCTCTGATTATTGCTTTGCACACTCTTGCCATTCAATGCAAGTAGTCATGAAAATAAAGAAAATGCATATGTACTGTGTATATAAATTTGTGTCTTATTAAATGTACAGATTGTCTTGCCATTTTGGGGTTTAAAAACTCACACGAACAGATAGCACATAAGGAGGGTGCTAAGGGAGAAGGTCCTTAGGAACTTGATCTCTTCTGTTTCAGCCACACCTGCAACAAAACAAATGGCTTACTCTGAAATTTTCCTCTCTTTGAGATCATACCAGTTAACACATTCATGTAATTGACTGAGTTGCAGTGTTAATTTTGTCAACCATGACTATGACTAAAATTATTTCGTCAAAGCCCTTTTCTGATTTTCGTCATTTAGACAAAGACTAAATTGGGAAGGCAATGACTAAAATATGACTGAGACTAAAATTGATTTTCGTCATTGTGACTAAGACTAAGACTACATTTTTTAAAACTGACTAAATTAACACTGGTGTTAAATAAAATAGAGAAAAAGAGAACCAGTGTGTGACCAGTGTGTGAAGAGGTTTCATTCTGCACAGTGTGATATATGTTGAAAAGAGAATCAGTGTGCGGAGAGGGTTTATTCTGTACAGTCAATGATATATGTTAAAAAGAGAAGCAGTGTGTGGAGAAGTTCTATTACGTACAGTGTTGACTAAAATGACTTAAAATCGACTAAGACTAAGATTGATTTTCGTCATTTAGACAAAGACTAAGACTAAATTGGGAAGGCAATGACTAAAATATGACCAAGACTAAAATTGATTTTCGTCATTGTGACTAAGACTACGACTAAATTAAAAAAAAAGCTGACAAAATTAACACTGCTGAGTTGTGGTTAGTGCAGGAAAATCAAGGGGAAAAGTATAGGTAGTACAAGGTAGTGAGTTCCTCGTCTCAGGTGTATGTTGAAGGACGATTTCAGGGGCAACAGACACCTGTGCTGAGTTGGTAACTTTCAAGAATGTCTGGGGATGGTGTGAGTATGCTGAAAAGAAAAATAGAAACAATGAGGCACTGTGAGATTAAAGGTTGGTTAACATTGAGAAGTGTGTACTGTATAACAATAAGTGTTATAAACACCTAAGCAAAGAGGCAACACATGTCAAACAGCAGAGTTTGAAAGTAGAACACTACCAAAGCTTCATACAGATGCTAGCAACTGAACTAGTGCCAATGTCACAGCAAAGAAACTGGATCTAACCAAGAAGCGTCATTTTGTTTCTTTTCCGGTATCCACTTTATGTCGGGTGAACGCCCCTTTAGGAGACCTTCGGTTAGGAGACCTTCGGAGTCCTGAGGTTGAGAATAAATCAAGTCCCCTTAGCGCTGTAGATGGCGGTAGCGCACGTCTTGAGCAAACACCTCAAAAATAGAAGAAGAAGGAGGGGACAACGCCCCCTTAGGAGACCCAACTTGAGCACACGGTTTTGCATTGAGTGGGCGTGGTTTGCGTAATCTTTCTCTTATCCAGTATTTTTGGTCACAGTCTGTCTCCACCTGTCACCTTTTGTTTACATTTGCGCCTGCCCTCTAGTGACCTCTTTGCGTACTGCATTGCCCATGTGCTTTTGTTTTTGTTTCCCCTCATGATTGTTTAATTGTTTGCCACCTGCCCCTTATTGGCATCACCTTCCTTGTTTGTTCATTTCCCCCTACTTAAGCCCTGCTCACCCTTTGCCATGTGTCAGACTGTTCTGTCCTTTCCCGAGTGTGCGCGCCAATTCGTAAGTGCTCTATCCCTGAGAATTTTGAGTTTTTGCCATGCTCCTTGTTTTAGCTTTTATTTGAAATTTTTGGTGAAGATCTTTGTTATGACTATTTTGAACTGCCTGGACCTTTTCTCTTGCATCCTTTTTGAGTTTTTTGTCTGGAGATTTTTGTGACTGAGTTTTTTTTTCAATTTTACATGGACAAGTGCTTATGCAACTTTTGAGTTTTTCTTGAAGACTTTGACTACCGATACTGGGGTTTTTCATTTTTGCCTTTTTCATGCCCATTGAATCTTCTGAGTGTTTACCCCTTTTTTGTTGACTGTTTTTGGACTTCAATTCTTTCGTTGGATTCCTGTGTGAAGAAAATAAAAAATAAAATATCTGAACTGCAATTGGATCTTCCTGTCTGTACTTTAACAGCCAACCCTTTAGGTCACTTGTTAGCAGATTTGCCTCAAATGCCAGTGGTTCTGTCATGTGATGTGAAGTTGTGAGTACCTACAAGTCCTGGATGGATAGGTCATCAGATGTAATGGGCAACATAATGGGCTGATATACAGATACATACAGTACTTTTTGGGCTGGGATGTATTATTGTTAATTGGGTCCTACAGTAGGCTATTTGAACTGGAACGGTTTGCAACTGATTTCACCCAAACACGTTGTACATATGTAATGAGTCATTGTCAGTGTTGGGCAGTAATGCATTACAAAAGTAAGTAATTGTAATGCATTACTTTTTTGCTGTAATGCAGTAATGTAAGGCATTACAGTGCAAAAATCGGTAATATTTACTTAGTTACAATTCTAAATAACTTGCGTTACAATGCATTACAATGACCCGGATTTTAGTGGTATTCAGTGTGATGGGTCAGAAAGAAGCTATTCCTGAACCTGGTAGTTTTTACTCTGCATGCTGCTAAAAACACCTCCTGGATGGGAGGTGAGTCATGACTCATGAGTTTGATTTACACTATAATGCAAATGTAGTGTAATGCCTTACATTTTAAATAGCCTATATAGTAATATTGTAGTAAGACAGTAACATGTAATCAGTAATGCAACCAGTAGTTCACCTTCTCCCGGGCCTTGTCTCTCCCCTGTTCGTTGAATGTTGGAAATCAATTTTGTAATCTCGGCCTAGAAGACCAAACCTAACCTAACGTAACATGTTGGGAAATGATAATTGAGAGACTGGAAAGTCTAGGCTAGAGGTTTTGGGGCCTACTTCCTGAACCCTAAAATAAGGACAGAGAGGGTAGAGAGAGAGAGATTCCATTAGCCTATTATGGGTAACATTTCCAAATAAGGGGCCATAATTAACAGTAAAGTAGCTATCACCTAATACTTAAGTAAGGGTTAATAAGCATTACTTAACACCATATTAGACACACATTAATTGTTATTAATGCATATGTTGAGCATTAGTAAGCAGTTACTTAACTATTAGATAACAATAGCATTTTATTATTTAACTAATAGATAAGTAAGGGCACAGTTAATAGTTAAGTAGCTATCAGGTCATACTTAACTAAGGACCAAAATTAATACTTACTTAATACAAAAGTATGGCATAACTAATGGATAAATAATACATACATATTGGGAGTTGGGACCATTATAATAGAGTTGGCTGAGGATAACTAATGGTTAATTAATGGATAGATATTGGTGTTTGGGACCCTTATATTAGAGTTGGCTGCGGATAACTAATGGTTAATTAATCCATAGATATTGGTGTTTGGGACCCTTATAATAGAGTTGGCTGCGCATATCTAATAGTTAAGTAATTAGTCTACTGTGACGTCTAGCGTTCATTCGTTCAAATCACTGTAATAATGGCAACAGGAGCCATTATATAGCAAGGATTGGACGTACACCTCTCAATGATGGTGGGGTGATGAGATGTAATTTGTTCATATACCACTTGTTAGTTTTAATAGTAAAAACCCTACAATAAATGCAGAACATTATGAAGACTAATAGTTTTGAAGCGAAACTAAACCATTCCTTTGTGAAAATTAAGTTAATGTCTGAAAATATTAGCAAGAAGTGCAGTGCATGATGGGTACTCAATCTACAGACAATATTTCGGTATTATTTATTCATTAGTTATGCCTTACTTTTGTATTAAGTAAGTGTTAATTTTGGTCCTTAGTTAAGTATGACCTAATAGCTTCTTACTACTTCTTACTGTACCCTTACTTATCTATTAGTTCAATATTTTTTATGCTATGAACTTGTAACACAAGGTGATAGTTATCTAATAGTTAAGTAACTGCTTGCTAATGTTTGACATATGCATTAATAACAATTAATATGTGTCTAATGTGACGTTAAGTAATGCTTATTAACCCTTACTAAAGTATTAGGTTATAGCTACTTTGCTGTTAATTATGGCCCCTTATTTGGAAGTGTTACCGCCTATTGTTTCCGGGTTCTACTATTGCAAGGTTGCCTGGCTCTTGCCGACCTGTAGGTCTGCGCAGCTTCATGAGCTCCACTACTAGCTCTGGGAGCTTGTAGCAGAATTCCCTTTCTACAGTCAAAAAAATAATCGCAGCATTTATTGGTTCAATATCAACAAATTCCTTCAAAAACATTTTCTGTCGTGTGACTTGTCAATACGAGCTGCCATTGACATTGAGGCAATAAATGCTCTGCATTATTTTTTGAGTCCTGACATGGAATCCTGCTACATGCTCCCAGACCTCTGTGTGTCTTGAGCGCCACCAGGGGGGTTCAGAGTTCATACTACAGGGGTCTGGTAGGAACCAGGCTAATTACAAGGGGGAGGGGGGGAAATCCCCCTTTAAGCCAGGCTCAAACTACACCACTCCCAGTAGTGTGTCCGATTTTGACGTCAGGGTGCACCGCACACTAGAAGAGAATCGCAACTGTCACTCTTATCCCTGCTCGCAACCACCGAGACAATGCCCGACGTTCTATTTCCAGTCGCAAATATCAAACACTGTTTGATTTCTGAGATTTGTGATCGGCAACCCTTTGAGCTGCCAAAGTTCTATCTTAGAACGTCGGCCGCGACGAGGAAATCTTGCCCGACAATCGCTTGCGATGGTCCTGGGGGGTAACGTTCCAGCGACTGTCACGAGGGGGGTTTTCAGCCGAGAATCGGGCCGATAGTCGTGTAGTTTGAGTCAGGCAGACTGTTCTATTAATTGTAGGAGTATTATGACGCGGCCCTTTAGGCAGACTGGAACCTGCCCATAGCAACCTATTACATTGGCATATCTCTGATAAGGATTTTTTTGCAGTCATTCTAGAATTTTACAGAATAGAGCATTGTGTTCCCGAGGGATGATATTTGTGACATCATATTGAGAACCAAGTTCTAATCAAATATGTATAATATTATGTGACGATTCTATGCATGTAACACACCTGTGATCTTCTCAATGTCTGGAGACTGGGAGTCAGAGCTGCTGCTGTCCTCCATCACCTGTCTTCTCTTCCTCACCTGGCCGTCAAAATTAGAGAAGTTAGTGCAGAAATCGTGCCAACAGGCAAAAGCCAAAGCACAGGTAAATAAACTACACACAATACAGATAATGACAAAAACATTAAAAGGGAAAATTCGGTGTGAGATAAAAATTGGTGCATTAAAAACTCATTGCTAACATGTTAACTCATCGCTAAACATCATAACAACATTGCAATGGCATTACAGAGAACCTTCAGGAAAAGATTAAGACTTGTTCATTGGAAATTTGGTGACATGTTATAGCATAGCCTCTGTGCAAAGGGGTTTAGACTGTATGTATAGTAGGGTGACCAGACGTCCCGGTTTGACCGGGACAGTCCCGGTTTGGAGTTGTGTGTCCCAGGTCCCAAGCAAACCCTCTCGGGACACAAATATGTCCCGGTTTTGGCCACCCACTACATTGCGCCATGTCTATCAGGGTAAATATATGGAAAAGATGACATGTTTACCTGCCACACTGTGGCCCACAATTAATGGCAGCCAGCGCTTGTATAGAAAGTCTGAAGGAGTCAGTTGCGATTTGTCACTCCTCCCACCTAAAATTTATCAGAATCCAGGAAATTGCATCTAAAAAAATACAAAATGTTCTGGGGGAGGACCCCCAGACCCGCCCGCCAAATATTGTCCTTCAGTCACGCATTAAGTGTCCTGGTTTCAGACTACAAAAATCTGGTCACACTAATGTATAGCAATGCGGTTTTGATGTAATTGAGTCTTGAACAGGCCTGCCAGTGGGCCCAGCTGCACCAAGAGGCTACAGTCCATTGACTCTCATTCTAAACACTGTTTGGGATCCCATTTCTTACAAACAAAATACAAGTGAACGATACCCCATACCAGGGGCAGAGTAGCCGAGTGGTCCACTTGAAAACGGCACTCTGGTGGAGGTGTCATGGGGCAGAGCCCTGTCTTTTCCTATAGAGCAAACACATAGCAAGATGTTAGCCTGTTGTAGGAGCACTGTGTGTCTTAAAGGGGTATGCCACTATTTTGGGGCTTAATACAGTTAAAATCATTGGCCAGGGTTTATAAAGGTGGTAAAGTGTCTTATTTTTCATGTTAAGCATTGTCTTGCTTTAAGACAAGTTAAAAGAGGGAGCATGTCGCTAAGCTAGTGAAAGTCAATGCATCCGTGTAGCATGCTACATGCTACAGTGATCCATTGACTTTCACTAGCTTAGCTACATACTCCCTCTTATAACTTGTCTTACAGCAAGACAATGCTTAACATGAAAAATAAGACACTTTACCACCTTTATAAACCCCAGCCAATGATTTTAACTGTATTAAGCCCCAAAATAGTGGCATACCCTTTAACAGTTTCATATGACCTGCAGATACATTATCTTTTTTCTTCTTTTCTGGTGAGAATTTTATACTGGCTGTGTCTACGGTACACTATTGTATGACACTAGATACATTATTATTATTATTTTGTAACAATTTCCGCTTTAAAAACCAACCTCTTACCTCCAAATGGTAGCATACAGACATCAGACACTTATATGTGGTATCTCGAGACAAAAATGAACAAAACACATACTGCAAAAAATAACCACAAAGCATTAGTGCAACATAAATCATGATATAAAATATAGTAATAGACAGTAATAGAATATGAAGAGTTAAGATGCAAAATCCCCTAACTCCATTTCTGAAGACCTGCACATCTATATTTTCAGAGAACACCGTTGTTGGTTTGGTTTACATTCATGTACTTGATAAAACATATAAATAGTTATATTACATAAATAAATAAATGTGCCATTTTGATAGCTTTGTATTAAATAAAAATGAATTAATATTATTTTCTGAAATGGCACTTATTGGGGTTTGCATCTGAACTATTCATATCTACTGTACTGTACATTCATAGTCTTGTCCAGAGCATTCATAATCTATCAAAAATAAGTCAACCAGGCAAAGTAATGTGCGTGGGGATAAAGGTTTTTTTTGATTCATGAACTTGTTTTTAGCCTCATAACACACACAGTTGCGCCCTCTACCACTGAAATCCAAATCAAATCCAAGAGAAGGCAAGTCCAATTCCGTGTCTCATTGCGCACTTGTGCACTTCGGGTACTATGTTTCAGTGCATAGGGCATTCACGCTGAAATTTCCAGTAAATGCAGTGCACTGAAAGTGCCCGGGTGCTGCCCTAACAACGGTCAAAAACACAGTGCTTGAACAATGGACACAGCATGCACTATGACTGCCATGTTGTTAGCAAAATGGAGGAAACGTGGCGTGCAGTTCAGTAGAAGAGTTCGATCAAGAGTCTCTAAATTCTGTATATTATGTCGCCGAGACACCAACCTTCTCTTGCCAGGCCAAGTCTTGTAAGATAGTTGCCGTTTGGGGTGCAGGAAAAATACAAGCACAAGACGCTGTGCAATGTAAACAGTACAACCGATATTTCGGTGAGCTAATGCTATGCTCGCCCATCACTTCCAGTGAGGGGACAGTACATAGTGCCCAATTTTTTCCACGACACTATGCAGTAAAGACCTCAGTGCACTTGTGTGCACTATGCACTAATCTTCAGTGCACACAAGTGCAAAATATGAGACACGGAACAAGTCATAGGATACCCATATAGTTGAGAAATATGTTGGTGACGAAGCTCACAAAACAGCTCCATGAGTACTGTAAGCTCATCTGTCATCAACAGTTAAGTCTGATGACCTTGGGATGTTGGGAACAGCTATGTGGCAATTTTCTGGAGCAGGCGTCACTCTTAATTATTTAAATCTCTGAGGGTGCTGGCCCAAATTTGAAATTCAATGTTTCAAGAAGGAGGCCGCACCTTGCATAGTAGTGTTTTTTATTGCACAGACGCGTTTCAGCGTGTGCCTTCTTCAGTGTGCCGAAACGCGTCTGTGCAATAGAAAACACTACTATGCATGGTGCGGCCTCCTTCTTGAAACACCTATATGGCCTCATGGTTAAGGTCAGGGTTAAGGTTTGGTTCTTTACCAGTAGAAAAAAAATGGGTGGTGGAGCAAATGACCAGTGCACATCTGTGTATACAGTACATCACCTCACTGTGAACAGAATGTTTTTAACATGCAAAGTAATAAAAATGTTACTTGGTATTTCACCTACCCGTTCATTTGATGTAGCAATCACCAGTGCGTTTGGCACTAATATGGCAGTTTTGGTTTTCTTAATGACAGCTACAGAAAGCACCGAGATCACAATCTGGAACAAGTGATGGATAAATGAAATAGAATCAGAAGGGTATCAACAATGTCTATATACAGTCCAACACAAAGATAGTGTATGTGTGCTAGATTTTCTAACAGGGTCAGTGGTGTCATATGTACTTCAGTAACTGCATATCTCAGTCTATTACACTGACTATTGTAAAACATGTAGGCCTACTGTATAACCTTATAATACATCTGTGGTTAGTTTTCACTATCTGCTGCTGTGTGGGGTTTAGTGAGTATCCACATACCTTAGTATCTTTGCCAAAGACTTTGGAATGAAAACATATCCAGTTATCAGAGACAAACAGTCTCCCCTGGTACAGGATGTCTTTCTGTAGAGCGCAGGTGTAACCTGAAGATGCATAGACACATTAGGAAGTACACACTTAACATTAATTGACCACACAAATGGCAAAAGGTTTGTGTCTACGGTATTCGTGCTTCATGCTTATGACACACAAAGTTGTTAACAGAATACTTACTGAAATTAGAAATTAAGAAGAAAGAAAGAAAGAAAGAAAGAAAGAAAGAAAGAAAGAAAGAAAGAAAGAAAGAAAGAAAGAAAGAAAGAAAGAAAGAAAGAGAAATTAAAGGTACACTGTGCAGGAAATGGTCAAAAAAGGTACTGCAACTATGCTGCTCATTGAAACTGGGCTGCCTGTTGCCAAATTTGATCTTTTCATGAAAGTGTACTAAGTGATAAACTAACATTTTCTAGTATGGCCCAAGTACAGTCATTTTTGCAACTAAAAATGGCTATTTTTGGAAATTCAAAATGGCGGACCATGGAGAAGATCCCCCTTTTCATGTATGAAAAGTGCAATTTTTCCAGTCATAATGAATACTTAGAATGTGATGGTGATGGTAAGTATTCATGAAAAAAGCAACATTAGTGAATGGGCAGCATGAATTCTGGAAAAAAACAACTAAAAATCTCACACAGTGTCCCTTTAAGAAAGAAATAAGAAAGAAAGAAAGAAAGAAAGAAAGAAAGAAAGAAAGAAAGAAAGAAAGAAAGAAAGAAAGAAAGAGGAGTTAAAGAGGAGTTAAAAGTGTAATTGCGATAAGAAAAAAAACAGAACAGCATCTTACTTTGCTTCAATGGTTCATCATTACTGATCTCTTTGAAAAGCTTGTGATACTGCAAGTTTGTTTTTGAAAGCTGAAATTGGCCAAAAAATATCATGGCAATTATTTATTTCAAACATCATTAACAAAATTTCGGAAAATAATAATATTATGATCTAAAGTCAACACAAACCTGATTAGGTTGAGATTTCTTGACCTCTGGTTTTGACTCTGGGTCACTTTGAACTTGTGACAACAGAGAAGGATCAAATGTTTTTGACCTGTTGGGGTCATAGCAAGCTATGTTTTATTAACAGTTAACATATCACTTAAACATAAGTTGTTCAGATTAAAATATGCTTGATAACATTCCAATTTCATTCAAGCAACAGCACTCTCTCTCTCTCTCTCTCTCTCTCTCTCTCTCTCTATCACACGCACACGCACACACACACACACACACACACACACACACACACACACACACACACACACACACACACACACACACACAAGCCAGTGTGGAAGTCTTGTACCTGACAAGCACTGGTTTGCGCTTTCTCCTCAGTGACTCTGACTGCGGATCTGAGAATGCCATCCTACCATTTGGGGCTGCCCTGCTCTGCCTCTCCTCTCCCCCATGCTCAGTGTCAGAGCTGGAAAATGGGATCCACATCTCAAAGAATTAGAGTTTCGCTTGTAAAATGGATTTTTGCACATTATTGCCACTGTTTCCTACCACAATCTTATATATTTTTTAAAAATCACATTATTCTATTACACTCTGTATATGTTCTGTAAATTGTTTCGTCCTCCCAACGTTCATTAGTGATTCATAGACAAAATGATGACATTTGTAAATATAGAAATGTGGACTAATAATTATTATAATAATAATAGAACAATTAATAATAGTAATACTAACAATTATTATATTGTAAGAAGAGACATAGAAGACAATGCTGTGGTATTAGGCCACAACAAAAATAACCCCATGAACACACCAAACATGACAAAAGTTACATGAAGCTGGGAACCCGTCACTCAGAGCAGCAATGACACACGCGACAAAAAATGCAAAAGAGGAGGGTTACAAGCAGAATGCAAGCATTGCGACATTCTGATCGGCTGCTGCGGCTGTTGCTGACCGCGTCATAGCTTATTACCGTAATATTCGATGAAGTTCATCTACAAACTATTGTTGATATCACTCAAATCGCTGCTCGTACCCAAAATGCTTTTTGTCACTTTTGTCACCAGCACTTCTATTCAAAGTCAGTTAGGCTACTTCCAGTGTGCATGCATGGTAAGACTAAGCAAATAGAGATACATGTACAGGTAAGTATTTTTTGTAAGTAAGTTTTCTTAATATTAATACAATATTGATATCTACACAATACTTTGACATGACAGGTGACATGCCATGACAGGTTAATGGAACAGTCAACAATTGACTTAAGGTTGTGCACTAAAACAAAAACCACATCATAGGTGCAGCAGGCTTGTACGAAATTCCGAATGGAAAGAATTTAAATTCAAAATAATGCCATAATACGAACACTAGGTGGTGCCATTACCTTCAATTTCTTTGAATTTTAATCTACACCATCCATTGAAAGTACATACAACACCACCACCTAGTGTTCATATTATGGCATTACTTTGAATTGAAATTCTTTCGATTCGGAATTTCGTACAAGCCTGATGTGCAGAGAGTATTGTCTTTTTACTGTTCAGTCATGGAGCTACTGCTTTGTATGCATGCACACACAGGTAGGCCAACTCTTTGCATCCTCCTGCTCGTGCTCTGTCTGCTGCACCTGTCTATTCATGGTCTCAGGTACAGTAAGAAAAGTTTTATACTGTCATTGCCTCCAGTTTAACGCCTTCATCTCATGGACTTGTTTACCACTTTGGCTTTGGTTTTTTTTGGAAATATATATTTTTGGTTTTTTTCAACTTTATTTAGACAGGACAGTGAAGAGTGGGACAGGAAATGAGTGGGAGGGAGAAACAGGAGAGGATCGGGGAATGACCCGGGTCGGGAATCGAACCCAGGTCGCCCGCGTAGCAGTCCAGTGCCCAGCTGACTAAGCCACGACTGAGCATTTCGCTTCAGATTTTGACCTTGTAAAGAAATACTGAGCAGCTAAAAATGAAGGCTGCATAATGTTATCATTATTAAGCTAATGTGTTTCTTAATATGCAGCATTTTTAGATGTCATGAACAATGGCTTGTAGATATTAATAAAGAAGGTTCAAGTCAAGGATTGTAGAACGTTTATCTTTTTGGATTATAATTGAGCAGATATTTATAGGACATGACCTTATTGTCAAAGTAAATAATTACTCTGCTTGTTTACCCAACTGGTTACAAAGTCCCCTAAAGTGCATTTGCAAAACAAACACAGACTGTACCTGTTAGCACTAGTTAGTTGACTGAGGAACACAACCCTTTTTTTAAGCTTTGTGCAGATTATGCTGACCATGCTTTTAAATAATGCCATTCTGTAAACAGAGTTGCTTCTTGAAAACACAAACCATTGTGGCAGTTTTTTTAATCAGTTTAACTTGCACTGTTTCTTATATTGTTATATTCTTAACTCCTTGAAGGACAATGTACTGCATAAGTAATATGCAGGAAATACATTGCCTTGATCTCACCCACTTTTACTAAGCATTTACACATAACTTTTCAACAGTTTTGAGCTGATCTAAGACTGTAGAAAAATCATTGCACATACCATGTTGCAAAACTAGTCCAGGAGCACATTGCCTACAGATTGCCTAAAAGTTTAATTGCATGCACGTTGCTGTTTGTCAGCGCATTACACTTTGATTTCAAAATGATGGCCAGATCTGTAGCAGGTCAGTGGGGTCAAGCTTACCGCACGTTGCTTGAAGCAGCCTGCACCTTACAGGTGGAGCATGCAGGCCTTGGTGGGGAGAAGTTTCTGCGATGGTTGGAAGAAAGAGCACAGTCTTCAGACGTAAGGTGCCTCTCCATGAGGGAAGATGTCAAAGGAGACTAACTGGTCAGCTGTAGAGGACTCAAAGGAGACTGTTAAAGGAGACTTCAGCCATGCCTGCAGGACGTCATGCAGCTTCAGAGACTTCAAGGTTATGGCCAGGTGCTATTGGACATTTATGAATCCAAGTATGTGTCCTCATGACACAGGGAGTGAAGGCACATCCCAGCACTGCGCCAGCGTTAGTCACTCATTTACCTTTCACCCTCAACCCTCAGGAGACCGGGCTGTTTTAGCAACTAATATGGCCAAGTAGGGTCATTTATGGCCCAGACGAGTTTATATAGGAACATGGCTCTAAATTCACACCAGGTGAAATTTCAGTTTGGCTGGTAGAAAAGACTAACTTTTGCTATAGCCACTTTAACCCTTAGTGAGTGTTTGTTTGGCTGGTAAGATTAACATCTACTAGCCATTTTAATGGTCCAGTATTCCTAAACACACTCTTCAACCCTGTGGATAGCCAAGGGGTGCGTTTCTCGAAAGCGTAGTTGTTAGCCAGTTAATAACTTGGGTAGTTGCCAATGATAAATTGCATTGCAAACAACAAAGCAGCTAACGTGGTTAACAACTATGGTTTCGAGAAATCCACCCCAGATGAGTTGAAGCTGTAATAGCTGCAAAAGGTGTATCATATTGAACCGTATGGGTTGGGGATGGGATGGCAGTTCAGTTCATATGTGAGTCAAGGCAGGTTAGCTAATAGTTTTGGTAATACAGTGTAATTACTTATCTTTACAAAGTACAGTCCCATGGGTGGGTTTTTTGCAAACCCATGGGTGTTTTTTGTAAACTGTGCAATAGGCCTATACCGATTATTTCACTGTTCCGACCCGACAGGTTGGTGGGGGGGAGTAATTAACCAGTGCTTTCCCCATTCCTCCTCCATGACTGAGGTACCCTGAGCACTGCCCTTGGGATGCCATTGGGGGCTACCCCCTTGCACGGTTAAGGCATAAATGCAATTTCGTTGTGTGCAGTGTGCAGTGAACACTTGTGTGCAGTGGAGTGCTGTGTCACAATGACAATGGGAGTTGCCTAGGTGGCCTTTTTCACTTTCACTTCACTTCACTATAAGGGGATGACAAAGGAGACAACGCATTATTACCCAGAGGGGATGGAAAAGGACAACTGTGTGGCAGTCATTTTGGCAGTCATTCAAGGTACATAGGCATGTATGCACATATTGTTTTAGTAAAAATGCATGAATAAGCCTACCAAACAAATCGAAACTTAGAGTTTATGTTTTTCCCCTCAAGCAAAAAAAAGAAAAAAGTTTCACTAGGCCTATGTCTAGAATAGCCTAATCAGAGATAGTAGAAGGTAGGCAATAGGAGCTTCAGATGTTAAACAAACCATTGTAGGTTGTAGTATGCGTAGGCTATAAAAGGTATGGAACAGATGAATAGACTTCAGCCGATAAATTGTAGAATATAGCATAGGCTACTGAACAATAAACCAATTAAGATTGTCCCATTTTTTCTATTAGGTAACGACATGTTAACAGTAATCACACAGCAAATTGCCGAAAACAGTGTGCCACTTGGCAGGTGCAATTTCGAGC
Source organism: Engraulis encrasicolus (assembly GCF_034702125.1). Classification (NCBI taxonomy): domain Eukaryota; kingdom Metazoa; phylum Chordata; class Actinopteri; order Clupeiformes; family Engraulidae; genus Engraulis; species Engraulis encrasicolus. The sequence continues at coordinate 13,411,579 of NC_085859.1, forward strand.
TCGTTAATTCTCGCCCTCCCACTCGATTTGGGATTCATCCCCGTTTTTCTGTCAGAAATCCTATCTCGAGAATGTCAGTCATTTCATCAGTTGACGAGAGTATTAAGGCAAACGGAGTGGAAGGAGACGACAGCGGGGATGACTGGGAAATCGGCCTGGGCAATCTCATTATTAATTTAGACGAGGATCTGGAGAAAGATCGGCGTAAATTGGAGATGAATCGAGTTTTGAGCATAAAAAGCAGCGTAAAACGGTGCGAGGATATAGCCTTCAGTTGTGCCAGCACTGTATTGGACGGCCTTACGAATCAATCCGCACAGCCGCCCGCTCCTGTCGCCCGAGGAAACGCACCTTGCAAGGAACCGTCGAAAAAAATAAAAGTGAAAAGGGCCAATTTTCCAAACGCGAAGGATAAGATTGTATCGCTTGATACGGCATATGGAATTCCTGAAGTATGCATTGGTAAAAGACAGGAGAGTCAAGGACGCCTCACTGAGGCAATGGAGATGAATTCGGCAGTGGAGCAGGAGAAGCTCGCTAAGCTGAACACAAGTGATGTAACCATTTCTTGCGCCAAAGGCAAAGAGGAGAAAAGAGGTAGCAAAGCCCACGGCAGGACTTTGAAAAGGGAGAGGGATACCGCGAGGACGAGAAAGGAAAAGCAAGGTGATGCGCTGGCCAGCCTCAGTTTTAACGGGGTGCGTGCGACTGAGAATGATTGCGCTGTCCAAGCTGAGGAGAATCCATGTCATTGTGAAGACGGCGAAATGGGAGACAGTAGAGGGGGAGTGGGCGCGCGGATAATGGGCAGCGCTATTGTTGTGAACAATCTCGAAGAAATTGACGCACCGGCGAGGACAGCGAAAACGGTAAGAGAGAGACCGAGGTGGCCGCCTTTGTTATATGTTTTGGTGTGTCTGCCACACAGACTACAGACATGTCTTTTCCCTCGTACAATTAATTAAAATGGCATCTAGTAGTGTGGGGATCTGTGGTTACCTCGATGTCGCCATGGAGGTGTGCCAGCTTGAATTACCATGTCATCTATGAAAATACCCAATAACAGAGTATACCGCCGTGGCAAAAGCTGGTGGGTGGGTGGAGTAGGCCAGAAATACCCTCACAAATGTGTCCGCAAAATAGACATTCGTTTTGAAATGTGACAACTCTGTATTTCTATGGCTGACAAAATGTGTGGTGTAGGCCTAAGTCACAGTCTCTGATAGCACACTGGCATAGCCCATAACACTGACATGAATGTCAGACATGTGTTTTTTCTGTGTCAAAACTGGATGGGCACTGCCAACAGGCCAATGGCCCAGGTGGCCCGTGTTACTTCCTGTAACCTGTATGATAAACCTATATGACCCTGCCACACAAACAACACTCAAAATGGACATAGCCAAATATCGTTCCTTCCCTAGGTGTAGGCCTATTTTTTTGTGACAATGACAGTTGTACAAGTGTTGTGCCATGGCATTCGTGTGCAGAGTCCCCCACTGCAGGCTGTTGTCAAATTTTACTGGCTGCTGTTTTGTTGGGGTGTGTGTGTGTGTGTGTGTGTGTGCAGTATGTTTTTGGGGGCTCTCAAGCTTTTGTGTGTGTGTGTGTGTGTGTGTGTGTGTGTGTGTGTGTGTGTGTGTGCGTGCCTGCGTGCCTGCGTGCGTACGTACGTCCGTGCGTGTGTGTGTGTGTGTGTGTACAGTATGTTTTTGGGGGCTCTCAAGCTTTTTACTCCCGAGACCTAGTTTCCTTTAATAATGCATATCTTCCTGGGTCTGTATAAGCTATTTCCCTATGCATACACAGCAAGGGTTAAAATAACCATTTCTTCTCTAGTGTTGTTGGCCTTTGTTATACTGAAAGAACTCTAGAAGTAGCCTCCTGTTCTGAACTGGATGCCATGTAAATCTCTATTCGTGATGGTGACCATCTCCAAGATACATTAAGTATACTGTAGGCTACAAGGGTGGTCAATTGTCCGGTTTGACTCCCGACCCAACAAGTTAGTGCGGGGAGCCACTAACTGTTCCTCTCCCCCATCCTGTTCCATGACTGAGGCACCAAACCGTCCCACCGCACTGCTCCCCTGGCGCTTTATGGGGCTGCCCCCTTGCACGGGTGAGGAGGCATAAATGGAATTTCGTTGTGTGTAGTGAACACTGTGCACTGGAGAGCTGTGTCACAATGACAATGGGAGTTTGGGCTTTCACTAGCCTGATTATCATTGACTTGTTGCGTCACTAGGAGGGCACGGCCTGGCTAGGCTTTCTCTTCAGATGCTGGTGCTGATGCTGATGCCAGTAACAAAAAATAAGGTACACTGACATAACATGCTGGACATTTTATAGCCTACATTTTTATAGTGTTTAGATGTAAGCCATGATTCATCTCAAACCCACAAGACCGTATCCATTTTAAGAATAATAGGTGAGAGTTTTGCTTGGGATTTTAAAAGGGTCTTTCTTGTAAAGGCCCTGTGGGCCAGATGAAATGGTTCAGTGGGCCGCATGTGGCCCCCAGGCCTGAGATTGCCCCCTGTTTGATAATGATTACCTTTTATTAGACTGTATAGGGTGGGGCAAAATATTAGGCTGCATTAAATGCTGTTTAGATGTTGAATTTAAAATGGCAGAGAGTAACAAACACTGGAAAGCTGGAGTTTTTGGTACACTGGTTGATTTTTCTTTGTCTAACACATGGGAAAGGACATGAAGTCTTCAGTTGGTATAACCATTAACACCCTGGCCATTAACACGTTAAGACACAGCGTTATACATTTGCTGTTATCAGAAAGGCAATGACAAAGTCATAGTGCAGTACTAAAGGCCCGGTGTTATGTCATAGTGTTGTAGTACTATGGTAGTTAACTTTCCAATGAGTATTACAGCGTTCCACTGGTGGAATGGCGTGTATTAAGGTACACATTGTCAATAGAACTACAGTATTTCCCAGACAATGAAGTGAAATACTGGGGAGGTGTCAGTGTGGTTAGTCCAGTGATTCTCAACCAGGGTGCCGGGGCACCCTGGGGTGCCGCAGGCCCCCCTCAGGGGTGCCGCGGAAACATGACTGATAAATGAATTGTGTAGTATCATATATATTTGTCTAAATTAATAAATGAATGCTAGTCAGTGGAATCTTTCATCTGCCATTTGCGCACAATGAAGTAAATTTAGGTCGCCCCAGCAAGCTGCAAAATCAAACGTAGGTTATGTGACGTCTTCAAATGTGTTACTTTTCTAAGCTTGTGTGGTAATGAATGCAATGCCATGTTACGGCTTGTTGGTTTGGGGTGCCTTGACATTTTTCATGAATTGAAAGGGTGCCTCGCCTAAAAAAAGGTTGAGAAACACTGTGGTTAGAGTTAGAATCTAAGGGAAGCTCTGTGGGAGGGATGAATGGCAGCATTGTGGAATTCTGGAATAAGAGTAATCTGGTTATATAGTTACAATATACAAATGTCAACGATTAGTTTCCAAATCTGGTTTGACCTTTTAATGATTTCGTACAGAGGTTCTGGAGCTGTGAAATTGAGCACTGGAGCACCTCTATTTGTATTGCTGTTTGGAGCTGATTATATCCAATCGCTAACTTTTGGTGATGACACATCTGTTCATATGTAATGCATCATTGTTCACCCATCCTCATTTGTCCCTCCCCTTTTCACTGAATGGGTATTTTGGATTTTTTTTAACCTTGCGCCAGAATATCAGACTCAAACGCAACGTGTCGGGCAAAGATAACTTACCACAAGCTTTCTGATGTCAAGGCCAGCCTTTGTTTCCCTCCATTTACTTTTTTTTTCTTGGCTAAATGAGACCTGTCAGAAGTCTTATTACAGCCCTAGTCTGACTCTTCGTTTTATCTCCAAATTGATTTTCCAAACCTACCAACATTTTCGATCATAGTTGAGTAACCCCATTTTCTATGTGCTTGGATTGTAGAGGTACAAAAAAACAAAAAAAAAACTAAAAAAAATCAACAATCAAATCAAATGGTTGCAGTACATTGGTTATCCTTAATACATGTCACACACATGTATATTATGCAATTGTGTATTTTGTATATGCTGCTAGACACCCTCATTTTCTCAAGGATCAATAAAGTTACTGTACTCTCTACCCTTGTCTACTGGAGTAGAGAGTACAATCTTCATTTGACAAAGGTGTTACATGAAAAGGTGTGAAGAGTTATTAATCTTCCACATCCCTAGAGACAGATGACAGCTTCCAATGGTGATGACCTGTTAATCCTGTCTAGTGTTACTGTGAGGTGTGAGTGCGAGTTGTGGTCCCTAGACTAGACGACTGCTGTGGCATTGATGAAGGCAAGGCAAGGCCATTTATTTCTATAGCGCATTTCATACATGGAAGCAATTCAATATGCTGTACAAAGAGATAAAAAAAAAACATGCAAAGCAGAACAACTACAAAAAAGAGAAAAGACAAAAAGCATTAAGGCATAAAGGCATAAAAACAATAGCAGCGCAAGGCGTGCTGTAAAAGAAAATAAAAGCACCTGACAAAGGCAGATATAAACAAGATAAAAAAAGGCAGGGATAAAACAGGAAGATAAAAAGAATAGCAGATAAAAAAGTAAAACCTCGCTAAAATCTAAAAGAAGGCATCTGAAAACATCTGATGAACAGTTGAACTTTCTAGGATTGGATCACAAGGTAGAATGATATGTACTGCTGTAGAATATACATGGTGCTCTATATACCCCCCCCCCCAACCCCGCCCCCCCTCATTGATTGTTGGCTGTTCCTCTCAACCAACCACCCTCCTCATCCAAGATATGCAGCTCTTTATGTGTCTTTGAAAGTGTATTCCCTGTCAAAATGTACGTAGTGTTTCCCTTTAAAAAGTGTAGATGCAATGCTGAGCCCTGCTCTGATGCAGTTTGCTGAATATCTTTCTTAGTTTCTCAGATAAACCAGATGCTTTAGCAACCAAGGCATCACCATGTGCATTACTTTTGTCTGTGTCAGGTTGTTCTCTGAATTTTCCTGTATTTTGACGGTCTGTTTAATGTCTGCTCTGTTGTCCTGTTTAATGTGTGTGCATATTTCCTCCCTTCTCAGTGGGTGGTGAGTCATTGGTTGTGGATTTGTTTTGTAGACGCACATTTCACCTTTACATTGTTTTTGAAGTTTTCACATGCAATACCCCTCATGTTGCTGTTGCAGTTGCAGGTGCGGACTCGCTCAGTGGGAACCAACACGCAGGAGCCGGGAAAGGCCTGCGATACCCCCACACACATGGGGCCATGCCAGCCGGGCACCAGTGTCAACCTAGAGGGAATTGTGTGGCACGAAACAGAGGAAGGTGAGCAGCAGTTTACTTGTCTTGTCTTGAAGTATTTTGATGTTGTTGACATTGTAGATCCTCACAAAAACATGATTTGTTATTTGAGGCTTATTAGACCCAATATACACCAAAATCAGTCATAACACACACAAAGGACTTAAACAACTTTTACATGTCTTAAGGCAAAAGAAACCACTAAGTGTTTAAGTTAAACAGTTAGACATAATGAACTTAATTCATAACACACACAAAGGAAATTACACACAAAGGAAAATACATCTTCTTCGACTTTCACTACAAGCCTGCCACATGCCTCATTGGTTGTCCTTGGTGGACTAAGGTATCAGACAGAGGGGGTTGAAGTTAGTTTCACTTTCCCCTAGCAGAAGCACTGGACGCAATGTTTGGACATATTATGATGAAAGAATAGTTGGTCCCATTAAGAACAATATAATCATCTTAGAATCATGAGGACTATGCTTGGCCTTGCACCAGTCAGTGTCAACCTTCTGCGGTATTGTCTGGGACTACAGTAATTTGAGTGAAAAGAAGCATAGGTCTATTTATTATCAGAGGTGAATGTGCCAGGGAGTCCTGCTGTGGAATTTGATGGCGTAAGTTCCATCAGTAATCTTGTTTGTTATTCCTTGTCTGTTCTATTTTTTTAAAAAATATATAAAATTGCTGCACTTTTTTGTTGGTTATCATTATGTGGGATTGGTTAGATTTAGTTCAAGCTAACTTCTGCTATTTCTTTTCTTTTCTTTTCTTTACTTTACTTTACTTTACTTTACTTTTCTTTTCTTTTCTTTTCTTTTCTTTTCTTTTCTTTTCTTTTCTTTTCTTTGCGTGTGTCTATACCTGCCAAATATACTGTACATATGAACTCAACCTGACTATTTGTTTTCAGGTGTGCTTGTAGTGAATGTCACATGGAGGAAGAGGACCTATGTAGGAACTCTTCTAGACTGCACCAAACATGACTGGGCACCTCCAAGGTCAGTTACGTATAAGCTCAGATATAATACCTGTTATAAGACCTGTAGCATGGGGCAAGGTCTTTGAATAGGCTAGAGTATTACATTTGAATACAGTATGGTAGGGCAGTGGTTCCCAACCTATGGGTCGGGACCCAACCAGTGGGTCGCCAAAGATCCACAGGGGGTCGCGAAGCCCTCTTGATTTTAAGGGGTTTCATTTTAATACCATATGTAGCCCATGTTGAATAAATGCATAATAAAGCATTTAAACTAATATAGAAGCAACACAATGTAAGTGATACATTAAACAGTTATTCTATATTTGACTGAAGACAAATTGAGGAATAAAATGATAATTAATGAGTATCATGTGACTCCCTCTCGTGCGGCCGCTCGCGCGGTCACCACAGCTTACAATGGTAAAAACATGGGTCCCTGAAGAAAAAGGTTGAGAACCACTGTGGTAGGGGGTACCCAATTTGTTGCCCATGGTGGTAGACAGTGGGCCACAAGAGAAAATGGTGAGTGGGCTGCTGGCCAAAAAAAAATTGTCTCATGTTGTTTTGCCTTTATTATGCACAGGACAGGGAATGATAGACTGGTAAAGAGTGGGGAAAGAGACTGGTAGGCAGCGGCAAATTACCAGGGCCGGAATTGAACCTGGGTTGCTGGCATAGCAGACTAGGGCCCTTCCGTTAGAGCCATATAGGGACGCAGATTTTCCAAGTATTTTTTGCGTTGCGTACAACCCCTTCTTTAACTTCACTAATGATCGAAAAGGTGAATGCACTTTTTAGTTTTATGACTTAGACATCCTCACACTTAAAACCTTAAGGTTTTTGCATTGTAATTTGTTCATACACTACTTAATAATTGTCAATATTAACCGTCATAATGCCTGTCTGCTTTCATTTTAAGATTCTGTGACTCACCGTCCACTGATGCTGAATCGCAAGGAGGACGTGGCCGCAGCAAACGGATGCGATTGGCCATTTCCGAGCCAGTGCTGGTGGAGCCTCTTCTTCCAAAGGTTCGAGCACTACCGCACAAGAGACGTGGCATCAGCAGCAAGGGACGAAGAGGAAGCCTCAACCTGCTCAACAACTGCAGGACGCCTCCATACTACACAGAGGAAGAGCTGAAACCTACTCCGTTACTGCAAGGGAAGAGGAAAATCAAAGCTCCCGCCGAACTGGACCTGACGTTGGTAAACGAAGAGGTCAAGAATGGTAACGGGAAAAGGATACGAGCCAAATCTCGTAGCGCGCCCACCACACCCCAGGGGAAGTCCGACCCAGTGTTCCTGGAGCAGACTGCGTGCCCGTCGCCGATGCTGATTGACTGCCCCCACCCAAACTGTAACAAGAAGTACAAGCATATTAACGGACTGCGGTACCACCAGTCACATGCACACTTAGATGCTGATAGGAAACCAGACTTTGGGGTAGAGAGTGAGGATCGGCTCACTGATGAGGAGGAGAGTAGCGGCGGGCCGTTGAGGAGCTTGACCTTCAGCTGTACTGACAATAACAGCCCTTCGTCCTCTTCCTCTAAAAAGGCAAACTCTCCACCCAAGCTTGGTGTGGTAGGACCATTGAAGAGCAGAAAGATGATGGTAAGTATGGACACAGGCCCTTTGATCGCTTCCAAATCACGAAGGCATCTAGTAACCAAAGATGGTTCTGCTGATGACTTGAGCAACCTACCGATCATCTCAAACATGACCGTGGTTTTGGAGAACTGCCTTATTACTGACCGTAGTTCCTCAGTAGAAATGCCAAAGCTGGAGGCTGAAGACTTGATTGACAAGACTGAGATTGTTGACCCGATTAAAAAAGAACTGGGAAAAACAGAGAAATCGTCAAAGGTTAAGGGTGGAAGGTTCATTGTGACGCCTCCTGCTCCTCCAAAGCTCATTGCCATTCCAACAACCACGCTGTCTTCTAGCAGTGCAGATGCCACGTGCCATTATTCATCTCCCACTGTCTCTCTCACAAAAACCAAAAGTCTTAACGTGAAACCCATCAAGCCAAAACTAGACATGATTGTGCAGCCTACTCTACCAAGTCCAACCCTGGTCACTTGCAAAGATAGTAAAAGGAAAGACAAACAAAGACTTAAAGACAGACACTCAAAGGACATCAGAACAATAAAGTCGGAAAATGTACACATTAAAATGGAAGAATCTAAAGTTATGGCGAAAGACTTTTCCATTAGCCTTTTGAAGGAACACTTGAGTAAGCAAGAGGTCTCCAATGGTTCAAGCGAGACTCAGGAGAGTCGAATGGCCAGTATAAGAGCTGAGGCTGACAAAGTTTACACATTCACTGACAATGCTCCAAGTCCTTCAATCGGTGGTTGCTCCAGACTTGACTCAAGCTGTATTGCAAATGGCGATAACACCACCAGTAAGACAAATAGCCCTGCTTACTCAGATATATCAGATGCCGCGGATGACGGTGCTTCGGACGGCCGATTTAACACAAAGCTGAAAGTAAACTCCAACACTGACTCAAACCCCATCCACAGTATAACATCCAGGGTTGCCCCTGGCACTGTAAAAGACACCCAATCTTCTCCTCTCTACCAAGGTTACGACGCTTACTGTCTCCAGGGATATGTTCATGCAGGGCAGGCAAGCTCCTCCTCTTTCCTCAAGGTCTCTACTGCATACGATGGCAAAATGAAAAATGACGATTTAGATGAAGTAGCTGAAGAGTTTAAAATCACAGAATCAACCGACTCCAAGAAAAAGGACTTGGGTATCTCCAGCTCTCAGTCACAGCTTCAGATGGTGATGACAGACACTCAAACCACACTGGCTCAGTCCCTTTACTATGGGCAGTATTCCCGAGGTATGAAAATTGACCAAAAGCTGCTAACGCCATCAGTTGGTAGCCATGGCAGACCGAAACCTTTTGAGGCAAGTCCTGAGGAAGTGCAGCATAACAAACTAAAAGCAGCCCATATGGTGCGGGACCTGGAGCACAGTGAACAAAAAGACGAACTGCGAGATATGTCTGTATCAAGTGTTATCTCTAAAGGGGTCAACTCTGTTAAGGCCAGTGGTGGCAACAAAATTGGACAGCACTCGTACTTTGAGCTGGAGAAGCCCCAGCAGCAGGTTAAGTCTGCCCTCATCACACTGATGAAAGACCAGAGACTTGAGCTTGAGGAACACAAGTCTGCTGGCAAGGACTTGCCCGAACAGATCCAACTGGACTCAAATGTGTCATGTGTTAATAATGTAAGTGATTATGATGTATTCTCTCATTGATGGTGACTTTCATTTTGCAAGGCTAGTACCATCCTAGTGCCTCTGTTAAGTATTGTATTTCACTACAGTACTGTCTGTCAGGGAGTTCCTCTAAGGCTTTGTTTTTGTTTAGAGGCCTATGGAGAATAGTGGATTGAAAGCAATGATGTTATATCTTATGTTAGAAAGAGTATACCTTCCAGGAAGTGAATGCTTGCTATTAAAGAGAGTAGCAGCTAGTTTTTCATGTATTCTTTGCATGAAGTGAAGTTCACATTCAATCAAATATGTAAGAACTGAATTTTACATGAAATGGACAGTACTATATTTTTAAACAAATCTAATCATTTAGCATTTTTGCTCATTCATATCAGTGTTCATATTTTTCACCATATAGGTGCTGCGTATAAGTGCTGTCAAACTGCTTTGATAAGAATGGAGGATGAAGGTTCTAAGCAATGTGGGTTCCACAGACCATAGTGTGGAATTCTTAGAATGTTTGTGGTACAGCATATTCCTTTGGAGAACATTCAGACATTTACATGGTTTAAAAACTGTAACAAATGTTTTAGTGTCCTTATTGTGTGACTGTCACATGAAATGTGAACACCATCCACCATTAATAACAAGCATGAGCATTCCCTTTATGATAGCCTTTCCTCCAAAGAAAGACTGTCACCTACTGTATACTAACGATGTACTTATGTGTAGCCTGTAACGTGTACGATGTGCAACAGGAATGGGCAAGTCCTACATTTTGTGGCAAATGTTATCACACATGGATAACCCCATGATGTCACAAACAAACCAACTACAATCGAGTATAATGAGTATACCCTACATTTGATAGTAGTCTTTCCTCCTGATGTAGGATTGTGAGCCCCTGTGCTGGGCTAGACCCTACCCTGCCAAGTACACCACCTTGCTGAATCAGGAGATGGCCAACAAGGGCCCAACAGAGCTCCACTCAGACAAGGCTAAAGATCTGGACAGGCCTCCTGAATCAGACACCAAGATGGGAGTGGAGTTGCTAAACAAGGAGCCAGAGAGTCCTCGGAGAGAGGACCACGAAGAGATTGGCGATAAAGCCTACGATCGGGACACGATGGGGGAAGCCCATGAGTTGAAGAGCGGGCCTCTGGGATGTGGGAGCTTAGCGTTGAGCCCTCAGCAGCAGTCCTACGTTCAGTACCAGCACTCCTATCCATTCTTGCACCTGTGTGAGCCCAGTAACCATGCCTACAGGGTTATGTCCCCAGCACTCGTGTCCAGTTACGCAGGTGAGTCTACGTTTCCATGCCAGTATGCTAAAAAATAAGAATAGAACCATTGTTTTTTTTGTTTTTTTTGCATAATTATTCTTTTATTGTAATTGGGTGTTCTTTGGGGTAAATTACCACACTTAATTCACCATTATTCATCCCGGTTTCTCCTCCATCAGGTTTTCACTATCCCTTGTATGGGAAGACTGCTGGGAGGGAGGAGTCAGAGTTGTCATCCCAGACTAGCAGCAGCAGCATGAGCAGCAAAGCGTCCAGTGACCCCACCCCCCTGGAGTTGTGCCAGCATAACAACCATGGGAGCATGTCATACCATGGGAAATCTCCTGTGGTAAGTGTTGCAATAATTGTTTCTACAAAGGGCCTGAATTAAACTCCAAAGACAAGGCCCCTGTTATAGAGTCGATTTGCTGTTACTAGAATGGCAATGACTAAAGCCCCTATGTAATGCCATAGTAGTGTAGTATTGTGGAATCAAAGTCTTTGACAACCAACCAATCAACCAACATGTCATACCATCAAAAGTTTCTGGTGGTTGGTGTTGCAACATTTGTAGAAAGGTTTCTAGAAAGATCCCGAATGACTGTAAAGGCCCTATGTGTGGTATTGGAGTAATTTCACAGTGTCTCTGGTGCGTGCTGCATGCAATAAAAGGATGATTTGTGAACAAAAGAGAGCTCAAAGCAGAGCGCCCAGCCTGGGAAATCCCATGTGGTTTACCACAATCGTTGTGATCTGAAAGACAGCATGGATGCCATGCTAAACTGCTAGCCTGAGGTAGGGAGCCAGTCCGAGAGTGGAGAGGGGTGGAAAGATGATGGCGGGTATTACTCGACAAATGGAAGCTTGTAGCTTGTTTGAACACAACTGACACCATCGGTCATGGGCTATGTACGTATATGCCAAATGATACATTCATAATGCCAAATAAATTACCATGGGCAATGGTAAACCACACCTCTCCATTAAGGCTGTAACGATACACCCAACCCACGATTCGGTTTGTATCACGATATATGACCCACGGTTCGATACGCCCCACGATTTTATTATTTTTTTAAGGGAAAAAAATAAGAAGAAAATAAATTATGGGCTATATTTATATATAGGCATATGCTTTCTTTTTGCATTTACCTGCCTACATAATTTTTTTAGGTCTACTAAATGATGTTGCAGATATAGGCCTACCACTGCAACCTGTTCCCCAGGTGTTGACATCAAAGCACAACACAGAGAAATAAGGGATATTAGTTCACCAAGGAAAAATAGGCTTATTACAAATAGGCTTAGATCATATCATGCTGAGATGCTGACCATGTGTGAGAGACAGAGATGGAGAGAGAAGGGTCAGGGTTCCAGTATAGGTAGCCTATAGGCCTAACAACTGTCTCACATTGTCAAACATTAATATCCAAACATAACTGAAAACAACACTGGTAATATTTCGTCAGGAAACATGTTGTATTAAGTTACTTACAGAAATGCAACACTTCATTTTGATGTTTAATATTTTTGTAACTGTTTTGATCGTGCAGCAGCACGCACACGCTTAATACAAACAAAACTCAAAATGAACCTCAGTTATGTTCTCAGTATGCAACACGCACGTTGTCTTTTGTTTGGTTTTGTGATTTGACATTTTGAAATGGAGCATGTTTTCGCTAGGCAGGCTTTCAATGTGGGGAGGATATAATGCTGCCTAATATCCACATGACATCGACCTCAACGTTTAGTTCGCCCGACTTCAGACACTCTTATGAGCGTATAGAGCTCTTTCAAAGCTCTTTCAAATTTGGGCATGCGGAGCATCTCACTCTCTCGCATTCTTTCTCTCTCTCCGCTCAACGTCTATCTCCACTCAACATACATCGGCGCATGCATGAATCAGAAACATCTTCACACGTTTGATAAAGCCTTCTTGGTCTGTTGTTCATTTCTGTGCTTTACCTTCCGACGTTTGCCCAAGTTTTTTGTCTCGCGGTCGCGGTCGCGGAGGTTGCTCAGGCAATGAATAACAACCAATGCACGTGCTGCTGGTTGGACGGAACATTTTACAGGAGAGAGGGGTGAATGGAAGTGTTACTCGCTCATGTGCGCCCCATTTCTAATGGTCTTTGAGCGCATATACAAGCATTAAGCGCATATGCAAGCATTTGCCTGTATCCTGCTGTTTTCTAGACTGAGGGGTAACAACTTTAAAAGGGCGCATCGCGATTCTGCGAGGAAGGTTCGCGATAGGGGTTCGTGGGTCTGCGTACCGCGATCCCTCGGTTCGATGCAATATCGTTACAGCCTTACTCCATGAGTAGGCCTACTCCAAATTGAGTAGGTGGTCCGATTATTGCCCATAACATCCGTCTCACCTGTCTCTGGTCCGAAATTGCTCGGTGCTCCTCTAAGCTATGCATCACATGACAACATAACCCAGTCTCTGGGGGACATGATAGTGAATTTTGTTTTCATTTTGTTTTGTCTTTTTGTGCATCTTGTATCTGAAGCCTGGTGAGAGAGGATCCCCAGAGTGTGAGAGAGACGTGGATCAGGAGAGGGAGCCCATGCCGTACTCTCAGCACGTCCACACCCACCATCATACCCACCTTGGCATGGGCTACACCCTCATGCCCGGACAATATGATCCCTACCCAGGTTAAGCCCTGTCTTATATACCTCATGGGCCCTTTCAGACTGCAATGATTTGTTTTACGCCTCCAATACATCAGAAGTACTTAGCAAGCGTTTTATATTCCGTATACCTGCTGTGCTGCTAAAACTTGCTAAATCTGTCCCCCATCTCAGCATGAACTACATACTCATGCCTAACCGCACGAATAGACCAGGCGCGATGCGATTCAAGCGACAGAGCAATACGCGCGATTGAAGAGACTACAGTAGGCCTATGTCCGTTACAAGCAGAAGGCAAAGCATTCAAACATTCCCATTGGCTGTGGTCACCGACCTCTCTACAGGCATTGGCTGTCGCGGCTTGTCGCCGAACCGCGTCATAGAAAATTGAAAGGATTTCAACTTCAAACTGTCGCGCTCGTTGCGCAAATCGCTCTAGTCTCCAGAATCGCTTTGGTCTCGCGACTCAATACAAAGTCAATTACTTCCATCGTTCGCCTCGCTCTTGTTGCGGTAGGTGTATTTGTGCGGTAATGATGCTTAACAGGTTAAGCCCTGTCTTAGTCACCTTATTGATTCTGTCCTGCCCACTTTCGAGTTTTTTCCTGTTGACTTTTCATGTCCATACATCGACACTTGTCCTTGATCTTAGGCAAAGTCATGCTAGACATCCAACAAGAGATCCTGGTTATAACAACACATCATCAGCTCTGCAACTGATTGCTCTGATTGTTGACACAATCGCGACAAAATCAAACATGTTTTGTATTATTGGTGCAAATCTACTGTGTTTGACCCAGTTACTTCCAGCAGTACCTGCCTTAATGAAGCAAGTCTATTCTAGACGTTCACACAATGCTTTGTTGCTACCCACTTTGAAGTGTATGCCATATAGTAGTATAGTAGTATGTTCATGGTTTAATAGTTACTATTTTGCCTTCTCTTCTCAGGTTTAAGCCCCACTGCTGTAGTCTCCAGTCAGAAGACACATAATACATCCACTGGTACGTCTGCCCACTGAGGGCGAATGATGCCTCACATTATGTTTAGCTATGACCGTGTCACATTTTGCTGTAAGGGAGAGGTGTGGCACAGTGGATCAAATCCAACCTGGGTCTATGTCAAACCCAGCTCATCTCCCTCCCAATTACGCCCTGGTTGTACTGTCCTAATAGCATATTAATGTGCCGTTATGGAAAGAAATACTTATCATACTGTAGTATGAAGACTGATATGTCATTTATTTTTTAAATGTGTCTTGTGATTTTGGCAAATCTGGCTGTCATAATTAGTCATCCTCTAAGGTTAGGATACAGGCCAAAACTCCATACAATACATGAACAAAATTCAAGAGACACCGCACACTGCTTACTTTTCTTTACTTAAAGAAAAGTAAGCAGTGTGCGGTGTCTCTTGAATTTTGTTCATTGATTCACCTTCTCCTGCCTCACACCTGCACCTGCATTACTGAGGGCTTGTGCAGAAGGACTCTCTTGAACTTTGATCCATACAATATACTTCAAAGTGATGTTAATTAATTTAATTAATTAATTTGTGGTGCATTAATTTTATCACATCTATGTGATTGGATGTGATTGCTGTAAAGACTTGTACTGAAGGCCTATGTATGTATATGCATGTACTGTACCATACAGGTATGTGTCTACAGTATGTATTTCAACCACTGGCCTGCACCTGAACATCTTAATCTGTCTTTTTTTATTATTGTTTCTCTTCCTGCAGAGAGTGATGGCAAAATATGAATCAGTGGGATGGCGTGACTGGCTCACGTTAGGATATAAAGATTCAAAGACATCAATTCCATGGTGTTAATCATTACCTCCGTGGGAGGGTGAAAACCAATTTCATTTCTTGTTAATGAAACAAAGATTAACAATGCAGTGCTTTTTTCAATACTGGCAGTATGGTACTACAGTATGTTTAAACAATATACTAATTTTGACATGGTGAGAAGGCTTTGTAACATATCTGCTTTGGGTCCTTGTCATTATTACATTTTAAGGGTGTACATGTGAAGGGAAAGTAAAAGGTCTATAAAATATTTGGGGTCCATAGAATGTGCCGTGGAATTTTAGAATCTTATACAACTGTAGAACACATTCTTTTCTGGAATGTTCAAAATCTCACATCCTTTTAAAGGCTGAACGACATAAAATAACATCACAGAATCCCACCATCACAAAACACTGTATTGCGCTGTTTGTACGTATTGTGTGACCGCAAATATTGAATGTATTTAAATATCATCTTATCCACTGTGTGCTTAGTGAGGGTAATAACAGATGGGGCAAGGTGGCTGTGGCTGTCAACTCATCTGAATTTGCTCAGTTGGCATTTGTTAAACTCAAAGAGACCAGAGATGGAGATCGCAGATTCAGCGAGTAGAAAACCTGTCATGTCCTGTGTACTTATTGTAACACAGGGGTAGAGCTACTCATTTGATGATGTGCGTGCTCACCTGGTATAGAAAATATACGGATAAAATATACATATTTTTTACTCTCTGAAAATTGAGATCTCCATCTCTACAAGAGACTGCTACCGTCACTTGTCTGTTGTTGTATATGTCTGATGATATGAGCGGCTCTTGTTGCCTTTCCCAGTGCCATAGATCTGTGCTGTACATCCTTTAGTAGCAAAATGTTGCAAGCTTAAACTGTACATGTTTCTTTTTTCAAATGAAAGTACAGTATGGTGTAGGCTACTGTTAAAAAAAAGTAAAGCATAGTACCAACTTCCAAGTTAAGGAAACATGCAGCTTGGGTCTTTTTTTTGACATAGTGGTATGCGACTTTTGGTCACTGTTTGAGATATTCTTGTTCAAATTAATTTTAGTACCATGTTCCCAAATTAACGAATGCTCACAAATAAACACAGAGTTATTCCCACCAGCCATCAAAGCTACACAATGCATATGCAAATAAATGGAAAAAAATGATTTTTTTTTAAAAGGTTTTGTGCCTATTAGGTCACTGGGGCACTAATCTTAAAATAAAAAACTCTGGTGTTGCTGGGAGTTATGATTAAGTGAAGGTGAAGTAAAAAGGCCCATTCAGCATGTTGCCTTATTTTTGTAAGTTGATTCTAGGTTTCACTTATGCAGTCAGCACAATGTTCACTTGCATATCAGTAAATTTCCTTTTGTTTACTCAAATAGTGCTGCAGAACCGACATGTTTACAAGTGCAACTTCCCTCGAGAGCAACACTTATTGATGTAGCCTTGTCAGTTCCACCTGTCGTTATTTTGATAAATGTTATGGCTTTGACAGTAAAAATGTCTGTTCATTTTTTTATACAATACTTGGCTTAACACCTGGCAATTCAAATAAAAGCAACAATTTACCGTTTTTGCATTTTATTGTTTACTTTATTTATTACCTTTAATGCTTCATGATTAGTGTTAAAACATATTTAAAAGAAAGGTAATGGGCAGAGATTACAAGGATAAACTATTCACATATTGCATGCGTTTATAGCCTACATATACTACAGAATAGGTTCATTAGCCTGCTGATAATTTTTAAACTGCTTGGTTTTCCAAGGCCAGAAAACGGTAAAAGTTTGTTCTGTATATTGGGTGCTATGGAAAAACCCAACTGATCACAGACAACACCACACTTGGCAGACACGGTGGGAAAGCACCTTGAAAATCTTTAACATAAGCATTGCTTCCCTTTCTTGAACAGCATTTGTTACTGATAAAAGTCAAATTGCCATCAATAATGGAAGCCAGATATTTTATGAACAATTTCAATGTCCCATTTATTCCTGTTCTGGTGGAGTATCATTGTGTCTGAAACCAATGTAGCTACATGTCCTTGGTTTTAGAAACATTAAAGGAGCACTCCTACCAATATGCTGCTGTATTGCTCACACTACCCTTGACTTGTCACTACCTGGTGATGGTACATTTTTTGGCTCAACCTTTTCCGAGATATGAGCTATTCTAATGGGGGCAGCTTTTGTAAATCTTAACATTGGCCTACTCCAAATATTTTCCCAAAAGCTATCACTGTTCGCTAGTTGTCTGCTGATGTTGCATAACGTTTTGGATGTTTTTTGGAATAAATCAACATGTTTTTTTTAAATGTAAACAAACACCTGCTTCCATTACAATGACCAGGATCTCAGAAAAGGCTGAAGAAAAAAGAAAAAAAATCTCAGGTACTGGCAAGTGAGCATTACAACTGCATGTTGAAATTGGCTGAAGTTACCCTTTAAGTTCCAACATAACTTCCTGACACCAGTTCACAAAATAGTCCATGATGGGGCCATGTGCCCTCCAGCAGGCTCACAACTATCATCCACAAATTTAACAATGTGGCGACTGTCAGTATTCGAATGACTGTCGTTAGTGTAAAGGATGTAAAGAAGAGGAGATAAAATGCAACTCTGAGGGGAGTTGGATGGTTGGAAAGCTTTTGAGAAATCTGTCCTGACATGGGTCAGTCATGGGTGAGCGGTTAGGGTGTCAGACTTGTAGCCCAAAGGTTGCTGGCTTGAATCCCAACCTGCCAGGTTGGTGAAATTAGGGGGGAGTAATTAACCATTGCTCTTCCCCATCTTCCTCCATTGAGGTACCCTGAGTATGGTACCATCCCGCCACACTGCTCCCGTGGGGGCTGCCCCCTTGCACGGGTGAGGCATAAAATGCAATGTTGTGTGCAGTGAACAATTGTGTGCTGTGGAGTGCTGTGTTACAATGACAATGGGAGTTGGAGTTTCCTAGTTAGTTGGGCTTTCGCTTTCTTTCGGTCTTGGAGCCCTCAAGGTGTTTGAGAATGAGGTTCAACACATGCATCCTGGACCCTCCTGTTAGTTTTTATGCAAGTTGTAGGATGTCAAGCAGGTGGCTTGTCCTTGAAATAATGTTCTTTGTTGAAATAATGTTCTTTGTGACCACTTTTTCCAATAAGCGTAGGTCCGCTGCTAAGGTTTTCGAGGTCCTAACCATAACTGGTCAGGAGTCGTGATTAAAAAAAAAAAAAAAATGTGTTTTTTAATCAATCTCAATTTAGGATGCCCTAATTTTGGGGGCAAAGTGATTGAGGCCCTAAGCGTTTTGTTTATGCCTAGCAGCGGCCCTGAATGGCAGTCTGAAGGTCAAGACTCAGACAAAATTTTAAAAGTTCAATTTAAAATAGGACTAAGTTGCTCTGCACTGGCAGTAGACGACCACCATATCTGGTGTCTTGTTTAACTGTGCAATGTTTAAAAGTCTCTGTTACGCTTGATAAGGAAAAAAACAGGCTGCTAGCTGGATGGTCTTTAGCAGTTCATGTCTGAGATGTAAGGAAATGTTGCAAACCCCTTGTGGAATGACTGAATCTGAAAAAAAAAAAAACTTGACATACCGTAGGTTAACACTAGTGCACTATGGTAATAGGCCTGTAGATGGCAGCAGTAGCGTGTTACATGCCGCTTGCCGTAAAACACCGACGAGTAAGAACTACAACAGGAAGTTGAATTGTTTTGAAATGCCATAGAGGCGGTAACACAAGCGCCCTGATTACTTCTCTTACTTTCCTCTCTTCTCTGAGTTTTGGGATGTAGCGGTCGTGTGGTCACTGGCAAATACCATGCCACTTTAGATCAAATAGATGTTCACATGTTTATTCTAAACAATTTAAGTCGTGTCATTGGCAGAGTGAGGTATCGTATTTTACAACCATTGCTAGCGACCTAGCAATGGCCTCCAAATCCGATCATCTCCTCATCGTTGTTTCCATTCTCGAAGGTAAAGAAGCAATCTTCGTAATCTTTGTGTGATTGTTTTTGTTTTGTTTTTCCATTCCACAGACTTAAGTGTCAGTTGTGGTTGTTCAACCTGTAATTAATTTGAGGAGCCATGAATATGGGCTGCCCCAAACTGCTTTGACTTCAGTTAATGACGTTGATGACTGATGCTGGTGTTTGGCGTGTGTTGTCAATGGTTTCCTCAGCACCACCGCACAACCGTATGCAATGAACAAGTCAGAATGTGAGGCAGCGTTTTAACTTCTGCAGTAAGATTGAGATGTTTTAGACTATTTGGTTTTTGGTCCTCAGACAATGTGTAGAACAGCATAGTTGACACTCAACCGATGACCTGAAAGGGCTCTGTTTTGAAGGCTACATTGTTGTGCAAAAGTTTTAATTCCAACAGGCACTACTGGAAGCTTTTTGTATTTTGCATAGCTTTTTGTATATTTTAGTTTATGTGGTAAGTATATATTTTCGGCGCTTTACCTTTATTGGGATGGGACAGTGAGGCATTTAATAGGAGAGAGACAGAGTTGTGGAACTTCAGGGTTGGTAAAGCCTAGTTGATGGTTGGGAAATGACCCTGGCTGGATTCGACCTGAGACCCATGATTGACAGTACACCATGGGTGTAAGTTATTATTGTGCGCCAGAGCACCCCCCTAGGATCCACACGCTTTTAGCCACATTTGATTGAATATTAGGCTACACATTGTCTACTGGACTTTTAATGGACCATATAATATTATCATCAGATATGAAAGTTTGCTGGTTTTGCATTATCTTCATTTAGGTCGTCACTTTCCAAAGATCCCTCGCCAGACCTTAACAGTGCAGGCAAAGTTTGATGGAGAACAGCTGTTCACAGACCCTGTGGACCACCGGGAACAGCCACAGTTCTGCACTGAGTTGGCGTGGGAACTGGACCGCAGGACTCTGCACCAGCACAGGTTACATGGGTTTAGGGCTGGGATGATTAATCGACTAATCGTGACTAATCGACTATAACAATTAGTCGACAAGAATTTTCATAGTCGACTAATCGTTTCATTTAATTCAATGCTTTTTTGCTTACTTTACTAATGCTTTATTACTTTATAGAAACCTAAAATTGCCCAGCACGTATGAATTGGACGTTATATCTCTGAGTAAATAAGTTACTATCATGACTTAAAGCTCATTGTGAACTCAATTGTGAGCTTAACCGGTATCAGATATGTGACAATCATGCCTGGAAAAGCTGGTGGTACAAAAAAGTTGCCACAAAAAAGGTTACAAACTCTAATGTGTCACCGTTGAAAGACCGAAAGACCATCTACATATAGCCATGATATCACGGGTATTATGGGCGGCAGAAGCAGCAGGCTAATCTCCTACCATCTCCACTGCCCATGATCCCTGTTGTAGACTTCAGCGGACTCCCATCAAGCTGCAATGTTTTGCTGTAGACTCCACTACGAGCCAAAGAGAGTGTGTCGGTTATATCATTCTCGACCTACGATCAATAACGGAAGTAAAACAGGTATGTTGTTATTTAATTACAGCCTCTATTAAGCCAACCTGACTTGTGCTGTGTTATTTTATTAATTAAATCATCACAAAAAATATCAGTGCGTGCATGCACTGCCATCACCCTGTCTTTTTGTATCCCATACCCTGTAATGATTGGCTGTCAGTTTGGATAAAAGCCCCTTCTAATTGTAATGTAATGTAATTATTTAATTATTTAATTAATGTATGTATGTATGTATGTATGTATGTATGTATGTATGTATGTATGTATGTATGTATGTATGTATGTATGTATGTATGTATGTATGTATGTATGTATGTATGTATGTATGTATGTATGTAAACCTCTCTGTGTGTGCTGCATGCACTGGTGTGGGCCTGTCTTTCTTCCTCAGCCCCCAAAGTGGTTCCCCTTGCTCAGCAGCAAGTACACCAAGCTGAAGCCAGAGCTACTGTTGGCCATGGTGCTGGAGAACGACGAGAAGCAAAACCCTGAGGCACCAAAGCCAAGAGAAGCACCACCAAGACAAGGTAGGTCCAGTCCAGTGCATTTTAGTTTTAAAAGACTGATTTTATTTTGTTTTTGTTTTTTTATGGGTCACATTTCTCAGACAGGTTCAATAAATTTCTTCCCTAGCAAGAAATTATGGGCACCCAGTTCACAATTGCAATCATTATGTTTTAACTACTTCAAAACCAAGACTAATTCCAAAACATATTGAACTCATAGGTGAACAGTGTCTTAAATAGGAAGAGGTGCATACTGTACAGCTAGTAAAATCAAGATTGTGGTGTCTTAAGGGGAAAAGTATCTGTATGTTCCCAGGGCTCTAAATTAACTTTATCATCAGCCAAAATGGCTATTAGATGTTAATCTTAATAGCCCAAAACACACTCACTAATGTGTTAAATTGACTAGTAAGTTTGTCTTTTCTACGAGCCATAAAGAAATTTCACCAGCATTTGGCCAGTTGGCTGGTGTTAATTTAGAGCCCTGTATGTTCCACTAAAGTGTTGGGGTGCTAAGAGGGAAATCATTCAACATGATTTTCTAGATTTGAAAGTAGAGTGTAGTAGTAGAGTACTGTAGTAGAGTGGTGGGAACTCTGCAGTGTAGAGGTCATCATTTATTTGGTTTTGAAAAGGCTACACCCTTCACATTACATTATACTTAGCTGACGCTTTTGCCCAAAGCGACTTACAGGTATTTAGATAGAAGGTGTTGGCTACTGTCCCTGGAGCAATGTGGGCTTAGGTGCCATGCTGAAGGGCACTTCAGCCATGGCTTGAGGGGTAGGGAAGGGTGGGATTCGAACCCTCTGATCTTAAGAACACCTTAGGCCATGACTGACCCTTTACGTCCTGATGTGTGTTCTCTGTAGTGAGGAGCCAATACTTTAGTGGCACACCATTACATTGATCAGTCATGGTGTGATTGTGTCTGAAGCCATATTTGGATAAAAACTGAGGGGCAAATTTTTATATTTCTGAGAAGAAAGCTGTCCTTGTGTCTCTGAAACGGACGAGAACGCAAGACCCTATATGGACCTTCATCTGCTTTTTCCTCTTATCCTCTCCCTCTCCTCTCTCCACCTCAGGGAAAAATTGTTCTCTGGTAGCGATGGGGAAGCTGCAGCTGGTCCTGAATGAAGAGGAGGGCTACCATCAGCTCGGCAACGCTGACAGCTGCACAGACATGTTTGTCCTATCCGTCACAGTAGCCTGTGCATCCAAATTAGAGCAGGTAACCCATACTCATGCAGCCTTCATCCAGTGTGTATTTTTTTCTCTGGCAACGCAGTAGTAAGAAAATGTAAAAAAAAAAAAAAAAAAAATTCTCCCAAAATATTTTTGCTATAGAAGGGTAGAGAGATAGAGTGGTTGTAAATGTCATAGAAGTTACAGTATACAGTGTTTTTTTTTTTAAATTATCTATATCCATTCATTTTTTAATCAGAATTACTGTACATTTTTAAATGTCCCAGGTTGGCAAGCCAGAGTCGTGATGAGCTGCATTTAACATTCCATTGTCACATTATGACAAAAAAAGTGAATTCATGGCAAAACATTTTTTGAACGATTGGTTACAATGTATCATAATGCAGTGTTTTTTAAATATACGTACATAATGTAAAAGTCATTTGAAAGATGCTATTCTTTCCAGATGTTTGATCGTCCCTGTTTGCCTCCAGAACTTAACATTGTGGAAATGTTCTCGGCAGTCTAGACTGTCTCGTTTAACATGACTTCAAAGGGCTAATGAGGAGAAACTTTTTTCTGTCGAACTCTCATGGGTTTTTTTCTGTCGATTCCTTTGCTTTAGCTAATAGGGCAGACAACTCGGCTGTCCACGGAGGGCACAGACTTCTTCTTCTACTACACCCTGTTTGGAAACGACATCACAAGCGAGCCTTTCCAGAACGTGGTGACGCCCAGTTTCGAGCCGGAGAGGGCCTCCGTACGCATCCGCAGTAACGAGAAGGTCCTGCGCACCTACCTCAGTCAACAGCCCAATCTAGAGGTAAAAAAAATAAATAAAATAAAACAGACTATATTTACAGTTCCCAGGAATTACACAGTGCATGCGTCCACAGTAGGGAGAGGCTCATTTGCACCTACCGCGCAGTCAACAGCACAATCTAGAGGGGGAAAAAACAGACACACACACTGTTTACTTGCAGTATCTAAGTATGCTTCATGTGATGTTAAAAAGTCGCTCGCAGCGTTGGCCAGCAGCCAGGCTGCCATCTCTGCTGACTGCGTTTGTTTGTTTGTTTGTTTTTTTGTTTATTTATGTATTTATTTTTCCCCAGATTCACTTGTGCTGTGGGAGCCACTCTCTGGGCAGTGCTGAGGTGTCTCTCTCCACTCTAGGCCTGACCAGTACCCCTCTGAGTACCCATCAAGCCACCGTGGAGGGGGCCTTCGTCCTCCACCCCCAAGGCCAGTCCAAGCCTAATCCCCCCTCTGTACCCACTGATCTGCAGCCCACCGTGGGGGTTTCGGTCACACTTAGGAAAGAGACAGCGCCGCCCCAGGTACTAACTTGGAAATGTGGTGAATTGACCGCAACATTTGAAAATTTTAAAACCGAGACTTAAAGGACCAGTGCGTAATTTTAGTAGTTTAAGCACATTCAACCAAGTCTGTGTATGAAATGCACTATTCAAATAATAATTTGTTGCCTTGACACATACTGGATCCTTCAAAGTTTCAAAAAGAGCCCCTGATTTTATTTTGACAGGAAGCTGGGAATGCACATCAGATGGTCCAAGGGGCTGAGGCGACCGACGAGCGTCCTTTGTCACCTGTTCTACCACCAGCCATGGCAGCTGGGCCCTCTGCTGGGCCCCTTGCTCCAGCTACGCTTGCTCCACGGTCGGGTTCACCCTCACCTTGCCCTCCTCCTGGCGGTGGCAGGTAGAATTCGATTTTTTTTTTTTTCAAGACAAAAATTACATACTGGACCTTTTAATGCCTTGCCATCTGTAAATGTTCCATTCAATTCACATTTCTCTTCACGTTACGCTTGGGCACGCTTCTTTAGAGGACATTGTCGCCAGACAAATGACCAATCAGCAGACGGGGCAGGAGGGCCAGCGATGACTCATTACATATGCGCAGATTGCATGTCACTCACGACCAAACGTCAGCAATTGGTTGAAATCAGATGCACATTTCAAACTTCAGCAAAACTCACCCCTCCCGGGCCGCTAGTATACAATTCTCAATATCAGACCGTCTGTACCAATGAAAGATGTACAAGAGCAGGCTATCTTAACCTGTACATATCCTGTTGATTTGTCATGTTAACTCCTCTTAATTCTTACTTGAAACTTTGGCAGCCCTGGTCACAGGTTGGGTGGTGTGACCAATGAAGCGGTCCATACAGAGAGTGATGCAGAGAGCCTGCGGGGGGAAGAGGAAGAGGAGGAAGATGAGGAAGAGCAGCTGCCAAGGACAAACCTGCTGCCTGGTAAGAGAGGCTGTGTCACGCATCAAGTCGTTTTGTTTTTACCGACAGTCTGTGTGTTTATATCCACATACAAAAAGGATTATGAGTGCATTGCGTTCATTATGTCTTCTTGTTAAAGGGCATGTGCACTATCTTGAACATCAAGCCCCTTTTCTGAGTTGTCTGCAATGTTTTAGAGTCCCCCTCACTGTTTATTTATTTATTTATTTTTTGCTGCTGTCTCCGTTATTTGGCTAATTTTGGATTTTGTCTGAACCAGCTTAACCCTCTGAGGTCTGAGTGCCCTTCAGAGGGCAAGTTGTCTCCAAAAACAAATCTGTAACTCTGTGAGTTTTTGTCATTGAAACATTTAAGTCACACCATTAGAAACTTCGGACCTTCCAGGTTCCAAATATATATATATGAAATGAAAATACTTGAAAATGTCAGGGTGGTGCAAGCAGCCTAAAAGCCTCTGAAAAGCCTTAGACCTCAGAGGGTTAAGAATGGCAATTTATGAGCATGCCCATATCTGTTCTTAAAATCACCCTAAACAAACTCAAAAGTTTGAATTGAATTTTGTGAATGAAAGAGAGAAAAAAACCTACAAAATGCTATATAAAACACAACAGAAATCATGTTTAGCTACAGAATGGTTATGGAATCTTCAATCATCCACCCACACAACCTTTTATGTATTTTTTTTCTTGTTTCATATTTTGTCAGAGGCGTGCCCCTCCACTTCAGTTGCTCCTCCCGCACAGAGTAATGCAGATGGAGACCCCCAGGGCTCCGTGTCTGTGTCTGCTCCAAAGGTGGCCATTCCCCCCTCAGCGCACCACTACTGCTTCTCCATGGACCTGCGCAGTGTTCGCGACCTCAACACAGGCTTCCCAGTCAACTGCACCCTGAGGTGGGAGACAGCTTGGATTATAATGTTCTTCTTGGCACACTTTAAATGTTGTTTTAATTGAGTACTTAGTTGATAGCTGTTGTTTGTCTAAAATGGTGCTACAGTATATTCAGGAGAGAAAGCGATTAAACAATCATTTGATATTAATATCGTTGAACCTCTCCCGCCGCCACACAGATATGCGTACCAGTTTTTTGGCAGTGCCGCCCCCATCATGACCAGTCCCCCGGTGGAGGTGAAGAGGGGGACGGAGGTGTTCCTGCCCCAGTCCTACTGTGCCTTTGACTTTGCAGCACTGCCACAGCAACTCCAGGACACTTTCCTCAGGTAAACACCTTAGCATTGTTTAAGTTGTACTGTGTTTAAGTTGCGTTTTTTAGGCCCTGTCTTGGCCTAATGGCAGGGCACTGGGTTACTACGCCGGCGACCCGGGTTCGATTCCGGCCCAGGCCATTTGTCAAATCTTTCCCGTCTCTCTCTCTCTCTCCCCGCTCATTTCCTGTCCCTTTGTAACTGTCATGTCACAATAAAGGCATAAAAAGCCGAAAAAACATTAAAAATGAGAGGGTTTTTTTGTCATATTGTCAACCTTTCTTTTTGTCTTAGAGGGAGGTGAGGGTGGGTGCTGTGTCTATTGTGTGTTTTTGTAACTGTATCAGACGCTCTGTAAACAGCACAGAACGATTTTCCTAAAGGATGAATATTCTATCTCATCTTCTGTCGTAGCGTCTTTTGAGTCTGACTGGAAGTGAGTCCTGTGTGCATCAGTGCTCTAATGTTAAGCAATGGTTGCATTCCAATATGTGACCTTGCGTCCTCCACTTGTGCTTGTGGCCTCGTACCACGAAGTAATATGTCATGATGATCATTGTTTTGGCTAGGCTGACAGTGGGGAAACTTTATCATTTTCTCCACGGAGGTGGGGCCAGAAGGCGGGGCGAGGCCACAAGCACAAGTGGAGGACGCAAGGTAGCATATTGGAATATACCCCTTGTCTCATTCAAATACAGCGATGGCAATGCAGAACATATCTGATCCCTTTCTGAGTTGGTTGGTTTACCCACTTAGACTTTTCCACTAATACTTTGCTACATTGTTTTCCACCACTGTACTAATAAATCGGTTTTGCCATCTTCTTTATAGTTCTCATAGAACTGTGTGCATGTGTTTCAATCCGCAAATATCCACATCCACATCCAGAATCAGATAAGATATCTTGCCAAAATGGCCAAAATTCTCCTTTAAGGTGCTGTTTAAAGAAGAATTCTGTCCAATTTCATGTGTATAGTTGTGTTACGGATGTGCGTGTGTAGCATGTTACATTGTGTGTGTGTGTGTGCTTGTGTGCTTGCGTGTGTGTGTGTGTGCGTGCGTGCGTGCATGTGCGTCCCCCCTCTTGTGCTCCAGGGTGCCCCTGGTGGTGGAGATGTGGCACAGGGACGTGAGCTCCAGGGACGTGCTGCTGGGCACCGCCAGCATCCAGCTGTCCCACCTGCTCACCGCCGAGAGGAGGCGCTTCATGGGGCCCGCTGGACAGCAGCACTGGAGGCAGAGCCACACACAGAGACTTGCTGTGCTTAAAACACATGGGTAAAACAATATATATATATACACATTATACTGTATTTTTTATTTTTTATTTTACCTTTATTTAACCAGGGAAACAAAATCACATTGAGAATAAAATTCTCTTTTACAAGTGAGCCCTGGCCAAGGCGGCAGCACACGCCACACTTACATTTACAGACAGGACACAGACAAAACAGGACAGATTAATATGGATGAAGAGATAAAAGTACACAATAAAAAATGTGTGGATACAGTATATAATTTAACCTTAATTTAATGTTATACAGGTGTAGGTTTTCTACAAATTATCCTGTCTAGCTCATACAGTAGATGTATGTAACATATAGTAAGTCATTATATTACTTTTCACTTGAAATTGTAAGTGTGACGCAGAGAGACTGTGCTTAAAACCCATGGGTAAAGAAATGACACATTGTGTCTTTAATTGTTGTTTTTCTAGATCCAGTGAGAAGGTGGCCGAGCTGAGTTACGTCACCACCTTGGAGGACCTCGGTCTTGTCAGAGACAAAGACATCCTCGTCTCTGATTCTTCACTGGTCTGTTATCAGGGAACTTTTTACAGTTTTTATAGTCATTGTTGCAGTGTTTGTAGTCATTGTTCAGAAAGACTAGTCTGGCCTTGCCACCCATAAACCCAGGGCCGCCGCTAGACATAAGCAGAGTACGCAGAGTGCTTAGGGCACCAACCAGTGCTTGGGGCACCAACCAGTGCTTGGACACCAACCACTTTGCCCCCAAAAATTGGGACCTCGTACGCTGAGATTCACTAAAAAAACATGATGAAAAAATATTGAATTACATTACAAAGCATATATTTATTTGTTAGTGGAGTATTATTATTTAATTATGAGGGGGCCCTCCTCAGCAATTATGCTTAGGGCCTCCAAAACCTTAGCAGCGGCTCTGCGTAAACCTTTGCTAAACTCACATTTCCTGGGACGGGGTCACTCATGTTGCCAGACAACATTACCAATCAGTAAACGGGTGAAGTGTGTGTGTGTGTGTGAATGATGAAGCTTTACATACAGTATGAGGAGATTACATTGGTTTTTGGCATGCCCTGATGAAGACAATGGGTCGAACCGCGTAGACATGTAGCCAGTATTTAATAAAGGCTTTTTAAACTTTAGTAAGGAGTGCCTCAAATAGTGTTTTTTTATCATTTCATGGAAGTTTGGACGCAGTGAAGCATTCCCTTTTCTCTTTTTTATGAGGAGATTACATGTCGGGACATTGGATTTGAAAATGTGAAAATGCTCTTGACACGTTTTTGTTGCAGAGTGGAAATCCAGTCCAGCCGATTAGCGGTGGTGCGGTGGCGCCCCCTGCTGCCTCTCATGGCGGTTTGACTGAGCCACGGGAGACCCCTGAGTACAGAGCTGCGCTGGAGCTGGAGATGTGGAAGGAGATGCAGGAGGACCTGTTCGATGACCAGGTCAGATGATGGTGATGGTGGTGGGGATGATAATGATGATTATGTTGGTGGTGAGGATTAATAGTAGAGATGTACCGGATCCAGATTTGTAGGATCCTGCCGGATACCGGATCCACTGCTTAAGATCCTGCTGGATCCGGAACCGGATACCGGATCCTATGAAAGGGTTGAAACACATCGCCAACTCGCACACGTGGGCCCTTTTTATTATGTTGCCGCAAACTATTTTTAAGACTCATTGGCTTACTGCCACACTGCCTTCAACTGCCGCTTCCAAAGGGCTTTTCCTCCATGCAGCGATTGGGGTTGTGAAAGAATGACTGAAAAGCCTAGGCTACGTAAAAAGTAGAGATGCCCCAGATCCTGATTTTTAGGTAACTGCCGGATACCGGATCCACTGCTCAAGATCCTGCCGGATCCGGATAGTCTGAAAAACCCTATTATCCTGCCGGATCCGGAACCGGATCTTGGATCCTGTATATCTCTAATTAATAGTAATAACAATACATTAAATTACGATTCAATGTTGCAGAAAGCGCTCCATCATTGTTTCACTGTCTGTGCATACACATGAAAGTCCCACTGAGGCATTTCAGTTCGAACCAAAATCTTGCTGTCTGGGCATCTATGCAAACATAACCCGTTCAACCGTTCTGTGTCTGTGTCTTCATTCTTAATCCAACCGAATAAGGTGATGAATAATTATCAGAAAGTGTAAGATCTCTGAATTAAAGAATCAACAGATTTTATTGTTTTACTGTTCAATTGGTTAAGATGTGGAGATTGTGATTTTCACACAGGCCGCTGAATTCACACAGGTCGCTCTACTTTCCCCTTCCCTTCCCTTCCCTTCCCTTCCCTTCCCTTCCCTTCCCTTCCCTTCCCTTCCCTTCCCTTCCCTTCCCTTCCCTTCTCTCTCTCTCTCTCTCTCTCTCTCTCTCTCTCTCTCTCTCTCTCTCTCTCTCTCTCTCTCTCTCTCTCTCTCTCTCTCTCTCTCTCTCTCGTGTGTGTGTGGTTTCCCTCTCAGCTGAAGAGGAGGGAGCTGAGCCACATGCAGGCGCTGGCTGAGGAGTGGAGGAAGAGGGATCGGGAGAGAGAAGCGCTGGTCAAGAAAAAGGTCCGTCAGACAGCTGCTGAAAGCCTTATACTGTCCCATTTTTGGAAATAAGCTTATTTTATACCTCCCCTAGCGTTAAATAATAGGGAAATAATAGCAAACAAATAACAAAATGAAAGTGTGAATATAGTTACCTTAACCAATCAGTAACGGAGCTCGCGGGTGAGTTCCGCGTCATCACTCTCAACTGTTTGCTGATTGGCTAAACACTGAGAGAACCGAGCTCGAGGCTTTTGCCAGACTATGTGCGGAGCCAAAATCTTTGGGTGGAGTACATAGGATGGCGTCGCGAGGCTAATGATTACCCTTTGCCATGTTGCTCTGTGCCATGTTACTCTGCGCTGTACTATGTTCCATTGTGCCACGTTACACTGTGCCATGTTACACTGCGCCATAATACTGTATTCTGTGCCATGATACACTGTGCCATAATTCTGTATTCTGTCGATGTTACACTGTGCCATGCTACTGTATTCTGTGCCATGTTACACTGTGCCATGTTACACTGTGCCATGTTACACTGTGCCATGTTATACTGTGCCATAATTCTGTATTCTGTGCCATGGTACATTGTGCCATAATTCTGTATTCTGTGCCATGTTACACTGTGCCATAATTCTGTATTCTGTGCCATGTTACACTGTGCCATAATTCTGTATTCTGTGCCATGTCTGTGTGTAGGAGCAAGAGTACAACCTTTTAGAGGAGCAGTTACAGAAGACGCTGGCTGAGCTGGAGAAGAGAGAAAAGAACTTGGCCCATGCTGAGCTAGAGGTGAAACTATGACTTATGCTAGACCCAGCTACTAGCCTACTATTGACCTTACGCCTCTAAGAATCCTGGTCCAAACCTACGTTGACCCTATGACTCTACAATCTCTATCTATCTCCTCTTCCTCTGCCTTCCTGCTATTTCTGCCTCTCCTCTCTACCTCTCCTTTTAAATCCATCTCTAACAATGATGTTTTTCCCCCCATTTGTTAAGCACTTTGAGTTGCATGCCTTGTATGATACAGTGCTATACAAATACAATTATTAAAATTATTATTAAACGCACGCACACAGGCATTAGCAATCACCGGAATATGTGCGATCCACTTTTTCACCTTCCATGACGTTTCGGGTGAAAAATAAAAATGAGAGCAGAAAACTTTTTTTCTTTTTATCTGGTTATTTAATTTGGTTGTCCTGCTCCCAGGTCAGCCGTTTGGATGTGCAGGCTTTAACCTACTACTCCTTCACATAATGACTATATAGTCATGCATTAAATGTGCCTAAAACAAAGCAGATACTTATAAACAAAATAACATCTCAAACCACCGCAGTTGTATACTATGGAAATTGAAGGAAATGTTTGGTATTTTGTTTTCGGACGGTTTGTGAAGACGTACTTCAAAGTTGCAAAGTTAGTTGTGGGCAACTCGACTTCTTTCTGTAGCTTGAAAAACGTTCATCCTGGAATCAGAATTAGAATTGCGGATGTCTGACAGTGGAGCAGAGGAAACCTTTCCTGGCTACAGAAGGAAGTTGAGTTGCCCACAGCTGAACAGTTTTTACTAATTGTCTGTCTGTTTCACGTGTGTGCAGACACAGCGGCTGCAGCGTGAGCTTCGTGCGGAGCACGAGTTCTCGGTGCGCGAGGTGCAGAACAGCGGGCGACGACTGCGCGAAGACTGCGAACACCAGGTGGAGCTAGAGAGGGCCAAGATCCGACAGCTGGAGGAGGAGAACGCACGGCTACAGCAGCAGGTACCATAGATAGACGCCCAGCAATTTGGATTGTTTACTCAAACTTTTAACTAGCAGGTCCTTGTGTAGTATCCTCTTACCGCAGATGCGGTCGCCGGCGAGCCTATTCTCTATTTGCTGAAAATACTTAACTACATCATAACAACATTAGTATGACGGTACTGTACAGTAAGGTTATAACATGGATGTAGACTCTGCTCTCTTAGATAGGGCCAAGGGTATATAGCTGGAGTATTAAAACCAGGACTCTAAATTAACACAACCAACCAGTCAAATGCTGGTGAAATTTCAGTTTAGCTGGTAGAAAAGAGCAACTTACTAGCCGCTTTGACCCATTAGTGAGTGTGTGTTTGGCTTTGTAGGATCAACATCTTCCACAGTGGTGTAGTCTACTTTTTTATGGTGGGTATACTGTATATTTGAGATTTTTTTTGAAGTGGGTATACTGTATATATTTGTGCCATTCAAAACAATGGATCACTCAATTTTAAGTGGGTATACTGAAATCCCTGAAAATTAGAAGTGGGTATACTCCGTATACCCGCGTTCTACGTAGACTACACTACTGATCTTCCAGCCATTTTTGGCTGGTGGTGAAAAAAGTGAATGTAGGACTGATGATTACAACAGTCAACTACAGCAGCAGGTAGACGTACGTGCGTTCGTGCGTGCGTGCGTGCGTGCGAGCGTAGTGTGTGCGCTTAGTGTGTACGTGTGTGTGCATCTGCATGTGTGTGCACAGTCACGTTCAGTTCATTGTGTCCTGTTTCCCTTTTTCTGTAGTTTTACTCTGCACAGGTTCCTTTGTCTTTGGCATACATTGTGTTGCTTCTGTAAAATGATAATAAATAAGAAAAAACATTCAATCATAAAAACACCTTGTATCAGCAATCTGCAAGACAACCCACCTGCTGAAAAACGTCTATTTTCTGTCTTCCTCTCCCAGGCTTCTGGCTTCTTGCCTCTGGCCTATGTTTGACGTGTCACTAACAAATCAAGCCGTTTTCCTTCTGACCACCACAAAATAAAAACGGAGATGTTACTCGCACGCACGCACGCACACACACACACACACGTACACACACACACGTACACACACACACACACACACGTACACACACACACACACACACACACACACACACACACACACACACACACACACACACACACACACACACACACACACACACACACACACACACACTTAGTCTTCTGGATCCGCTGCAATGCATGCAGACACACACACACACACACAGTCTTCTGGATCCGCTACAATGCAAGCAGACACACACACACACACACACACACACACACACACACACACACACACACACACACACACACACACACACACACACACACACACACACACACACACACACACACACACACACACACACACACACACACACACACACACACACAGTCTTCTGGCTCCACTCTCGCCCATGTCAAGGCAGTATAAACACACACTTGTTCTGGCAAGCACCAGAAACAGTTTATCAAACTGAAATCCTCCCACCGCCTGATACCAACACACACACACACACACACACACACACACACACACACACACACACACACACACACACTGCTTCTCTTGTAGACTGGCAGAATTGTGTGTGAAGTCTTTGGAGTCTGTTTTATGTCAGGTGTGAAAGACGGCAAAAACCAATGGTGATTTTTCTTTTCTCATTTGTATCACAGTTACCACACAGTCTGAAGTCTGTATCCTCACGTACGCGTGTGCATGTTTGTGGGTGTGTATGTGTGTGCTACATGTGCATGTGGTGTGCGTGTGCGCGTGCGTGCGTGCGTGCGTGCGTGCGTGTGCATAGCAGCTTTTGTACATTTACATATTTTTCTTCTTTTTCTTCTTTAATTTTTTTAATAGTTTTTTTATTGACAGTCCTCTTCCCTATGGAATTGTTATGGCGGCTCATAGGGCTGTTTTTTTGTTTTAATTTAAAAATATATTTGTTGGACTTAGACTAAACTGAGATTGTTGCATGACATAAATTCCTGCCTAGATATATTTTCAGCTTTTATATTTTGTAATTTGGAAATTGGACAATAGTTTCACACAGATCACAGTTTTATTAACCACTTTTATTGTGTCAGATGGTTTAGATTTTGCTGTGAATGGTTTTAGCAGTTGCTACATGCTACTGGGAATTGGAAAGAAATTGTTTTCACAGATCGTAATTATAATAAATGTCATTGTGTGTCAGAAGGTGAATGTTGCTGTGAGTGGTAGCTGTTGCCCCATCTCGCCAAAATCTCTTCCCTTGTCCTCCTCTCTCGCGCAGCATCTTCTTTGTCTTTGTCTTCTGCTTCTTCTTCTGCTTCTGCTTCATGGAAGTCAACTCCATCTCACCACCTCCTTGTCCTCCTTGTCCTCCTTTCCTGTTCAGCTACTGGACGCAGACAGCAAACACAAACTCCTGCAGAAGGACTTCCAGCTGTTTCGGGAGCAGCAGAACACTCGACCTGAAGTTCGCCTCCAGTCCGAGGTCAACCTGCTGCGCTTGGAGAAGGTGGGGAAAGAAAAAAGGCCAGTTTTCAGGGCAGTCGTGCGTAAGCGGGTTAGGGTGTCAGCCCAAAGGTTACTGGTTCGACTCCCGTCCCGACCCACCAGGTTGGTGGGGGGAGTAATTCACCAGTACTCTCCCCCATCTTCCTCCATGACTGAGGTACCCTGAGCATGGTACCGTCCCGCTGCACTGCTCCCTCACGTTTTTTTTCCCCGATGTTTGCTGCTGTCTGCGTTATTTGGCTAATTTAGATTTTGTCTCAATTGGCTTTACAATGGCCGTCTATGGGCATGTCCAAATATGTTCTTAAATACACCTTAAACAGCATCTCACCAAGTGGTTAGGGGTGTTCACAGGCATTCTGTAAGAAGTTTGAAGGCGAAATATGACTTCTGTCATTGTTTATTTTCCATTTTGTGAACTAAAGAAAAAAAACCTTATTTACAGAAAGTTACATAAAACACGACAGAAGCCATGATTGGCTTCAAAAATTGTTTTGAATTGTTGTGGTGAGTTGCACAATCTTGAAAATAAATGTTTAGGGTGGTTTTAGGAACATATTTGGACATGTCCATAGATGGTCATTCTAAAGCCGGTTGAGACAAAATCCGAATTGTCCAAATAACAAAGGCAGCAGCATAGAGCAAGCATGAAATAAATGGTGAGGGGATCTTGAAAACATTGCAGGCACTGCAGAAAAGGGCCTTCATGTTGAAAATAGTGCAGTTGTCCTTTAAAGAAGAAATGTACTGTATTGATAAATGAAGAGGTTGGCATTTATTTGGGAGTCCCATGTGTCCTGTGCCTCTAGGTGGAGTTGGAGCGAAAGCTTGAAACCACCACCAAGTCCAAACTGCACTACAAGCAGCAGTGGGGTAGGGCGCTGAAGGAACTGGCGAGGTTTAAGCAGGTAAGGTTGAGTCTATTTACTATACTCAATAGGCATACGTTTACTTACTACTAAAGAAACAGGGAACAGGACTTACTTTTAACCACTGGAGGGAGCCACAATGGTTAACAATTACTACATTGATGGCATAAAACATACTAGGATGGCCCTGCCCGATGGGGCACTCATCATCTGCAAGGCTTCCATTCCGGCCCCGGTCCTTTGCCGACCCTTCCCAAAATCTTTCTTGTCCCTCTCTCAAACGGTCCTGTCACTAATAAAGTCTAAAAGACCAAAAAAAGGAGGAGCACAAAAGTCATGAAATGTATCTTAACATCATGAAGCCCCCAGGAATATATTAAAGAAAAAATGTAAGAGAAAAAACACCAAGAGCCTATGTTGAGTACAGCTATGTGTTCTGTAGACCTAAAGAGAGCACAGTAAAATACTGCACTAAAACGTTGATCATTTAAGGCTTAGGTTTAAGTCAACGCATGTAATATGGATGTAATTGGGTATGTCAAATGGTGTGAATCGTTGCATCATCGGAAGTTTTCATTCAAACTTTAAATTATCCGAGCTCGTGGTCTTGATGCTGACAGAATTTTTTCGGTTTAAAGGTTGAAACATTTGACATGCAGACACAAACACACCTGACTATACTTTTAAAATGTCAAATTATCTGGATTAGAGTAGTTACTAAGCTTGTCATGTAGCACATAAATTAATCAGGGTTCCTTCTATGTAATGTATTTTTCTAGCATGTGGTCTTATTACACAAATCATCAAAATGTCCAATCAAAAATGCTTTCGACACATCATTCGAAAGTGAACTTGACACAATTCCCCCAGTTAGAAATAATATTTACAAAAATGATTTCCAGTTTCTTTGTATTAATGTTAAACAAGACAAATGCAGAATTATGCCAAACTAGTTCATCATCTGTTTTTTGAACATGTTGACATATTTGTTTTTTTTATCACGATGAAACATTGACATTTTCACCACGATATGCTCAGTATCCTTTCAACTTTCATAAAATAACAATAAACTTGACTTGGTCATCAAAAAGATAATCTATCCAAGTGAGAGACTGTTGACTTTTTTTCTACTATAAAAAGTCATATTCACACAAAAAAATGGCATCAGTTCATTATTTAGCCATACAGTAAATAGATGCTATGGCGAGAGTAGCACGCTATTTCTGTGCGTTCGTTCACCCTCGGCAGCTTTAAATTGCACCACTAAGTGGAGAGAGAGGAGGAGAGGAGGGCAGGCCACTCAGCTTTCATATCGGCTCTCTTCCTCTCCGGCACCGCACAACTTCTCCCAGTGAACTCGGAGTAGAGCTCCCTACAGTATAAACACGGCTCACAGTAACAGCTTATCAAGCCTCACTAATAACTGTTAGAGACAAGAACCAGCTGGAAACTTAGCCCTCTTGTCTCCCCACCTCCCTCACCCCCACCCCCACCCCCCCCCTCCTCTCGTTCACTCCTTCTCCTGACCCCCCCCCTCTTTTTTTAAGTGCCAGATACATGTAAAGAAAACACAAGTTGATTTATGGAGAGCTGAGGGGCTTTGCAGCATAATATGAAACGGGATCATAAATCATGTGGGTATTATAGTAAGCATTAGCCGAGGCTTTAACTGACTTCAGCTCGCTGTCCTTCCCTTAGATGGGGTGCAGGGTGCAGAGGGGGGGGTGAGATTTGGGGGTTTGGGGGGATGAAGGAAAAACATCATGGAGTTGGCAAACATTCTGAAGTCCAACAGAATGAACATAATCCATGGCTTCATGTCTGTTTCCATTTGGTGGCCCGCAATGCAAGCAGTGTAGTTTACACTCTCTCACCTGGCTGTATAATTAATGCCTGCCTGCCTGGACGCCTGAACCCATGTACAACCGGAGTCGACTGGCCCCAGTTGTAATAATGTGAACTAACACCAGAAGCCACTGAAGCTGTACAATGGCTTTTGTAGTTAGTAAAAATGCAGCTGCTAAATAACCCTGGTCACTTCTTGTGCTGTTCACTATTCACTGTTCTTAAGCTACAGAACAGTGAAGGATGACTGCATTCACATTGTTCGCTGGAGTTTCACCTACTGCCAAAAGATGTCATAGCTTATTTGCATGAGGTTAAACGTTTTTAAACTCTGAGTTGTTCTAGTCACCATAGTTCCTTTGGTAGCTTTTGAAGCTTTCGTCCCTAGTCTTCATGCAAAGTCAGTTAGTTCCAGCGATTTTGCAACTGCTGCCGCCTCTAATGTGAGGCTTAGTTCAAGGAGCTGTGAAAATAACACCTTGGGTCTGTGTGGTTCGCCTGCCTGTCTTAGGATAGTATTTGAAAAATTAAGGCAGCCTTACAAGTCTGCCTTTTCAAAATAACTCTAGGGGCACTATGCCTTTTCCCTTTTTTCCGCACTCATAGTGTCTGCCTCTTGGCCAACCGACTACTGTAAAGTCCATCTGGACTTCACCCTCTGCACATAATACGTCTTCAACATTCAAGTAGATCACTGGGTGCTTTAACCCCCAAAAAAACCCCAAATTAAATCTTCACTGTCTGTTTTAAACTTTTTTTTATCCATAACAATATCCAATGTGAATATCCAAAGTGCACCACTGACTTAATGTTACATTCATCTCTCTCTTTCTTCCTCTCCCTCTCTCAATTCAGTTCAATTTGATTTAATAATGCTTTTTTAGCATGTCAAATAAGACATTCATATTGCCAAAACGATCATACAAAGTACAAGAAACACAAAATGAAAACAAATTAACGCAAGAAACAAAAGTAAATGTGCAGACATTCAACTGACATCTAACTGACAATTTCTCTCACGTTCTCTCTCTCTCTCTCTTTCTCTCTTACTCTCTCTCTCTCTCTCTTTCTCTTATACTCTCTCTCTCTCTCTCTCTCTCTCTCTCTCTCTCTCTCTCTCTCTCTCTGACACCCACACATGGCCTGGTGTTGCCTTGGTGTGCCTGCCTGTGGGGCTTAGATGTAAATGCTGACGTACCCCAGGTGCCTGCCCTGTCTGGAAGCCCTTCCTTTCCCTCCAGAAAACCTGACTTGAGCTGCTTCTGGCAGCACCACCACCCCTCCCCCCATCTCTCTCTCTCTCTCTCTTCAGCAAACTGTATTCATCTCTCTTTATTCCACTTTTTCTCTCCTCCTCAATTGTATTCATTTCTCTTTCTTCCACTTTCTCTCTTTCTTCCCATCTCCTCACCCTCAACCCCCTCCTCTCTCTCTCTCTCTCTCTCTCTCTCTCTCTCTCTCTCTCTCTCTCTCTCTCTCTCTCTCTCTCTCTCTCTCTCTCTCTCACACTCACACACTCACACACTCACACACTCACACACACACACACACACACACACACACACATACGATTCTCTACATGGCCTGGTTCCTTGACCCTTGTATGCGTTGGAGCTATGAGAACACGGGTCAGCAGTAGGTCACTGCATCTCAGCCGAGGGGTAGCATAGACGCACACATACACGCACACACACATAGTATATGCATATGTAAACACGTGTGCACGCTCACACACACACACACACACACACACACACACACCAGAGCATGGCAACCCG
>NC_085859.1:13455092-13460092 GCF_034702125.1 Engraulis encrasicolus
TCAGCCCATTAAGGTTAAGGTTAAGTAAGGATAAGGTTAATAAGAGTGTTTTCCACACCTTCATATATGGCTGAAGAGAGTTTGAGCCCCAGGAACTGTCATTAACTGGCACAGAAAGATGACTGTAACAATGCGATGCCTAAGCACTTGGCAGTGAGATTGTATATTTTGTACAAATTGCAATAATCAGGTTAATGATAGAATGGTACGTCAGTAGGTTTTTGGATAGAGAAACAGTACAGCGCTTCTATTCCATTTGATAAAGGTTCAGTGTAAATACTGTAAGAATTAAGTTAAGACAAGGATGTGAAACTCAGGCCAGGGGACCAAATTTGGCCCACGGAACCACTTCGGCCATTAGGCCCGCAAGATCTTTGCAAATTTGTATTACAGTTGGCCCACATACACCATCAATACATAGACAATGTGACTTGAAGGCAAAATTCAGTCAGTCCGAGTTAGAGTACTTTTATAAATCCACAAAGCAAAATTTTGTTCATCACAAGAATTATGAGTGTGTCCACACTAGTGTAACAGCACATACATAGTTTTAAATTTGGATATTTGGAATTATATTAATACAGTACTGTAATAGGCAAACAGTACCCATGATTGTAACCAACTGCTAACTTGACAACTATTGGTTAAGAGAAAAACATTTCTTTGCATTTCATGACTATAATCTGCTGCTATTAAACCATATCATTTTAGACAGACTCCATTCATTTTGAAAACATGTTAAAGTTGTCTAAATGATGTGTAACTCATAATCCATTTAGGATTTTATAATTAGTTCCTGGGTATGCATGTCAATAATCATTTGACACAACACAGGCAAATTATGTTGTTCATGCAGGCATCTTTCTTTCCCCAGTTGTAATGTTGTGCTCTGAATGATCAGTATGCAGTAGGCAAATGTAAAATGCAGTGACATAAAGAGAGGCCTGACTTGAAGTGACACTTAAAGACCCTCATTACTACAAATGTGTTCAAGAAGAACCTAAGTGAGAATAATATACACATAATTGCAATGCTTTGTGGTGTCTAGAATGACACCAAAGGAGTCACAATGCCCCATTTGCAATATAACCTTTTAATGTATTAATACAGTGATATAGCGAAGTCAAGATACACATATCATACCACAGAACTGATTAAAAACTGTGTTGTTGATGTTTGTTGCTCAGGAAAGTTCATTGATTATGAAAGGTCATAATCATACATATTGCAGTATTTGAAGCATTATGATGCATTATTTTAGGGATATTAGGGCAAGGAGTCAATATTTAGACATAACAACAAAATTGCTGGGAACTGTATTACTGATGCTAGTTGCTAATGAAGATGCTTTACCTAGCAACTGTTGCTAGGCAACATTGGATTTTGAGTGGCTCCACCCCTGATATTTAGTGATATTTGGGCAAGGAGTTAATATTTACACATCATAACACCACAGAATTGCTGGGAACTGTATTACTGATGCTGGTTGCTAAAGAAGATGCTTTACCTAGCAACGGTTGCTAGGCAACATTACATTCTGAGTGGCTTCACCCCTGATATTAAGTAATATTAGGGCAAGGAGTCAATATTTAGACATCATAAAATCACAAAATTGCTGGGAACTGTACTACTGATGCTGGTTGCTAAGGAAGATGCTTTACCTAGCAACGGTTGATAGGCAGCATTAAATTATAAGTGGGTCCACCACTGATATTAAGTAATATTAGGGCAAGGAGTCAATATTTAGACATCATAACACCACAAAATTTCTGGGAACTGTATTTCTGATGTTGGTTGCTAAGGAAGATGCTTCACCTAGCAACCGTTGCTAGGCAATGCTGAATTCAGAGTGGCTCCACCCCTGAAATTAATGCGCATGTCCTAATGAACACTTGTGCCAAGTTTCACGCTTTTATCACCTTCCGAGCGATTCTCCCATTATATTGCACCCATTGCCTAGACTAGTAAGGCATTCTATTGTATTCGATTCTATTCTACTCTATTCTATTCTATTCTGTTATATTCTAATCTGTTCTATTCTCCTGAACAGACTGAAACAGCAGGAGGCCAAGCAGCCATGGCGAGGTGGCGAGGCCCCCGTGAGCGTGTTGTTGGTGGGAGCAGGTAGGCCAGGAATGATGGCAAATTATTATTAAAAGAAATGATTGGGATAAATTATATTTTAAAACTAAACCAAACTCAATAGAACAAATTAATAAAGTAGACACTCTAGCATAGGAATTGTGTAATGTGGTGGTATGAGACCATGCAACCGGAGAGTATGTTGCTTGTTAAGTCTGTTTATTTAAGCAACGGAATGAGAAGTCTGTTGAGAGTAATACAAGACTTTTGACATTCAGTGTCTTTGGTAGAGACAGCGAGACGAGAAAAAAACTATAAAGAAAATAGAAATGATTGTGACTAGAAACATTATTGACCTTGTTTAAAAAAAAGAAAAAGCTACTGATTGATAATGATACAAGATACAAGATATTTTATTTGCCATGTGTATATATATGAAACATATATATACAATGAAAAGCTTCCCTACTCTGAGAGTCCCAAAAAAGGTTAAAAAAGAATGTAAAAAGGCAAAAAAGTAGGAAAAAAATATATATTTAAAAAGTTGAAAGCTGCATTTAAAAAAAAAGAAAAAAAAAATATATACTGTCACTGAGTCGGCTGGTGTGAGCACGTAAGCACCTGTATCTCCGGGCAGATGGTAGAAGGGTGAAGTGTGTGTAGCTGGGGTGGTGCGGATCAGCTATAATTCGTCTGGCCTTCCTCAGACACCGCTGACTGTAAAGATCCTGGATGTTGGGTAGATCTGATTTGATTGTCCGTTTAGCAGATTTGATGAATTGATGTATTGACTCTTGGTGCAGGTGGCGAGAGCGTTGACGACCACCTGAGCCGGCTGCTGGAGGAGCGCGACACGCTGCTGCGCACGGGCGTCTACACACACGAGGACCGCATCATCAGTGAACTCAGCCGGCAGATCCAGGACGCCATGAGCCAGAGACCGCCGTCTCACACGTCCGCCGCACACTGAGGGGAACTGTCCAGTGGGTCATTTTTCAGTTGGCCAAACGTTTTCCAAACGTTATCCTGCGAGTTCACAAAGTTGATCTCTTTTCATGAATATGTGTAAGTTAATAAACTAATATTTATTGGTCTAACCAGTGTTTTTTCAATGACTGGTAATTCAAATGATGGATTTACATTTAGATGATCCACCTCTTCATGTATGAAAGGTACACATTTCCAAGCCATAATGAATACTTGATAGTAGTATATATTCATGAAAAAAGATGACATTTGTGAATGGGCATCATAAATTGTGGAAATAAATTGCTAACAAAAAAGATACACGCTGGACCTTTCAGTAGAGTGGTCTACTACACGCACGCACTGTTCAGTTTAAGACCAGAGAAAGCGTGACCCATGACTGTTCCACACCACAGATGCGCCTCCTTTTTTTACCGGCAAGGCTTACATGTCTTGCACACTGACCTGAGCACCCCACCTACCTGTACTGCAGTAGCTGCCTTTCCCTCAGAGACTATGATCGTGGTTAGTGAGAAGGTGCTACTGGGTCAAAGACGTTCAAAATGAAATTGTCATTCAGTGTAACGGATACCTTCTGCTGACTGTAACTGCAAAAAACATGACTCTTTATTTTATTTTTTCCAGTGAATTCATGAAAGCCTCGGCTGTCATCCATTCACTTGAAACAATTTAAAAATCACGTTTTTTTTACAGTTACAGTCAGCAAAAGGTATCCGTTACACTGAATGACAATGCCATTTTGCACGTCTTTGACCCCACTATGCACTGACAGGTCCATTCACTCCTGGAGGGATCCGAAGCACAAATATGTCTTCACTTTGGAGAGTGTGTAATACTAACGACCAATGAGAAGGCTTCGATATGTGTCTTCATTTAGAGACAACCCTGGTACAGATCTGGACACTTGTGAGTGCTCTGCTCTCTACCTTTTCCAGAGAGGCACCATAATAAGAGTGAGAAGGCCGCGGACAATGTGACTTCAGACTTTATAGTGCAGCACCACATACACTATATACCTGTATACAGGCATATGTTCTGTGCAGATGAGATGGGGGATGACCTCTAACTTTTTTCACCAAGTTGAAGAGTCCAGCTGAGTGGAATCGGTTGACTCTTTCTGTCGATGGACTAAATGACAGTAATGTTTAATTAACTTTTGTCTCTGAAGACTTACTGTTAAAAAAACATTCCTCAGAGGACCTTGTTTGCCACTGTGAGGGAACCTAAACGTCCCTAAGGAACCTATAGGTTGCTGAAAGAACCCTGGGGTTCCTCAGAGAGGTTACCACACAGGTTGCCCACAGGCTCTGTATCTCAGGGGTTCAAAGGTTCTTCACAGAACGTTATATTTTTTACAGTGGAGGTTACCCAGGTGTAGTCTGCAGATCACAGATTGCGGAGCAACATTGTAAAGAGTGTGTATCAAACGGTTTGCATTGATGTGTGATTGCCAAGACCTAATAATCATTTGACGTGGAAGGTTTGCGTGTTTAGGCTATTTTTTCAGAGGATTATTTTGCACCCTAAATGTCATAGATTTTGGTCATGGATCGTCAAAGCCTTCATTTGTTTGTAAAGCAGGAATCATTTTCTTACATTTGCTGGCTTTCCCAGCTAACATTAAAAACAAGTTTATCAGTCAATCGAGTTAACACTCAAACTAATGTCTGTGTAAGATGCCTAATCAAACATAGTACTTGGAGAGTACAACCTCTCCTATGCAGCAG
Organism: Engraulis encrasicolus; assembly: GCF_034702125.1. Taxonomy (NCBI): domain Eukaryota; kingdom Metazoa; phylum Chordata; class Actinopteri; order Clupeiformes; family Engraulidae; genus Engraulis; species Engraulis encrasicolus. Next base: position 13,459,889 of record NC_085859.1, read on the forward strand.
CATAAGAGTTATGAAGTGAGTTTTTAAGCTTTAACTCAGACTGTTGTGTTACTAAGCACCAGTAGGTGGTGGTAGCATCTCAAGTAAAAGTGTGGTGGAACACTTTTGTTTGATATTTTTTTATTGTCATTATTAAATTATCTATACCGTGTAAATCCTGTTTTAGAAGAATTCCTGCTATTAAATTATTTTGTGACTGCTTTT
>NC_085859.1:13465092-13507592 GCF_034702125.1 Engraulis encrasicolus
CCCAACACTGTCACACACTAAACAATTACTTCACACACACACACACACACACACACACACTGAAAGACGTTTGAATCTTGTGAATCTGTAATAAAAAGCCAAATACTACGTGACCTGTCTAGTTATTAAGACGTGTACTTAATTTTTGTCTGTAAAGAGAATACATACAGTAGCCTACCTGACCCTATTAAGACCTCACAGGAATCTTTGAGCCTAATTCGGCGCTCTGTCATTCAGCAACACCTAACCTAGTTCTCCGACGATTTTTAACACAGACAGCTGGCTTTGCTTTTTGTTTTGTTAAAGTGTATATTTTGAAATCACGCAAACACGTTGTCAGGGAATTCCAAGCTCACCATCTTCCATCAGCTTCTTCTCTTCCCTCATCAATATAACATAACTTCCTACCCATATGGTTCCGTATTAACTTTTAAGAGTGTAACAGATTATCTTACTTGTGTGTTGGAGCAATGTTTATAGGATGGAAGTTCTGAAGAAGGTTGAGGTATTCTGAAATGCTAGAATCTTGATTTGATATTTAAATGTAATATAAAATTCACACCTTTTAATTGTTATAGGATTAAGATTTTGTGATGCTAAACATGCTAAATGAAAAACTGCAGCCAAAAATGTACAAGTAGTGTCATCCTATTCATTTCTGTTGTCGTTGTTGGTGAAACTGTTATTTCAATTTGCCATGATTCTTCAATCGTTTAATCGTTATTTGATCTTTGGTAATGATTCTTCAGTTCACACAAGGAAGAACGCGACACTGCTTCTTCACAGTTCACCACTTTTTTTCTTTTTTCATTGGTGCTGACGTTTCGGCACTAGGCCTTCATGTTACTCTGATGAAGGCCTAGTGCCGAAACGTCAGCACCAAAGAAAAAAGAAAAAAAGTGGTGAACTGTGAAGAAGCAGTGTCGCGCTCTTCCTTGTGTGAACTGAAGACTGAAGTACCTTGAAAAGCTGCACCTGCTAAAAAAGAAACCTTCGAGGTGTGTAGGCTCTCACAAAAAAAAATATATTTTGTAATGATTACCTGCATTCAAATTTGTACATAAAGCAGCTTATAGCACACTGAAAAATAAATTCCCTTTGGAGAAAAGTGCTATAAAAGATATTTGACTAAAGATTATTTTATAGTTGGTCAAATGTAAAAACCCTTGGCAATCTTAACATTAGTTTTGGTTGTGCTTTTGGGGAAAATCTTCAGATGAAAACAAATCTACCACTGCCTTTAAGAAAAACAATGTGCTATAATTCCACTTTGAAAATCAAGGCATAGTCTATTTGCATTGTTTTAACTTATCAGTGTTTTAAACACTAAATATACAGTATGTTGAAAACATACTTCATTGTGAAGTTCAAAAAGTGTAAACTGCCACTGCAGGTAGACCATTCTCTGTCTGCTTGTAATATCTGACTGCAGAACCGCAGAGCCACAAGATTTGCCCAAAATTTGAGATTTGACCAAGCGCAGATTTGCCACAAACTGCCACTGCAATTCCGCAGTCAGACCGTCAGATTCAGACAGCCAGCCAGCCATGCAGATTTGGTCCAAACGCAAATCTGCCCTAAACTGCAGCTCTGCAGTGAGACCACCTCCCAGTAATGTGTGACTGCAGAGCCACACAGATTTGCCCCAGGTGCAGATGTGGCCCAGACTGCTGCTCTGCACTCAGACCATTCTGTCTGGGGCAAATCTGCTTTGGGACAAATACAATATATCTGACTCTACAGTCAGTCCTTTCGCCTTGTCTGGAACAGTGCAGCTTTCAAGTCTTTTTGTTATAGGCTATCAGCCGATCAAAGATCCATGTGTCTTCCTGTGCAGTCCTAGTCCGTCTCTAACCCACATTCTCACAGCATATATGGTGTCTGGCATACACACACCACCAAATGAGCTAAAAGCTTATCTATTATCCTTTTTCACAATTGCGTCAAACAAGTTCCATTTTAAAGTGCAACAGGTATAAACTACTACCGGTGAGTCTCCATAGAAACTGTGTAACTTTATGTCAATGCCACCAGATGTCACATGATAAAGGCACTTTACCTCAGTCAGTAGCATATCCTTTTCAGGCGTCTAGAGGGATGTTCACTATTCCACACTGAGCTGGGCAGCCATCCATGACACATGTTACCTTTTGTTATACGTTGCTTCTGGGCTCCAGTGATGGTGAAGACATAAAATCTTTTCACATATTCACAACTTGCTGCATGGATCTTGGTATTGTTGGTTAGATTGGCTGTATTCCACTACCAGGGTATTATTTGTGATGCTTAAAACACGGCAAGTTTAACCCACATTAAAAGAAGCCCCATACCCACGTATTGCCTTAATTTTTTCATTTTTTTCTGGTCAAGTAATGCTGAAACAAATATGTACCCCGAAGAGATTGAAGACATTTTTTGTTGTTGCAGAAAAGTGAGGGAAATACACTATATTACTAAAAGTATTTGCTCTCCTATCTAAATGATCAACAATCAGGTGTCCTAATCACTTGGGCTGGCCATAGGTGTATAAAATAAAGCTAACATTTGTGAAAGAATGGGCCACTGAAAAGAAAATAAAGGTCCGCAACACTGTTAAATGCTCCCAAATATTTAATGGCACGACGTTTCGGACTAACCGTCCTTCATCAGAGTGCAACCAACAAAGAATGGGCCACTCTCAGGAGCTCAGTGAATTCCAGCGTGGAACTGTCATAGGATGCTAGTCGTGCTAGTTGTCATAAAATGTCCTCGCTCCTAAATATTCCACATTCAACTGTCAGTGTTATTATCAGAAACTTGACGAGTTTGAGAACAACAGCCATGAAGTGGTAGACTAGGCCACGTCAAACGGACAGAGAGGGGTAAGCGGATGCTGAGGTATAGTGCAATGAGGTGGACGGCTTACTTCACAGTCTATTGCCACAGAGCTCCAAACTTCACGTGACCTTCAGATTAGCCCAACTACAGTACACAGAGAACTTCAGGGAATGGATTTCTATGGCCGAGCAGCTACACCTCAAGCCATACATCACCAAGTATAATGCAAAGTGTTGTATGCAGTGTATGCATGTCACCACTGGACTCTAGAGCAGTGGAGACACTTTCTCTGGAGTGATGACTGTACACCAATGTATTTTTGGCAAAGGACGCGCTCAACTTCTTGGAAAAACGAAAGTCTTTGGGTGCGAGATAAAATGTATCAACTTAAGGAAGAAAAATCCGCACTCACAAACTGCGTCTCATTATTTATTTATATTACCACCATGTCCAAAAAGCAAACGCGTTTCGGCTATAAAGCCTCGTACCACGCACTGATGAAGGCTTTATAGCCGAAACGCATTTGCTTTTTGGACATGGTGGTAATATAAATAAATAATGTACACCAATGTACAACGCAAGGTCCACAAAGACATGGTTGACAGAGTCAGGTATGGATGAACTAGTTCAGTTCATATGGGTCGAGACCGGTGAGAATTTGTTGGTTATACAGTATAGTTACATTGCACGTAGTTGACGCTTTCATTTATTCAAAGCGTCTTACAGTTTATTTTTCAGGGTATTGGTTACAGTCCCTGGAGCAATGTGTGGTTAGGTGCCTTGCTCAAGTGCACTTCAGCCATGGATAGAGATGTAGGGTAGATGTCAGGGGGATTCGAACTTACAACCCCTAGATTGAAAGACCAACTCTCTAGCCACTAGGCCACGGCTGCCGTGTATGACTTCTTAACTTGTATTTTTCTCTCAAACATTACCTAAAAGCTCTAAGAAAAAAGGGATCAAATGTCATCTTTTTATTTTAAAACTCTTGCTTTAAACTAAATAGAATTGGTTTCATCTAATAGAGAAATAGAGCAAAAAAGGCCAAATGTCTGAACTTCAAGTTGTTTGGTTTTTGCAAACAAAGAAAAGGAACAAACCCGAAGGGTAAGACATTTTAAAAGCCAGCTTTACCTAACGCTTTACACTTTTCCTTGAAAGACAAACCCTATTATAAGAAACCATATTTTTTCCCAGATATAACTGTGAATTTGTTTTAAGCAGTATGCCATGCATTGCCAAAGTTTGATTTTGATACATAACATTTTATTGTCATTATTACAATTGTTGGGACACAAATGCATTAAATGCACTATGTCAAATGGAATCACATAAGAGTGTTGGTCAATACTGTCCATTGTCATGACCTCCAAATCAGGCCTGTGCTGTTTTACATTTAGAAGCATCTTTTATTTTTTTTTCAACAACAAAAATGTACATGCTGTGTGCCTTGTAAGAGAATCCAGCCCTTCGCATCCGTATTTTGTAGCAACAACAAGCAGAATTTGTGTCTTATTTCATTGACCTTTCCTGCTCATAGTAGTCAGCCTAACCTTGAAGAGCAGGCCAAACCAGAAAAACAACATAAATAAAACAGTTTTTAAAAGTGCCAAAAGCATGGTATGGAGAAATATACTATAATTCAGAATGTACAATTATTAAAGGTGGTTTAGTTTCCTCTTCTTGAGAAATACTGATTGTATTTTCTCATCCATTTATTGGTTGGAACTAAACTGTGTCCTTTTTTCTTTTTCAAAAAAGAAAAAAAAAGTCCTTGCTCCTTTGGTGACAGCTGGTCAATGGATTGTGTCTTCTTCCATGTGTGGTTCTTCAGCAGCCATTGGCCCGTATAGTCTCTTTGGTTTCTGTGTAACACTGTGTGTAAGAAAAGACAGCGGAGATCAAGCGCAGTAGAAACCACCTTTGGCATTGTTGTTGTATCTCCTCTCTTTGGGTTAGCTATTTCTTTTTGAAAACTGACCAACTGACTGCCGTGTTTCTCCTCTTTGGGTATTTCTTTAACATTGTCCAACCTTCATATTCCAGGAGACACAAGTCATAAATAAATATTCCGTTTCTTCTTCTCCTCCTTTCCCCCCCTCCCCAGACCAGTTGTTCTTTATTCTACACACCCCCCCCCTTGTCCTTTTCCCTTGTGTCCAGTCTGCTTATCTGCTCTGCCAGGGGGGTCGATAATGTCTTAACGTCTTACTTTATTTTATTACTGCTTTTGGGGTTTTCCTCTCCGTCCGTGCCTGACAGAGCAGGAGGAGCTGATTGAGAGCTTCTCTGAAGGGGGATATCTTTGGTTTATGTGTGTGCGTGTGTGCGTGTGTGTGTGTGTGTGTGTGTGTGCGTGTGTGTGTCTGTGTCTGTGTGTGCGCGTGTGTGAAATCTTTGGCTCTGCTTAAGTGTCCGTGACGTTTAATCATGATTTTTCTTGCAGTTTAATTCCGTTCAGTCAATCAGCTAATCCACCTCCATTGATTCACTGTGCTGCTGGCCACACAGAACTTTGGTACATGTTCTCTGTGTGTGTGTGTGTGTGTGTGTGTGTGTGTGTGTGTGTGTGTGTGTGTGTGTGTGTGTGTGTGTGTGTGCGTGTGTGTGTGTGTGTGTGTGTGTGTGTGTGTGTGTGTGTGTGTGTGTGTGTGTGTGCCTGCGTGCGTGCGTGTGTGCGTGCGTGTATGTAAGTTTGCATGCATATCTGTGTATCTGTCTTTGTGTGTGTGTGTGTGTGTGTGTGTGTGTGTGTGTGTGTGTGTGTGTGTGTTCGTGTGTGTGTGTGTGTGTTAGTGTGTGTGTGTCTGTGTATCTAATTCCATCCAGTCAGTCGGCTAATCCACCTCGATTGATTCGCTGCTCTCGTTGATGGCTTTGCACTCGTTGGGCATCCGCTGGTGTCTGCTCAGCTGAGTGGCCTGCGTGAAGCTCCGGTCGCACCGCTCACACCTAATACACACGTACGTAGACACACACACACACACACACACACACACACACACACACACACACACACACACACACACACACACACACACACACACACACACACACACACACACACACACACACACACACACACACACACACACACAGAAAGACAGACAAGAGAAAATGTGTTCAGTGCTTCATCCTCCAGCTTTTTGCTGCTAATGACAGGTGACACTTGAAAGTGGCATGACTCCTGTGGAGGCCAGGGGGGGGGTATAATTGCAGAAGCCCTCTGTCTGAAGAGGGGACCTTGGGGGGTTGGGTTTGGGGATGGTGGGGTGGGGTGGGGTAGGGTGGGGTGGGGTGGCTCAGGGTGGGGTGGCGTGGGGTGAGGAGTTGGGTCTGATGATGGGAGAGAGAGGAGGTGAGGCGGACTCAAGTGATGCGTGACACAAGGGCCTCCTGTCAATAAATGTGCAGAGAGGAAGGGATGCCCCTGGAGATCGCCTGTCTCAGATAAGGGCCCGCGCGTCATTGTCACTTACAATAGATAAAGAACAAAAAGAGGTTCTCAGATGAGGAGGAGGGTGGGGTGGGCTGAGCTGGGGTGGTCTGGTCTGTGGTGGTGGGAGTGGTTACTAATCCTGTCTACTGAGGGACTGAATGGCACAGGATTTAGTAATGACACACCCAGGAGAAGAGCTAAATTAAAAAAGGATGTGTACCTCTGGGTGTGAAGTTGTAGTTACACACAGGCTTTGCCGTAAGCAGCTTGGGAGATTTAGAGGGAGGGTGGATGGGTGGGAGGGGCTGAACTGAGGGAGAGGGAATCAGAGGGTGTGTGCACACCTTTGAAAAATAAATTGCGGAGATTGCAACAGGACAAATGTGGAACGGGTCGGAACAGAATAATACTAGTGCCATTTCACAAGAAGCTCTTTCATCTCAAGGCACATTGGTTACCTACATGCAAAAATATGATTAAATAAATACAACATAATAATGTAATCTAATTAGTTAATATTATCATGATCAATGTGACAAATATATGAGGACACATGCAGGACAGGAAAAAGTATTCTGTACACCAGTGTTTCCTAACCTTTTTTGTCCTGCATACCCCCTAAGCCATTTTGTCATATGATGAGTACCCCCTCGCCCTCATACATGCTCTGTTCCTCTATCCCAACGTGACTACACTCAATAAATTTGCTATTATTACATTTCTCCGCGTACCCCCTGAGGTGTGCTCGCGTACCCCTAGTGGTACACGTACCCCTGGTTGGGAAACACTGCATTACACTAATTCACCTTCAACTACAGTATTCAATGTCTCATTTACTGAAAACCAACTAGTCCAGATTTTTTTGTGAAGCTTGTAAATTACTTGCCATATATTTTATATATACAGTATATTGTACAGCACCCTCACATCCCCTTCATGTTTCCAATGAACACAAACTGCAGTGGAACAAAGCAAAGGAGATGTGCTCTACACAGAACATAGGAATATGAGTAGTCACGGTAAGGGGATATGGTGTTTCCATGTGCTGCTTTTAATGTAAAAATTTTGTAAATATTGTATATAGGCTATACATTTCCGGCTCCTTTTATAACAACAGAATTACATTGTTTTTTTGGAGTATGTTGTAACACATTGAGCTGCAGTATCATTTTACTGTACTACTCCTAGGGGAAGTAATATGAATGTTTGTAGATCAATCATTGGGTCAAAGGTGAACACCCTATTTAGGGCACATCTACCACCTATGGGGCTATGCCGGAAGGGTTTGTGGGTAAATAAACATGTGAAGAGTGCTGTCACTTCCTTCATTCATGTCTGTTTTTAATTTTAATGGATTGTGGGGAAGTGACAAATGTCACTTCAAGACAAATGTCTGTGTAAAAAGGAACTTCAATTATGTCTCGTCTCATCTCATCTCATCTCATCTCATCTCATCTCATCTACACAAAGCAGGGGATGAGGAGGGGCATGGTAGGAACAGGTTCTGATGAGCTGTGCAGAAAAAGTTCCAGTGATGCTTTGCAGATGCCATGGCTTGAGCAGAGAGCAAAACACAAGAAGGCGGGGAGACAAAAAAACCAAAGCATCTACTCCTCTTCCTGACAAACAGAAAATGCCATCTTTATTCAATCAAGCATATCAGGACTCAATGGAAATAACTCAAGCCTATTGATTGGCTAAAGATTGGCCCAGTGTATTCATTAATGTCTTTGTACTCTCTCTTGCCCCTCTGGAGAACGTGAAGTGCTGATGACACATTTGTGGACTGCTGATTGCTCATTAGAAAGCAGATTTGTAACTGCCCCTCACAACAGTGTGGACATAGGGAAATAGTTGCACGCATAAAAAAAGCCAGGCTGAATAGAGCCGAACAGCAAAAAACAAAGTTGTCTTTCCTTAACAAACCATTTCTGACACACACACACACACACGCAGGCACGCACGCACACACGCGCGCTCCCACAAACACACGTCTGTCTGGTTTTCAAAGAAGACTATTTTTGGACATTATTTGTATGTATCTACTACTTACTGTAAAACATGCTCTTATGTGTTATAGCTACGTATTTTCTAGAACTACTGTCTCTTTGATGCCTCTGAGGCAACACTCCATGACACCTACTCCTGGGTCTTGTGCTGATTCTACCTCTACCTCAGCGTGATGCTTACCAATTTAACTGAAGGCTATGCTATTGGCACTATTAATTCATTTCTATCTGTGCATGATCTGTATAATTGCTATCTGTAAATGATTACATTTTCACTGTCGTATCAAGCCAGTTTATCTAATTTTAGCTGCCATATATTGAAAATAAGTGCATGTAAATGTCATTGTCACTTGATGCTGCTAGTTACTCTAGTCACTTTATTTTCTCTTTATTTTAAAACCTGTTGCTAATACAGTATGTGCCCGTGTACATCTAGGATTTCCACAAATCCTATGTATTGTTTATGTATAGTAGTCAGTAGTCTTACCCTAGTTTCATAATAGCTTTATTGTACATATTTCCTTGTGTTTATTTATATGTGCCCTTTAACTTTAGATCTCATTCTAGTAGGATAATGACAATACAGGCTTTTCATTCTATTCTATTCTATTCTTTTCTACTCTATTCGGTGTGACTGTGTATACTGTATAGTGAGTTTACTGGTCTTTTCAAGCCTTTTGTTTTTGCAGCCTTTATTGGTACTTTATTTTATACTTTTATAATTTCATAATAATTATATTTTATAATGATTGTATTATGCAGCGTGCACCTTGAAGGCAGGCTTTAAATCTCAGTGTACTGTGCATAATGGCAATAAAAGCTTCCTATACACTACCTATACACCTTGATTTCTATTTCTACTGTGTTACAGTACTGTGTTGGCAAACAAAAGCATTTCGCAGTGGTGTCTCATGGCTAAGCTGAAGTAACCCAGCTGTGGCTACTAACCACTGACGTTATAATTGCTCATGTCATGTCTTACCAAAACTTTCTGGCAATTTCAGCAATTTCATTCATAGAGAGGGATGGCCGAATTGAGAGTTGTGTGTGTGTGTGTGTGTGTGTGTGTGTGTGTGTGTGTGTGTGTGTGTGTGTGTGTGTGTGTGTGTGTGTGTGTGTGTGTGTGAGTGAGTGAGTGAGTGAGTGAGTGAGTGAGTGAGTGAGTGAGTGAGTGAGTGAGTGAGTGAGTGAGTGAGTGTGTGTGTGTGTGTGTGTGTGTGTGTGTGTGTGTGTGTGTGTGTGCGTGCGCGTGTGTCCCCTATGCCCACCTGTTTAGTGGGAATGCGCTTCATGCTCTGTCTTGTCCTGTGATGTTTGGAAAATGTATGTTAAGAAAAAAATACAGCAACCACCAATGAGTCTGTCTGTGTGTCTGTGTGCGTGTGCGTATGCGTGTGTGTTTGTGTTTATCTGTGTTAGGTGTATGTGTTTGAGTCAGTGATATGACGATAGTGTTAAAGTGAGTATTCGCTCTTCACTTACTTCACTGGCTTTCTGTTTGTGAGTGTGTGTGTGTGTGTGTGTGTGTGTGTGTGTGTGTGTGTGTGTGTGTGTGTGTGTGTGTGTGTGTGTGTGTGTGTGTGTGTGTGTGTGTGTGTGTGTGTGTGTGTGTGTGTGTGTGCAAGCAAGCGTGCATTCCTGTGTGTGTGTGTATGTGTCTGTGTGTGCGTGCATGCATGCGTGTGTGTATGTGTATGAGGGTGTGTCTCTGTGTGTGTGTGCGTGTATGTGTATGGGTGTGTGTGTCTGTGTGTGCGTGCATGCGTGTGCGTGTATGTGTATGGGTGTCTGTGTCTGTGTGTGCGTGCATGCGTGCGTGTGCGTGTATGTGTATGGGTGTCTGTGTTTGTGTGTGCGTGTATGTGTATGGGTGTCTGTGTCTGTACGTGTGTATGGGTGTCTGTGTCTAAGCGTGTGTGTGTGATATGACAAGGCGACGGCGTTGAAGTGAGTACTCACTGTGTACTTACTTGAAGGGTTTCTCGCCGGTGTGTGTGCGGATGTGGTTGTTGAGGGTGGTGGCGCCGGCGAAGGCTCGTCCGCAGTAGCCACACTTGAAGGGCCGGTCGCTGGAGTGGGTCACCACGTGGTTGCGCAGCTCCGACGGCTGGGAGAAGGACTGAGCACAGTGGCCACACTGGTACGGTCTAACACACACACACACACACGCACACACACACGCACACCCACACGCACACACACACACACACACACACACACACACACAGAGAGAGAGAGCAAAGAGGTTAACCCCCATGGTTGTTACCATAGCACCCATGACCCTTCATTAACAATGAGATGTGGTGTTGCATTGGCCCATCCATCACTCTGGGTGCATCCCAATATGTGACCTTGCCTCCTCCACTTGCCTCCTCCACTTGCTTCTCGTCATGATGACATCACTGACAACAGCATTATATTTCAATATCTTGCAAAAGCTCAATTGTAAAGTATTTTTCTCATTTGCAATTGGGATGATGAATGAAAAACAGTCCCTCAAAAGTTGTTGTGGCGAGGCTGCCAGCTGGGAAACTTTATCGTTTTCTCCACGGAGGAGGGGCCAGGAGGCGGGACGAGGAGACAAGCACAAGTGGAGGAGGCAAGGACACATATTGGGATGCACCCTCTGGCTCTCTCTATTCCAGGGTGAGTGAGCCCTAGAGAGAGCAGCACTCCATTGGGCGGCTAGAACAAAATGCAGCTTTACTTCTCTTTGAATCTCGGAAATAATGACTCCATGTTCCTCTTAAAACCTCCCTTTGAAAACAATCATTTGAGACAATTTTATTGTAAGATCTACTGTGCTACGAGACACACATGCTGAAAATATCAAGTCTTCTTGGATACATTACTGAAATATTTTTTTTCTTGCTAAAGCCTCTTGACATGACGAATCAGGAATCAACTCAAAAATTGTAGAAAAACAAACCTAAAAAAAAAAATCATCACCCAAGTCATGTCATGACCTAAGGAATGTTTTCTCTCTCAACCTCTTCACACTGTTCTGCCTGCACCAAGGCTGGCTTGGTTGAGGTGACACGTACACCACACGATTTACTGGAGGGTTTTTCTGGGAGAAGATCCATCGATTGTGAATATTTTAATGTGATTAATGTGTGCAAAGTATTTACTATGGCGGCAGTTTATGATTAATGTGGCTGCATTGTTTATTGCTGTGCTGGGTGTACAGAGGGGAACATACGCACACAACACAGAAAAATACTTCCTGTGTGGTTCAAGCAGCCCATTATCTCTGGGAGAACTACTGTCAGCTAGTCTCAGACCTCGTTTCCACATTTATGATTTTTCCCCCCCTTTTATCCATTTATTGTTTACACAACAATGAGATGAAAGAAATCTTGATTGTTACGTCAACACAAATCGCACATGACATGGAATCACTCACCATGTGATTGGCTTTATGAATTCATTTCAGGAGAAATCTCTACTTAAAAGTCCAGTTTTAAAAATATCCCTTTCGGGAGCAAAAAATAAAACTTTCTGTTAAACAAAAGGCCAAAATGGATTCAAAAATGTGCATGGTAGAAGTCGATATAGGGATGGTAAGGGCATATCACAGCCAACATTTGGGGAAGACAAAGTAGTCCCTAGAAGTATCACAACCATTTTATTTTAAATCCATTAAATTATTTTAATTACATATAATATAAATATAAATTATATATAATTTATTCATCTGTTTTCGCGAACTATTCCAGTGTCCAGTTTCAGTAGTCCCTTTTTGTTTTTAGAAGTTCCAGCAAATATTCAGACCTAGAACGGCAAGAGTATTCATATCGCTGCTTTATTGACAGAGTCCTGGTCGTCAGGGCACGGACTGGTACGAAAAAAAAAACAGGAAAGGCATTTTAAAGGGACACTGTGTGAGATTTTTAGTTGTTTATTTCCAGAATTCATGCTACCCATTCACTAATGTTACCTTTTTCATAAATATTTACCACCACCATGAAAGTATTCATTATGACTGGAATAGAAAAATTGCACTTTTCATACATGAGAAGGGGGATCTTCTCCATGGTCCGCCATTTTGAATTTCCAGAAATAGCCATTTTTAGCTGCAAAAATGACTGTACTTGGGCCATAATAGAAAATATTAGTTTAATACTTAGTAAACTATCATGAAAAGGTCAAATTTGGCAATAGGCGACACAGTTTCAATGAGCAGCACAGTTGCAGTACCTTTTTTGACCATTTCCTGCACAGTGTCCCTTTAAGCTTGAAAACGGCAGACTGTACCGCTGCATATACATGGGTTTTCAATGTCTTGGCTGACATTGGCAAACATTGGCTGCGCACACAGACAGGGATTCTAAAATCCTACCCAGCTAGGTGTTTAACATTGGAAGTCCCTTTGGACCAGTGTGGTGCATGGCTAAAACCTGTTATTCTAGTCAGCTAGATATTGTAACGATCTCCTACCGACTACTTTCTGGAAGAACAGATCTTATCGTGTGTATATCAGAATCGTTTTGTATGCTTTGTAAATTATGTTGCATTGTATTACGCCAATCACACGTGAGTGCAACGTTTGAGTGACAGCAGCTTCCAAAAATCAATTTTCTGATCCTGAAACCACGCCTTGTCAGCAGTGGCTACCACTTTGCTACACAATATTATTTAAGGATTATATCAAAGAATTCAGAGCGACATGACAATATGTTCTCATAAACGGTGCCATCAAGAGTACAAAATCCGAGCAAGTGGCTTAAAGGGACACTGTGTGAGATTTTTAGTTGTTTATTTCCAGAATTCATGCTGCCCATTCACTAATGCTACCTTTTTCATGAATACTTACCACCACCATCGAATTCTAAGTAATCATTATAACTGGAGAAATTGCACTTTTCATACATGAAAAGAGGGATCTTCTCCATGGTCCGCCATTTTGAATTTCCAAAAATAGCCATTTTTAGCTGCAAAAATGACTCTACTTGGACCATACTAGAAAATATTTGTTTATTACTTAGTAAACTTTCATGTAAATATCAAATTTACCGATAGCCAACCCAGTTTCAATGAGCAGCATAGTTGCAGTACATTTTTTGACCATTTCCTGCACAGTGTCCCTTTAAACACTGTGCAGGGCTCCAATGGGACAAATGTTAAATACCTAGCCACGTAGCATTTTGGACTCCCTGTCTGCGTGCAAAGCCGATGTATAGGATCACACCAAAATTATCAAATGCCCTGTGTGCCATGTGGCCAATCCAACCGTGCTGGTTGCATGAGATATCCGGACGAAACGGAGCGAGACCATGCATGTTTAGAGTAGACAAGGTTGTGAAATCATCTATGAATATTCCACTATTAGGCCTACTATGGTATTATGTTTCCAAACTTAGTTTGTCGGATGTGCCACCAAAAAAGAAAATGGATATCTGCACAAAGCTAAACCACTGAAATATGAAGTGCCCAATTTAATTTCCATTAATACCTGATGTACATCAAATTTGATACATCAATTTTGATGTATTTGTGCTCTCATCTTTACAGGATGACCACACCTAGGGAAAATAACAGCAGGGCTCAACTTTGACCATTTGTAGACAATCTGTTTTACTGTAAACATGTTAATATCACAGAATTTACAGATACCTTTGTAAAACTCTGCAACTTACAACAAGTCAAAATACTTCTGAGGGCTCTTTTTGTGCAATACATTATTCATATCAATCAACGCTTCTTGAGAGTAGCTAACTCAAAACTAGCATGTGTTTTAATAGGGAAGGGTAACTTTGACCAACACTTGTAATCTCATCACACTAATTTGACCTCCAAGACTGGCTCCAATTAGCTATAGGAAAAGTAATTAGCCGGCTTACCTAAAAGCTATAGGCTACTAAAGCAATATGTTGCTTCCAGGGTGTTGCGTTCCTCCAGTACCAACCGTTTAGCCTTGCCTCACAAAAGGCGATCCCGGTCCAAACTGTTTTCTGTCATTGTCCCTCAATTGTGGAATAAGCTACCAGTTGCTACAAGAGCAGGGTCATCCCTCTCAACCATCAACAAGCCAGTGAAGACTCACCTCTTCCGAGAGGCCCTCCCTGCATAACATAACTAACTCTACTCACCTCTAATCATGGGTACTAATCTGCACTACATTTCATAGGTCCTCCACTATTAATCGATTGCTGCTCTCTATCTGTTCTACATTACTTGTATACTGATGTATTCTGTACTGACCCCTCACTCTGTACTTGCTTGAATGTCCTCCTTGTAAGTCACTTTGGTCAAAAGCATCTGCTAAATGTAATGGAAAGTAAATAGCCAAGTGCAGGCCTCTCAAGTTGTTGCTCTCTTTTAACGTCCCAGTCAAGGCTACATGGGCTGGAAATATTGGTTTAAGGAGTAAAAACAGTAGCCTAACTAATACAAGTCTCATATTTTCACCTGTATGAAGTTATCACCTGATGGTCCTGGCTCCTGCGTCTCCAGTTCGCCTACTTGCGATTCGTAAATTTTACAGTTCTATCTGAACTCTGCTGCGCGCGCTATTGGATGAAACTCTGATCCACTGCTCTGATCTGCCCGTATAACCGAACAATCTATTTTCTGATTGGCTGAATAGCGTGGTAACTAGTCTGAACACAGAAGCGCTGTTACCTATTTCTGACGCATCTGTGGATAGGTTGGATGAATTAATGTGCGCCGAACTTCAGAGTGTGAAATACCATGTGTGGAGTGTGAGAGTGTGAACTCGCTCAGATGAGAGTGTCACACTCTCAAAGAGTGAGACTTGAGAGCCCTGCAAGTGGTTCACAAACTTTTTCTACCTTGCACTGTGAATGTGAAAATATGTCTTTTTTTGTGCAGTGTTAGTTAGCCTGGGTGAAAGTGACTGTTGACTCCGTCAAACAGTCTGGCAAAAGCCAAGAGGAACCCATCTCCATGGAGGGGGGGAGATGGTCTGACATTTAAATTCATTAGAGTTCCAAATTCAAATTAAAACCCATATTGTGCTTTATTAGCATGACTGTTACAATATAGAATCGCAAAAGCATACAAATAACAAAACAAAAGTGTGAATAGTGTTACCTTAACCATCAGTAACGGACTTCGCGGGTGAGTTCTGCGTCAACTGTTTGCTAATTGGCTAGACGCTGAGAGAACCGAGCTGGAGGCTTTTGCCAGACGATGTGCGGAGCCAAAATGTTTGGGTGGAGTACATAGGAGGGCGTTGCCAGGCTAAGTGTTAGTTGCAGCAGAATGTATTTATGTAGGCTATTGTTGGGACTGAGATGAAGATCATAACATGTGGCAACCTTCCGGTCAAAGTAATGAAGCCTGGTTTTTTCCCCCCATCATAGCAGGAGCTGGCAACGGAAGCAGAGTTTCATGTTTTCTTGTACACAGACAAGTGTGAATGTAGCCAAGTGCACTAAAATGGCAGTCCCCTGCAGTTCAAAATTGACTCAATTCGGCTCTGCTAAAGTCTGGGTGACGTCATGGATACTTTGTCAATTAATTATAGCCTACAGTCTATGTGCCCAACTCATGCAGACAATAGTCATTCAAAAGGGTTCACATACGTGCAGCACATATCCTAGTCACTGTCTACTTTCCAGGGTTTGATGCAAACAGTCCGTTCTCTCCATCACCTCCACTTTGGGAACCACTACTAAGCCCGACAAAAAATTGCACAGAACCGTACAGTTCTTAAATTTACCACAAATGCGTTGATCTACATAAAACCGTTCATCTACAGTATTTCACACACTGAAGCCATTCAGGCGTGTCGCTTTCTGTCTGCAATTAAAACAAAGCGGTTTTGGTTGAACTGTCATAAATCAACGAGCAGTTTATGTCAATACCTAATCAATGATCACCAAAATGACTCTCTCTCTCTCTCTCTCTCTCTCTCTCTCTCTCTCTCTCTCTCTCTCTCTCTCTGTGTGTCCGTGTGTGTATGAGAGAGAGAGAGAGAGAGAGAGAGAGCGTGAGAGAGAGAGAGAGAGAGAGAGCGTGAGAGAGATGAGATGAGATGTTGTGTAATCCAGAGCCACTGAAGAGTTTCAACTCTGCATCGATAGAACTATTAAACGTAAGTGGGAAGATAATGCACTTGCTACTCCGACAGAGGTAATTAAGTGATGGGAGATAGACAAAAGACCACATATAAACAGTCAATAGGGAAATGATGTCTCTCTTTCTGATCATTAATTTCACAAGCGCAAGATGAGTTTGAACCGATTGTGATCATCATCGTAATTTGGAGTCTGTGGATGTGTAGACTTGGATACTTATTAGCTCCATAATGAGCATGTGACACTGCAGTGGCTTTATTTTGGATGTGTTCATTTGTGTGGTTATTTATATATACATATACATGATTGTTTAGGCATATTTAGTCGTTATGCTAATATTTTTTTCAGATACATGTATTGAACAAATTACACCTCCCTTTTTGGTCCTTAAAGAAAAAAAAACATTAATTGCATAATACATGTTCTACAATGTGTTCCACTGACCTGAATGTATTTTCTGAGTAATGGGCTATTGCTATGCGTAACAGTGTAGACCACTGTCCTCAGCCTGACATTGGGGAGCAAAACAAGAAAAAAATGTGTTGTGTGTTATCATTCCGTGGGAAATATTTAGCATCCAGTTCAATTGTCATACCAACATGCAGCTACCAAAAATGTGTGCTGACTTCATGTGGTGACTGGAGTGAAGACACTAAAGGCGTTTTTCCACATACACTCTGCTGTGTCGTGTCGTGTCGTGTCGTGTTGGATTGGCCGAGTGGTGCTGAGTGGTACTGTCAAACTGCCCAGTTTGTGTTTCCATTACAAACCGTGTTACCCGAAGTATGGTTGTCACATAGCATTACTTTACGTAGGCTAGTTGACTTATATAAGGCCTACAGATATCTCAGCTATCAACGTAGGCTATAAATAGTTTCAGCGACATTGATTTCTGCCTTCGATCTTAAACATCAAAGTAATACAGTACCAAACTAAAGAGTATTCCAAGAGAGTTGATCTGATGGCCGCCATGATTAGTGTTGATTCACCGATGAGGACGAGCTGATGCAGATTCTGGGTAGTAAGCTGCGAAAGTCCCGCTCAGCTGGCTGCACCCGACTGGCTGGTTTTCGAGTTGTAGAGTTGAGCTGTGCCGTGTCCAGTCGAAAAAGTGCATAAAAGTGACGGTAACACTGTGTTGAGCTGTACCGGGTAGAAAACCGGCAGTGGAAAAGACCCTTATCATGACTGAGCAGAATGTTGTTTTCTGTGTGTTATTTTGCATTTTTTGTGATGTTACTGATTTTTGTTTCAAAGCAAGGCAAGAAATATATTGGTCCAATGGACACATAAAAGGTTTTATTTTCCCCTCAGTTTTTTGCCTTTTGTTTACCAACAGAGATTTTTCATCTGAAAAATCATTTCATTCTTTGAAAAAGAATTTCGTCTTTCTCCTTCCTACTACACGGCCGCCCACAAGGTAGTTATATTTATGCAGGTAAGCATATTTAAACGATGGTGTATGAAGGAAGTTATTTTTGAAAAAAATGGAGGGAAGAACATGTCCATTTATCCTAATATGTATGTGTGAACCTGTGTGTCAGCACCAGAGAGAGTCCTGGAGGACTTGTAACATTCTTTCTGCTAATGCCTAACAGTTGACATCATTAATTAGCTGATCTACCAGTCAAATGTGTTTTGTGCTGCAATTAACGCCCGCTAGTTCACAAAGGGTAATGCAAGAGTTGCTTTTGCTTGTTTGTTGCTTCCCGATGGACCAGATCCTGCTTGTTGTTTCTGGTTGGTTGATTGTTGTTTCTGGACACTGGTTTCCTTATTCAGACATGTCTTTTGATATATATATAAAAAACACATTTATTTTTGTCCACAGATGTGGTTCGCTTTCACAGTTCTATCTATCTGCACACGTCTCCTTTCAGTCAGATGTGAGTATATCTCCACAGAGTTTATTTCCAGACAGCGAGGAGACGTGAGATGTATATTCCAAATTGATTGATAGTGCCTGGGTTAAAAGGGAAGAAAAACCCCTCTTGCATCTGAAAAATACAGGTCAGCAAAAGGCAGATAGGGCGAAACGATTTCCCCCTAGTGATGATATACCTACAGTCATTTATCCTGACCCAAATGAACATATAAACTAAACATCAATAAATATGTATAAGCCAAAGGACTATAAAGCATGAGGAAGGTGGGGGGTAGGGGGTGTTTTGAACAGATGAGCTCTGTCATTTGTTCTCTGCAATGTGTGTGTGTGAGTGTGTGTGTGTGTGCACGCGCACGCGCACGTGTGTGTGTGTGTGTGTGTGTGTGCGTGGGTGTGTGCATGCTTGCATGCGTATGCATATGCGTGTGCGTGTGCATGCGTGCGCGTGCCCGCGTGTGCGTGCGTGTGTGTGTGTATGTGTGTGTGTGCGTGTGTGTGTGTGTGTGCGCACGCATGTGTGCGTGTGTGCGTGCGTGTTAACGAACCCTCCAAATATCAACATGCCTTAGATTCCCCTTGTTCAGCTAAATTTTATCTCTCCGCCCCAGGGTCATAAAGTTAACTATTGACAAACGCTCAAATTGACTTCAAACTCCGAGAGCCAATTCGCTGCACATTTCTCTTCCGTATGAATATTAGTTTATCGAATAAGTGGCATCTGTTTTCCTCCAGCCATCACCCGTTAGAGAAGGGATTTTCTCCATGACAGCACTCTCTCTCTCTCTCTCTCTCTCTCTCTCTCTCTCTCTCTCTCTCTCTTTTACACGTACACACACTCTCTCTGTCTCTCTCTCACACACACACACACACACACACTGATTTATAGGTTTATATGTGCTTCCCCGAGACAAAAAATAGAGCTAAGCAAAAAATTTCCAATACGTCGCCGTGCAGCGTGTTTAATTAGGTTTTTAGAGATGTTACACACTGGCATTGAACCCTAAACCTCCTATGACAGCAGCTCCGAGCAAATATCTGTACTACTGTGGAATTACTTAGTGGTGTTTGGCTGTACAACTGTAGGACACACACATACTGTAAAACACACAACAATACACATTTATCCACTACCTACAGCCAGCAGAGGACATCCACCACACACACACTCACAGTCACAAGCGCACGCACACGTGTGTGTGTGTGTGTGTGTTCATGTGTGTGTGTGTTTGTGTGTGTGTGTGTGTGTGTGTGTGTGTGTGTGTGTGTGTGTGTGTGTGTGTGTGTGTTTGTGGCGTGGTCTTCAGGATAGGCTGGGAGCAGTACGATGGGAGTGTCAGTGTTTTCAAAGTGTGGGCTATTAAGTCACAGCATTTAAAGACAGCGATGACAGACAGACAGAGAGAGAGAGAGAGAGAGAGAGAGAGAGAGAGAGAGAGAGAGAGAGAGAGAGAGAGAGAGAGAGAGAGAGAGAGAGAGAGAGAGAGTGCAAAGCCTCATCTGATTCAGCCACAACGGCCCGTTCACGTTTGTACGTTTGGGCCAGGGATGGAAATAAGCACCCGTCCACCTGCCAATGATGGGTAAATTTCAGTGGTGACTGGTAGATTTTTCAACCCACCAGTCACTTTCACTGGTAAAAACAGTGAGTGACTGCTAAAAATTTTAATCTACCTGCCACCGTGACTGGTGGGGAAAAAACGTAAGTCCCACCCCTGGTTTGGGCATGTTCAGCATGTCATGCCCCGTGTACATCAGGCGCTACCTACGCGACCCAGGTATCTGGGGTGGATGAAGAAGTTTCACCATGAATTTGTTTTATTCGCTCTGGACGCTGCACTGACATGTTTGATTCAGCTAATCACATAACGGCTCTGTCTTGACAGCCTGGGACATTCCTCGATATGAACGTTCCAATTGGTTTTCGCCGAACCGCGTCATAGCGAATTCGCTTAAGATTAGCTTGAGTTTAATCGTCAAAATTTGCCCTGGTCGCTCAAGAAGCTTCGCTCCTGGCGAATTCGCTCTGGTAGCTTTATTCGCCTTCCCTCCATAGAGAAACAATGACTTCCGCCGCGCAGGTCGCTTAGTTCGCCTTCGATGTACACGGGGCATTATGTTCACATCCATCCCTCACCTGTCCGGGTTCTGCGGGCACACGTGCATCTGCAGCAGAATGCGCTGGGTGAAGGTCTTGAAGCACTGGCCGCACTTCCACAGGTGCCAGTCGCTGAACTCAGAGCTCAGCTGGCTGGTGGAGGTGGGACTGGCCAGGACACGCTGGCTCTTGGAGCCCATCGGGCCGTACGGCGAGTCGGCCGGGCCGCCCTTCTCCAGCAGGGCGGAGAAGCCCATCCGCGAGGAGCAGGAGGGCGCGTGGGGGAACACCATGGAGCGCGGCAGCACCGCGCCGCCGCCGGACGAGGAGGAGGAGGAGGAGGAGGATGGGGACCCGCCCATTATTTTCCCGGCCTTGCTGCTGAAGGGCTGGAGGCTTTCGTGTCGCGACATGGCCTCGATGACGGAGGCCGGGACGTTCACTGTGGTGGACACATTGAAAAAGAACATGAACATACAAAACAACAACAAAAACTGACAATATCCACAGATGAGTACTACAGAAGTCGTTATAGCCTGATAGGCAATGCTAGCAAACAGGTAGTGTTATTCTTAGCTTCAAAGACTCCAAGCTCTGTGGTAGCTCATGCCGGGCATAAACACTGTGCAATTTGTTGCCCGATGTTGCCACTGTTTGTCAGTCACACAGCTTTTTGGGAATCGGGACGTTTTTGGCTCAAGCAGTGCTTCAACTCAATGTAACACTGCCCATGTACACAAAGGCACAAATTGCCAGGGCAGCGCGACTGGCTCTTGAGTGCATCTTCGTCTCCACCTAATAGGTGCGCTTTTCCCTTCCACGTTTATGTTATTTGCAGTTCCGCAAAACAAGCCTGTCATGTCATACAGTGTGAGCATTTTTCCCGCATCCAATCCTCAGTTTGTATAGAACTAGTGCGAGGACGTGAGTTGAGAGATGTGAACTTTTAAACCCTGCGATACCCTCGTACAGTGTGAGCAGGAGCTGATACCTGCGAATGAAAATATTGCACAGTGTATTCCTGGCTTTACCCGTTATTACCCGCTATTATTCACATGGGAACAGACCAGAACAGGAGAAGCACCATCAGAGAGAGTAGAGAGAGAGAGGTTCCATTGGCCCATTGTTTCCGGGTTCTATTATTGGGGGGGAAATCCCCCTTTAGGCAGACCTAGGCAGACCTGAGGACTGTTCTATTCAATGCTAGGAGCATTATGACACGCCCCTTTAGGCAGACCGGAACCTGGTCATGCTGCCATAGAAACATATTATGTTGGCATATCTCTATATACTTAAAGAATCTCTGGCACCATCACTACAGAAACCAAGACATGCACCATCAGCAACACAAAAGAGGAACACAGAGACCATAAAGCCTGGCTCAAACTACGGGATTATCGGCCCGATTCTCGGCTGAAAACCCACCTTACGACAATCGCTGGAACGTTACCCCCCAGGACCATCGGAAGCTAATCGGGGAAGATTTACTCGTCGTGTGCGACGTTCTAAAATAGAACTTTAGCAGCTCAAAGAGTCGCCGATCGCAAGTCGTAGAAATCAAACACTGTTCGATATTTGCGACTGGAAATAGAACGTCTCGGCATTGTCTCGGTGGCTGCAAGCAGCGATAAGATTGACAGTTGCGATTCTCTTCTAGTGTGCGGTGCACCCCGACGTCAAAATCGGACACATAATCTTGTCTTGTAGTTTGAGCCTGGCTTAAGAAGGGTTAGCATTGAGTTTAGGAATTTTAGGCCTATGATAAAAATGAAATGGTTATGTGAATGATTCTAACAATTGTGTGATTTTTAAGCACCACCAGGATGAAGGGGACCATTGTGTTTGCTAATTCAGGCATATTCATATTCATTTATATACTGCAGTGTTCAAAATTATGGATGATCCCTATTGAAATAAGTCATTTAAATATATATTTTAAGAAGTTAACGTGAGAAGGAAAAATACCATACACTTCCTCTCCTCACAATTATTTATTCATTGACTAGTTCAGCCAAGATGGTCTTAAACAGGCTCAAAACAAACAAACAAACAAACAAACAAACAAACAAACAAACAAAAATGTTGCCACCTTGTCAAGAACTTCAGGTTGAAATACCGAGCAAATTAATCACAAAGGGAGGGCAGAAAAAACTATGGTGTTTTTCTTTTCAAGCAAAACTTGACAGAGAGCACAATAACCAAGATAAGATACAGATGCAGAGTTCTGTTTTTACTATGCTTATAATCTGTCACATCTTGTAGACACAATGTTATTTGTTGCATTTAGATTGGACTAACTACCCCCAGAGACATATGCCCTCATTTCTGCTGTTTGCTTCAATGTTGCCTCATGTCACTTCAACGTATTCATACTCAAGATCCCCTCTCCGATTTCCAGTTTTTTGCTAACACAATGGACTCTGGGCCAAAACGTTTCTACTGTGATGACATCACTGATGGTAAAACACAGCAATCACTGCTTTCATAAAATTTAAAAAAAAAAAAAAAAAAAACAAGGCGCAAGACACGTTCTCCTCAAGTTGCCGTAAGCAAATCCATGTGAAGACTCTTTAACAGTAGTTTCTAATGAAAAGTCAACATGGGAGGAAGTGGACGAGGTCTTCAGTGGCCATGGCAGCATTGTGCATAAGAAAAACCACACTCTGCATTCCAGCTTTCGCAGCATGCTGTGTACACAAACACAGCAGCGCTATGCTGTAATTCTAGACATGTGGGAGGAAGATTGTGGCATCTCTTTTATTCCATAAAGAGGGCTCATCTAATGCAATAAAACTGAAATCAAGGGGTTTTTTCCCGTCAGGCTTTAGTTTCTATGTAAGATCTTTGATCACTGGGAAATTTCAAGTGGGATAGTGTCTGATTAAAGCTAACGTATGGCAATGTGCTGGGCTGGGACTAGGAACAGTGCAAGGGAGAAAGTGTATTCTGCTTCCCATTGAAATGAGTCCAGCATGTACACATTTATTTCAATGTCACTTAAAATATAGGTTGATTGTGGAAAAGAAGGTCATCTTTTTATTGGCAAAAAACACAAGTTGCCTTCTGCCAAGTTCACTTCAATTGGATTTTGAAAAGAACAAAGTATTTGTGGGCTTAATAAAATACCAAAAACCACATTTTACATTGTGCACAAAGGCAACAGAAAATGAGGGAACGTTTAACTTTAACTGTAATGGTCTCTGTACAGTATTCACATTACAAAACTCTCTGGACTTCTATGTACATGCTAAGATTAATCGTAATCCTAACCCTTAAGGTACACAGTGTAAATACAACAGCTCAAAGATGGGTGCATTTGTTTGTTTGCTTTTAAGTTTAGCCTATATCTTATTTCAAGCCTGGTTCATACCAATGCATCTTGACAACTTGACTTTCCCTTCTCTGACTTAGACTCTTTCCCGTGACATGATGGTGACATGACGTGACACGATCGAATCAGAACAATTATCCTCATTGTTTTTCTTTTGTTCCATATCTGACAAGAACACCAACTGAAATTAAAAATTAAAAAAAATCTTATTTTTTCCAAGAAACAAACAATTTTTTTCACAAAACAAAAATATTTCTCATTAATAGCGAAAAAAATACTTCATTTCAATGACTTGTTTCAAGCAAATAATTGTATACGCTTGTACAAACGTATTTCAACATACAGTGTGTGAATACATATGACTACACACACTATTTTATATTTTATATACAGGTATGCTATAGCCATGCTACAATCTTACTTGTCTTCATATGTCAATGAGAAAGGAGACTTGTCTTTTACAATCACCTTTGCCCTTTCTTTGCTGTTGAGCATCACTTGTGTTACATTGGACATGTGCGTCATGGCACCACGTGCGCGCATGGCTCATTTGTAATGTGGCATATTGTCAACTCTGATCAAAAATATTTTTACGAGTTGCTTACGAAGAGGACTTTTAGTTGCTTACTCAGGTATTGTTTATTCTGTTAACCTCTTCATCATCCTCAGCTAACATGAAACCATTTTGTGTTTGTGATTATGTTTCTATGTGCTGTCTAGCTTTGATTTTTTTTTTCACAGTCTTTCTCCCTCACTTGCGTGTTTGCCACGTCTCTCATTCATCTCTATTATGTCCTCAGGATGATACCGCCGCCGAGGGAAAACAGTTTACATGGAGCGGGGCGGTTGTCTAAACACAAGTGTAACCAGACTTAAGTCATAAAATGTCTGACATGTAAACAAAGAAGTTGTCAGGCCTTGTCAGTTGTCCAGGACCTACTTCTGTTAAGAGAGAGGCTAAAGTAGCCCAGAGTGAGCTGTAAAAAAAAAGATATGAAAACTGACTTCAGTGGCACCAGAAGAATTTGATGATTAAAAAAAGAATCTAGAATAACCTGACTAGTTGGTCTAAATTTTGCACAACAGAAGAGTGGTGGTGATATTGGTGATATGATGTGCTACGTGACTCTGGAGACTTTGATATATGAAATCCACTAGGTTTTTTTTGCTGTTGTTGAGCTTTTTCAGGAAGAGCATATTACAAGCAGCGCGTGGAGTTTGGTTCAGGAAACCTCTGTCAGTAATCAGTGGGACGGGCACAATGGGGAAAGTTAGTTAAGGAGAAAAGACATCCAGACAGACATAGAAAAAAGATTGTTAGAACCATGATTACAGTATGCATTAAGCTTAGCATGTCATAAAAGATGAAAAGAAAACACATATGGACAGAGAACATAGAGAATCAACAGTGAAAATGGGAAGACTTTCTTACGGTTTTCGTCTTGTGCGATACACTGTAGAGGTATTCCGAAAAACGATGTGTAACTGTCATTGTACCAGACCAGGAGCTCCGTCCCTCGAGGGATGTCCATGCACGCCTGATAGAAAATGCACGACCTGAAATGACAAACAACATTTTTTCGTATTTCATGTACTAAATATCTAGTGGGGACTCGACAAATAGAGGAGACATTCTTTTATTTCTGCTATTTTGTGATATATGAAAACACATTTGGGTTAAATAACTGCTATTGTGGACTGTATCTTCAGTGTCTTATTTCATGAATTTCATGAATTTCATGCACAGCTCATTAAGCTGGTGTCAGGTGTCAACATTGCTGCATGGTATATTGACAAACCACATCCTGGGACTGACTCCCTTCACTTTCTGATTGTGAGGTACGGTACACAGCAAATTATCCAGTGCTCATTTAACACTTAGGGAGTTGATTTGACTTTATTTGGACTCAAATTAACTCTTTAAGTGTTGAACCAACACCACAGAATGTACTGTGTAGGCTCAAATGAATCAGGGAATCTGTGTTCAGAAAAAAAATCTGAGGCTGTACAATTGTACAATTGTTTAGTATCTTTAGTGTACATAAAGATACGGATCAATGACTTTCCTGAGAGGCTACAGTGTGTAACACAAGGCAAGCCAAGGCAGTTTTATAGAACATTTCATACACAGAAGCAGTTCAATGTGCTTCACAAAAATAAAAGCATAAAAGCACAGCAATGTATGTCTGTGAATAGCTGTGCTAGCCTATTAACTGTGCTATGTATTTATGCATGGGGCGAGAGAACGGAACCAAATGTTGAGAGCAGTTTGAGCTCTGTAATATTGAGCGCTATTTATGTACTGCTGTTTTAGCCATATGAAATGTGTCGGCCTGTAAAGATCTTTAAATTAGCCACATCATTGTACAGTACATGTACAAGCTGTAAAGGTCAAAACATGTGAAAAAATATAGCACCTTATAGTACAACAATGATGGTACATAAGTTTTCACTACACTAGGAACAATGTACAACCACAGATGTGTGAAAAAAGTTATTTAAACCGCCTTTAGCCTTCGAATAGCACTGCAGAAAAGAGGTGACATTTCCCTTGAACCACTGGACTAGACAAGCACTGAGATTGATGCACTTATTTAATGATTTATTTAAAGATGTGAGATCGTGTCACTTGTTTAAAATGCCATGGAAGAGGAGGGATGACTTTTTTTCCTCTTTTCCTTGTTGGCACCAGACCAAAAAAACCACAGGCAAGCCGAGCACGGTAAAACATGTCAGCTTGATGCACTTTAATGAAGCACCCACAAAATGAATGACTTTCTCACATGTGGGGGACAGCCTGGGAGGGGGGTGTTTGTCACCACAAACTGACCCCTTGGCAGTGATAGTGAGAAGATCAATAAGAGGTTGCAGTATTTCAATATTTTACTCTATGGTGGTTCAGATAAGTACATTCCTCTTTGAGACGTTTTTTTCTCTTTTTTTCACCCCTTACTGTCATCCTACCGTTGACATATTTTGTATCATAAATATTACATGGTTATCTATCTGGAAAGATGATGGCAAAAGGAGGTAAGATACAAAAAAGTGCTTGTAAATGCCTGAGAAAAATGTTCCTTTTGCGGCAACATAGCTGCTGTACTGGTCATTTATTTGGCACTGCAGTACATCGGCAATAGAAGCTAAAGTACAAAAAAAGCGAACATAGACGTTGCAAAAAAAAAAAAAAACACATTCCCTTTTCACCAGCATAGCTGCTATTGGGCATGTATATTTCAGAGCATTTCTACGATAAAAGTTTAAAGGAAAAAAAAAAGGTCTGTAGACATTTAAAAAAAACGTTCCCTCTCTGCACCAACAGACCTTTGCAGAGGTCTGTGTGAATTTTATTAATTCTTTCCACCCCAACGTAAAAATAAAACAAGGAGCGGGGCCAATCGTAAATCACGACCACATCTCATAACCTGAGAAAAACACGACCAGAGCAGAGAAGGAATGGATAGACGGTGACTTTCATTGTCCACAAACACACACAGACACAGAGACACACACACACACACACACACACACACACACACACACACACACACACACACACACACACACACACACACACACACACACACACACACACACACACACACACACTGTAAGCACTTACACACACACACACACACACACACACACACACACACACACACACACACACACACACACACCACACACACACACACACAAACTGTAAGCACTTACACACACACACACACACACACACACACACACACACACACACACACACACACACACACACACACACACACACACACACACACACACACACACACACACTAAGCGCATGTCTCTCAGCTTGGCCTCTTCTAGCATAAACACTACAGCACACAAATAAATGGACTCGCACTAAATGACTCCGACGGCTGCTGAAAGAAGAGGGGGCTGTTTTCTGAGCAATGGGTGGTCCCGCACACACACACACACACACACACACACACACACACACACACACACACACACACACACACACACACACACACACACACACACACACACACACACACACACACACACACACACACACT
Organism: Engraulis encrasicolus; assembly: GCF_034702125.1. Classification (NCBI taxonomy): domain Eukaryota; kingdom Metazoa; phylum Chordata; class Actinopteri; order Clupeiformes; family Engraulidae; genus Engraulis; species Engraulis encrasicolus. The sequence continues at coordinate 13,492,769 of NC_085859.1, forward strand.
TCATCGGAAAGAAGTGAGAGAGGGATTGTAAATGTACACACCGCCTTACAAGCCTTGCCGTCATTTTCAAAACTCACACAAATCTTCACCCTGGCCAGAGACATCAAAGCTATGGCACTTTTTTTCTCTTCTTCTTCTTGGATATGACTTACAATGCTGACATGTATTTAGTATCATGTGCACATTTGTGTGTGCCTGTGTGTGTGTGTGTGTGTGTGTATGTGTGTGCCTGTGTGTGTGTGTGTGCCTGTGTGTGTGTGTGTGTGTGTGTATGTGTGTGCCTGTGTGTGTGTGTGTGTGTGCGCGCGTGCGCGTGCGTCTCATGCTTACATACTGTATGTGTCTATGTGTATGGATGTACGTTTGTGTGTGTGTGCGTGCGTGCGTGCGTGCGTGCGTGCGTCTCATGCTTACATACTGTATGTGTCTATGTGTATGGATGTACGTTTGTGTGTGTGTGCGTGCGTGCGTCTCATGCTTACATACTGTATGTGTCTATGTGCATGGAAGTGTATGTGCATGCTGCAGCCTATGAGGCGTGTGTGCTGGATAAAGCTTTCCCATGCTGACATGTATTTAGTATTGTGGTTGGGTGAGTCATAAAGGCAACAGTGGGGCGTCGAGGAGAGCACAGAGACCCGGAGCAGCTCACATGCCAGAGCTCCGCTCGTACCGCTGGAGCAAAACAACATGGCCGCAGAGAGGCTCGATCAATCATGGGCGCCTGCTTTGAAGAAGAACTCCACTCGAGATATTTCAAATAATAACACACGGAACTCAAAACAGCTGAGTGGGTGGGGAAAGCAGTCACAGAGGAGGGAGAGATAGAGAGAGGGAGAGGGAGGGAGTGAGAGAGAGATGAGAGGAGAGGAGAGAGGTGAGGACAGAGGGGAAATATAAAAACAAGGCAAGGGGGAGGAGGGATAACGGGCTTGGTGGCAAATGAGAGGAATGAATACAAAGGTTTGGGCACCGCTCTGAGATCTCATTACAAATGACTGTACATGTATAAGCAATGTAGATGTAAAAGTGTGTCCCAGCCACGAGATGACGCTTAATCAGGATTTTTATATTAGACTGAGCTAACAGCTTGCGTCGTTATATGTGAATTTATTTTAAACCACCACCACTAAAATTAGAGTATTTGATATTGATATAGAGGAGTTGATATTAGCTTCAGATTTAACATTCATACCAGGGACATAGTGCACAGCAATAATGACTACTACACCCCTTTTGAAAAGTGACATTTTGAACACTGGACTCACTTGGTTACCACCGTACATGCTCGACACCATCTAAAGCAAATTTGTTGAGCGTGGTCTCATCAGAGACAGACTAAGGATATGGGTTGCTGGAACCATGTCTTGTGGTCTGAAGATAAACACCTCACTTGTTTTAGATGGTGGTAGCCTCTTACTGCAGATAGGGTGACCAATGGGCCTATTCACTATTTGCTGAAAATACTCAACTGCATCATAACAATATTGCTATGCCATTACCGAGAGCCTTAAAGCGATGGTTCGGAGTAGAATCACCCTAATGCCATTTGAACCGTGACACCCATCCACCTTTACACCCGAAGTGTTTTCTGCCGCAGGCTTACATCAACAGAGTTGCCCTGTTATTCGATGTTTATTCCGGTTAGCTTGACTCAAGCGCATATGGATACTGGGCACCGTCTCCAAACTTTCCCCACAAAAATAACATGTCATGACACCAAACTTCTGCAGTAGCACAAATATGGTCTGTACTCACGAAACGAAGCATTTGGAAGTTTGGAAATAGTCCAGGAGTTTATTATTATCAACACAAGCCGAATAGCTTCTCTGCTGCTAAAGCTGCGCCAACGTTACTTCCGTCATCTAAGACAAGCATGTAAGAGTCCTCAACGAAGCTCATAATATGCACAATGAAAAGTGAATTCAGCATCAGTATTGATAACGAAAATCCTTGTCTAATTGATAGTAGGTAAGATTTGAAATATCTTTTAAGTATTGCCTTGAAAATATAAGCCTTAATCACAATTCAGTGAAAACTTTTTTAACACTCTCGTCTGGAAGTTTGTTGAAGACTTTTACGGGCTTGTCTCATATGACGGAAGTAACGTTGGCACAGCTTTAGCAGCAGAGAAGCTATTCAGCTTGTGTTGATAATACTAAACTCCTGGACTATTTCCAAACTTCCAAATGCTTCGTTTCGTGAGTACAGACCATATTTGTGCTACTGCAGAAGTTTGGTGTCATGACATGTTATTTTTGTGGGGCAAGTTTGGAGACGGTGCCCAGTATCCATATGCGCTTGAGTCAAGCTAACCGGAATAAACATCGAATAACACGGCAACTCTGTTGATGTAAGTCTGCGGCAGAAAACACTTCGGGTGTAAAGGTGGATGGGTGTCACGGTTCAAATGGCATTAGGGTGATTCTACTCCGAACCATCGCTTTAAGTAACATAGTGACATAGTGACATAGTCATTACAATTTTGGTGACAGTAATCATAGTTGACAGTTATAACACAGTCTCTGCACTAAGGGGTTAAGCATGTGTGATGGTGCTCAGGTGAGTAGCGCAAGGAAAAGTGTCCCCTGTTTACAGTTAGTGGGAGAAGACATGGTTTTGGGCTGCATAAATACCGTCAACATTGGGAAACTAAATTTCGCCAAAAGAAACATGCAGCAAACATGTACTGTGACTACTGAAGCAGATCATGATCCTGTCTATGGCATTTTAATATAGGTAGGGGTAATCACTTTTGATTTCAGAAAAAAAAAAGTTATTAACTTAACATTTCTCTCTTGTAAACTCAACAGATATTGAATTAAACTTACTTTATGCTCATGTTGGAAATCACTTGGAAATATGGTACAAATTGTTACTATTCAAAAGGGGTGTAATCATTATTGCTTTGCACTGTATTCCACAAATCTTGCTTTCACTTGCCATGATATCATAAATCGCCATGATATGATAAAGATTCATGTTTATAGTTTTGCTACTTAACTACCCTGGCAAGTTTTAAAAACAGAAGGTAAATGTTACAATATCCCTTCTTTCATCATTTCGAAGGTATATGCTTACATTTCAGCGATAACAGTCCAAACATGGTATGTTGTTGGCCAATAGAAAGTTCATTATTTCAGGCAGCTTAGCAGTGCAGTCTGGTGATGTGTACCTCTCTGCCAGTGCAACGGTGTACTAGTCATTTAACCCACTGTGTCCTGGAGCGACATATACACTGCAATCAGATTCTTGAGATTTGAGCTGTTTCTTTGATCAAAAATGAGGGTAAGTTAGAGCTGAATGAACACATTCTAGTGCAATAGCTTTAAATGCAACTTATTTCACATATTTTTTACGTGCTTCGGAGTCTGAGATATTTAGGTTTAATTGGGAGAGGGCACCTTTTCCCAAAAAGGGCTTAGGCTAAAATGGGTTAAAAAGCCTTCAATACAGTAGCACTAAATTACTATGACATGACCCAGAGGCCTGAGCAATACACAGGTGGTCAATAGCATTCTGGTAGCAACAAACATATAGGCCTAACAGGGGCCATGAACTAACTTTTGTGTGAAGAGTAACGCCTGAATTACATGGGCGCTACCAAAGCGGTAGAAGCGTGGCGTTCCATTATTTTCCGTTGGGACGCGGCAGCGAGGCGAGAGGTAGTGACGTAGGGAAGCAAGGGTGGCGGGCCGTGGGCGAGTGAGGCGAGAAAGTTGAGCTTGGCTGAAAAATCTACCGAAGCGAAGCGTTAACCAATGGGAGAGCTTTCAACGCCATGACGTCACGTGCGTCACCACTGGTCACCAGCAGTACTGGGATATTTAAAAATGGAGGCAAATGTTTTGATTTCGGTGGTGTCAAATCTGCCGATCGTTTTTCACAGATGGTTTTAAAATAAATGACACTTGGGTTAAGGTGACCAATATATTTGCTCCTGTTTCATCATTTTTATTTGCACATACAGTGTTTGTGATTGAAGAGAGACGGTTGTTTGACCACAGCATTTGCTAAGCTAAGCTAATTTGACCGGGAAACGATGCTACGTCACCACGCGAGGCGAGCGAGCAGGTTGAGAGCGAGTGGAATTTACGTACATGTATCACAGCCGTAAGACGTTACCTGTACTGAACCACCATCATGTTCTGCTCCCCACAGTGTCTGGCACAGCGGATGTAGCGCATCCAGCTGGACTTGCTTGGCTCATTGCCATCGATAAAGTGCTGTAGTCCTCCCTCCTGGTCATAGATCTGTGTAGGCACACACAGACACACACGCACACACACGCACACACACACACACACGCACACACGGACACACGCACACACAGACACACGCACACGCACACACACACACAGACACACAGACACACACACACACACACACACACACACACAGAAAGGGAGAGTAAAATACTGCACTGTGTTGAAAATCCCTGTGGGGGGGATTAAGAGATAGAGCAAAACATTTCATTTGACATACACATATAGTTAATCCAACTCAACATTTTCTGACTATGTCCTCCTAGGTGGACAGCAAAGCACTGCCTTCATACTCAGCAGTTTTCTTCAGTTGGTCTGATTTCAGTTACAATAGGCTCTTTTGCATGGTCCGTTTTCTACCCGGTAGGCCTACAGCACAACACAGCACGACATAGTCGCCACTTTTTGATTTTCGATTGAGCGCGATTGAAGCGAGCTGAGCGGGTCTTTCGCTGCCTATTACCCAGAATCCGCGTCAACTCGTCCTCATCAGTGCATCAAAAAATAATCATGCTGACCACCAGATCAACTCTCTTAGAATGCTCTGTAGTTTGACACTGTATTACTGTGATATGAAAATCGAAGGCAGAAATCAACATCGTAGTATCCAAATATGATGTCGCTGAAATAAAACTACGGTATTTATAGCCTACTTCGATAACTGAGATATCTGTCAGCCTACGTAGAGTAATGCTACTTGACAACGCCAAAAACTTAACTCCAGCCATACTCCGGGCAACATGGTTTGTAATGGAAACACAAACCGAACTGGCTTGACAGTACCACTCAGCACTACTCAGCTCCACACGACACGGCATAGCCGGGTGTATGTGGAAAAACGCCTATTGACAGTTTTCTTGCTAAATCTTGCCTCAACAATAATAAACGGAGGTGGCGTTAAGCAGTGATGATGTTGATGTCGTGTGTAAGGATAGACCGATATATACATCAGGCCGATATTTGCATATTTTAAGTGTATCGGTATCGGCCGATACACGTGTGGTTTTGGCCGATACGCAATATTTATTATTTTATGTCATTCGGGTTTTTTTAAAAGCACCAAGACACTTTATTTTTTTATTACTTGATTGTTAGACATTACTTGATTGTTAGAGTGAGTGTTTAAATGTTACAAGTTCTACCTCAATTTGATAATGTTAAAGGAATGTTTATTTTTAACTTGAGACCTGGAATATTTGTCCTTTTTTAACCTTTTTTTTTAACCCATATCGGCCCCAAATATCGGTTATCGGCCAAGGGTGATGAAAAAAAAATGGTATCGCATCGGCCATTAAAAAACCTGTATCGGTCGACCCCTAGTTGTGTGATACTGTACATTTGAAATGCATTTGCCGGCTTATAGTCAGGCTAAGTGCACACATTGCATTTTAATCACTCTCCTATTGTTAATTCACTGAAGCTTTGTTATACTTTCCCTACTGTTTTGTATTTGTTTTGATTGTTAAGTGTCCTTGGGTATTTTGAAAGGCGCTCAAAAATAAAATTTCTTCTTCTTATTATTATTATTATTATTACAGACATTAGGGCTAGTGTCCACAGAATACAAATGAACAGGTGAGCATGCACGTGTGTGGTTGTGTGTGATTCTGCTGATGGTGCTGTTCATATGTGTGCACAAGTATGGTATACCTACGTGTAGTGTAGTGTAGTGTAGTGTAGTGTACCCAGACTTCCTTTGACAATGTGTGTGTGTGTGCGTGTGTGCGTGTGTGTGCGTGTGTGTGTGTGTGTGTGTGTGTGTGTGTGTGTGTGTGTGTGTGCAACCAATGTCTGATGTCTGCATTTAAGCCTGTGTGTGTGTGTGTGTGTGTGTGTGTGTGTGTGTGTGTGTGTGTGTGTGTGTGTGTGTGTGTGTGTGTGTGTGTGTGTGTGTGTGTGTGCGCGCGCCTGTGCACGCTGTACAGATTACTCTGTTTGTGGTCTGTGCATAAATCAGGACAGCTGTCAGAAGAGGACTGGTGAGAATAGATGGCACACACACACACGCACACGCACGCACCCACACGCACACACACACACACACACACACACACACACACACACACACACACACACACACACACACACACACGCACGCACACACACACATTGTCAAAGGAAGTCTGGGTAGAATGGATGAGGCCATGAGACCTCGAGCGACTCTGGTGACCTCACTGAGCTGCAGCGTCCAGTTTGTCTGCACCAGTGAGTGTATATGATGGCGTCTCACACAGACACAGGAGCTATGGAGCTACAGGAGCTACACAAAACCAAACCAAGAAAACCCAAAGACACACACACACACACACACACACACACACACACACACACACACACACACACACACACAGGCATGGAACAAAATGGTTCAAAATGTATCCAAAGCGTGTTGTGATGATCAGCTGGACGGCTTCTTGGAGCTTGAACCCCTTTCATGCTCCAAGAAGCCTTGTTGCTAGATTTTTTTTTACAGTTTTTCTCAATTGGTTTTGTACATTTCTCACAACGGAATAATGATTCTCAAAAGTCTTTGTTCAATTGTGACTTCCTGGTGTTACCTGTGCACATGGTCAAATCAGTTTCTCATTGTTTTCGGCATATAGGAAATGCTCTTGTCCACCATGCCATGGCTGTGTACAATTCTCAGTAACTTCGTACATTATTAATTGCTTTTGTCATATCACTCAAAAAGCTTTGTCACTGAATGCATGAAACTATCTCAATCTTATCTGATCTCTGTGATGATCGTGATATATACCGGCAACGGCGTAAACTGTATGCTCAGGCTAATATGCTTCTTCACAAATTTAGCATGTGTTCTTTTAATGTCAAGTGCTCCCTGTTTAGAGCCTTCTGCACACCCATGTACACTGCCCATTTATGGTGCAAATACAAGCATAGCAGCTATCAGAAGCTAAAAGTTGCATATAATGACACAATGAGACTGCTGATGAGGATACCCAGATGGTCCAGTGCCAGCTGTCTGTTTGTCCACTCCAATATCCCTGGGTGTGATGCAGTCCTGAGAAATATAATGTTTAAATTCATGGGACGACTGAATTGCTCCCAAAATAGCATAGTTGAATCTCTGGTAAACCCGGCCAAGAGTTCTGTAAGGTTCTCTTCTGAGCTCAGGCGACATTGGAGAAAGTGTCTTTATGTTTGATGGCTGTAGGCCTATCTTGTGTTTTTCATTTATTTTATCCTTGACTGTCTCTTATTTAACCTTTTGTAATCTGTATATGTATGATATGGACCATTGTGTCTGTCACAAATAAAGAATGAATGAATGTAATATAAAGCCGAATTTACAACATTTCCCATCCAATCTAAACAACATTTCGCTTCAGAAAAGATCCTCAAGAGTGTACCATTCAATTGACAACATGAGAAATTGATTTGACTAGCTTGCCCATACACTATGACACAATGACTAACCATTCTGCTGGCGCTGATACGTTCATTGACACAAAAATTTGATTTTGAAAGACAAATAAGGGTTTTGAGCAACAGACTTGGTTTTGCAGGCTATCCACTGCGTTTTGCCATTTGTTAAAGCTGTTTTGAGAATGAATATTATGTTTTGCAAATTGCGAGAGAGATTCGAGAAATGTACAAAACCAATTGAGAAATACTGTAATATAACATGACCTGGCCGCGTGGGACCTCTTACAGATATGATTCCGAAATTGTATCTTCTGAATCCAGGTTGCTGAACATGGCCTGAAATGCCATCAGTGTTCATGCTGCATACCTGCGCTCTCATCGGTTTGTGTTTGTGGTCTACTTTTGCTCCATTCGAATACTTATCTGACAGGCAACATAACTCACTTGCAAATAAAGCACATTCATCTGGGTTTCATTTACATCAACTTTGTGCTGGAGCTTGTGCCAGCCTGCTGCGCTGTACTGCACTGTGAGTGGACTGGGACAAGAAATAAAGCATTTTCAGCCCGGTCCATTAGGCCCTAAGAGACACAATGTAACCAGCGACAACAGTTTTAATCGTCTATTACAAGCCATTTTGACCACAACAGCCAAAATGAATATTTAAATCTGACTCTGAGAGGTCAGCTGTAGCGGCATGAGGACTGATACCACTACATTGAGGGGAGGACCAGGCCAAAATCATCAACAGTCCACCGGGCAAATGCCTTGTATGCCTTATGGCCAATCCAGCCATGTGTGTTAGTGTGAAAGGTGCTTCCTGCAACAGACGTACAATGTCCTGGCAAAAATAGTTACTAAATCTTAAAACCTTAAGTATGATGCTGCATGAATCATTTGATGTTGGCTCCACTTCTACTTTTTGACATAGTGTGATTATGTTGAACATTTAAGATTATGGGTAACACTTACAAATAAGGGGCCATAATTAACAGTAAAGTAGCTATAACCTAAGGGTTGATAATCATTACTTAACGCCACATTAGACACATATAATTGTAATTAATGCATATGTTGAACATTAGTAAACACAAGGTAATAGTTATAATATATAGTATAGTATATAGTATTAGTCATGGGTGAGCGGTTAGGGCGTCAGACTTACATCCCAGAGGTTACCGGTTCGACTCCCGACCCGCCAGGTTGGTAGGGGGGAGTAATCAACCAGTGCTCTCCCCCATCCTCCTCCATGACTGAGGTACCCTGAGCATGGTACCGTCCCACCGCACTGCTCCCCATGGGGCGCCACTGAGGGCTGCCCCCTTGCACGGGTGAGTCATAAAATGCAATTTCGTTGTGTGCAGTGTGCAGTGTTCACTTGTGTGCTGTGGAGTGCTGTGTCACAATGACAATGGGAGTTGGAGTTTCCCAATGGGCTTTCACTTTATCTAATGTTAAGTAACTGCTTACTAATGCTTAACATATGCATTAATAACAATTAATAAGTGTCTAATGTGGCGTTAAGTAATGATTATTAACCCTTACTTTAGTATTAGGTTATAGCTACTTTGCTGTTAATTATGGTCCCTTATTTGGAAGTGTTACCGGATTATGTTCACAAGACTTGAAAATCGTGCCAGACCAAGGTTACAGATTCATGCTGCATGTTTAAGTGGCTTCCAGGGCAAGGAGACCTTTCACACATGCTGCAAGATTTATCCTTGAGATCGACCTCTGACTGCCATGCTCGTTAGGGGCAGGAAATAGTCCAATCAAACATGCATCAGGGTTTTATATGCTCTGAGGCCAAGACCTCTACACAGTAAATTTGTGAAACACTTGGGGAGTAGGATCAGCACTATCAGTGTTAAAACTCAACTGCTGTAGGCATAACCTTCTACTTCTGAAAGGAGGGAGGGAAGAGTTGACAGGTCCTCCAAGGCAGTACAGCCAACCAACCAACGCCTGTCCCATTTCATCTGAAAAAATAAATAAATTGACAATCGTTTGGAAAAAACCCTGCCTTTGAGGGAGCACAGCAGAATTCCCCCAGTGGAAAACACACTTTGATTGATGCCCATTGCTGGGGTTTAATGCAGTAAGTATGGGACAGGTTGGTTGCAGCCCTAAGTAAGAATTACAGTAAATTACAGTAAACACCCAATAAAAGTGATTTACCTCCCCATGGATCTCCGCTAGACGCCCGACAGCTGTCCGGCCAACGTCAGCGCATGCAGGAGCCAATGCTTGGGGAGATGCTAACCACAGGAAATATTACATCTTACAGTCTCTCCGGAGCAGATAACCCCCTCCTGTTTACACTCAAGTTACTCTGCTTACTCTCACTATCATTGTTCCTGATATATTGATACTATCATTGTTGGCCTTATGTAAGGGTTAACGTTCGGCGAGAAGGTCGCTACCGTGGAATAGCAGCACGACAGAGAGAATCTTTAGACCCCGACGCGGAGCGGAGGGGTCTTGTTCTCTCTGAAGTGCTGCTATTCCACAAAGCGACCGACTCGCCGAAAGTTAACCCGCTTATTATATGGATATACTTAAATGATTCACACATGGCGGGGACATTTCTTTAGGCCTATTTAATGTGAAGTAATGTCAAAAGATTGTTGCTGAGCAAAACAAAACAGTGCCGTTGTGGAACACCGCTCGGCAACAGCTAGGTAGCCAGGACAACAGCAGGTGTTGTCTATCACAGCAGCTGATTAGAGTCTTGTTGAAAAGTCGCTTTAGCAGTGAAAAGTCTTGTTGCCATTGACAGCGGTCTGTTATAGACCAACCTGTCCGTTATCGAAAAATAACAGACGTGCGAACGTTGGGGAGCCCCGTTGAAATTAATGGAGCATTCGACCGATGACGTCACAACCATATAATATTAGAAAATAAAGCGCAGTATGTTTGCGTCGTCAAACATTATTGAAAGGAATCTTCCTGAATCTTATTGAATTATTTGTTCTGTGGAAATAAAAAAAAGAAAATTGCTTCAGTTTAGATAATGTCAAGACTATTCAAAGACACAATGTGGATTGTTATCTGTACATGCATTGCATTTGGCTACAGTAGGCCAACATATGGTTTCATTTTGTTGCATGGCTACAAATGAGCAGTGAATTTTGTTTGTGTCTCTCCTTTGACACTATTTCCCTTTAATATCTGAAGGCTTGACATTGACACCGGTGAAACTGGTGAAACAAAAAAAGAGTTTGTATTCAAGTTAAAGAAACATATTCTGTTACTCAGTGTCTAATTGTCTGAACCGCTGTATTTTCATGTAGGAAGCCATGTTAATCATACTAGCTTTTGCACATCTTCTTGCTTTAGCACTTCATCTTCTGAGCTAAGATGTACTGTTTGTAGTACAATATCGTTGCAAAGCAACAAAAAAAAATCGTAATAAAAGATGTCAAAACGGTGGCTAATAAAAATCAACAGCTGCAGTGGCCAGTGAGCAAAAACATTAATGTCAAACCCACAGGTTATTACAGTAATTTCAAGGGAATAGACTTGATAGCGTTAAACACCATTTTATATGTGGGTGACAATATTAGGCTGCCAGGGACTCACTTATGAATGACTAACTAACTAAACCAGTCGCTCCCAACTACAGACATATAATCCAGAACCTTGGATTAGTAAACTACTGCCCTTTTGTTGGCCATTGCTTCATCAGTGTAAAGACCTATTAGAAACCAACAGACATTTGTTCATTCATAATATGTCAGTAGTAGTCACATACATATGCCTGTGTATGTTTTTGGCTACTGCTCACATATACCCCTTTGACATAGGGAGGTCCAGGGACTATGCTGTCAGAAAGGCCTTCATGCCTTGACTGTGCTCTCTGCCTGTTTGTACCTAAGTGCATAATGACCTTAAACCATCTGCCATACTAAACAATTCAACCGTTCACCTCTCACACACATTTACACACCCCCAGACAAATAATGACTTTGATGTTCATGCCGAAGCCCCTGTGTTTATTAACCAGTGCCAAGCTTGTCAATAGCATTGCTGAAACCCGTCTATAGCATGGTCCAACAATCAATTTTTGTAAATGATAGCAATAATCAAGGAAACGGCCTAATTTATAAATCTGTGAATGCAGAATATATAAAGACCTCTGCGCAAGCTGGGGCTGATGGCACTAAGATACTAAGGCACTAAGGCATATAACTAAGACACTCACTGTAGCCTGTGAACGAAGAGCATGATATTTCCACTCAGGTTGTGGCATTTTGTACACAGGTGGTACATTCTCTGTTAACTTTTAATTTAACTGATCTAACGTGTACTCAATAGAATTCTTGTTTAATTGAGGACTGAAGAAGTTATACCGATGTTGTACTATATATGACATTATTTCCAAACCCTCTCATACTTCACAACTCTGCTAAAAAAAGTAATTCTCAGCCGTAACACAGCTGTCAATGAACCATCCACGTTTTTGCAACACAACAACAACACACAGGCAACCAATAGCAACTTGATTTCCCATTTAATGTATTTTACAATCTAAATGCCATACAACCCATCCTGGCATCTGTGATGAAGATTCTGCCATCTGAGTGCAGACAATCATACATGTGTAAGGAGCATATGGCGTGTATTGTGGACAAAGTGCTACGGCCAGACCTGGCCAGACGAGAGATGGACCATAACAGCCCCACATACATACACTTGCATTGTTTTTCTGCTGTTCCATTTGTGGCCACTTAATCTTTTGTTTTTTATGTCTGTGTGTGTAAGTGTTAGTGTGTCTTTAGTGGGGATAGAAGGTGACAAATTACAATAATACTACAGTCAGAATTTTCTGTAAGCGCACCAGCAAAAAAAACGAGACAATACCGTGAAAAGAAAAGAAATACATTAAGCGAGGAGGGCCAAAAGACAAAACAATGTAGGGAAATCAGAGGAAGACTGGAATTCTCTTCTTCCCTGCTCCTCAGGCATTGTGTGTGTGTGTGTGTGTGTGTGTGTGTGTGTGTGTGTGTGTGTGTGTGTGTGTGTGTGTGTGTGTGTGTGTGTGTGTGTGTGCTTGTCGTGTGTGTGTGTGTGTGTGTGTGTGTGTGGTTGATGTGTGCTTGTCGTGTGTGTGTGTGTGGTTGATGTGTGCTTGTCGTGTGTGTGTGTGTGGTTGATGTGTGGTGTGTGTGTGCGTGCGTGTGTGCGTGCGTGTGTGCGTGGGTGCGTGCGTGTGTGCTCCTCCTTCGCTTCTGAATTTCTGAACAGTTGCAGGTCACCGGTTGGGTCTTGCTGACCCTTGGTCCTCTGCATCAGCCACTTCATGACAACCATCTGATTTCACAGCATTACATTCATCCAATCCACTGTATGCTTGTACATTTTTCGATTTAACCAATTGCTGCCATTTGGGGTTGTGTGACATATGCAATTGGTAAACCAGAGACACATCTGGCTACTATGTCATGATGTCTTCTCTCTTGTGATTGGCACTCATGCATCACATACGATAGAAATCAGAGAGCATTTAAATAAACGTCAAAATGACACTCCCTCCGAATGAGAGAGACAGGAAAAGATGCAAGCAGAGAGAGAGAGAGAGAGAGAGAGAGAGAGAGAGAGAGAGAGAGAGAGAGAGAGAGAGAGAAAGAGAGAGAAAGAAAGAAAGAGATGACTATAGACTTCAGAAGACCACAGGATGGAAAACAAGAGATAGAAAAAAAGCCTGTGAAAGACAGGCGAACGTACAAACAAAAGGCAGACCGACTGAAGAAACAAAAGAAGGTAAAAAGGAAACCGAATAAAATGTTAAAAGACAAAGGGGTTGAGATAAAGTCGGGTAACAGGGAGTGGACAACATTGAGAGAGCGAGCTGTCGAGAAACACGAAAGGTGTGGTGCAGAGCTCGAGCGAACCCAACCTGTCAGGCGCTTGACCTCTTCACCTTATTATAGTGAGTAAATCTGGACTACGAAACCATTAGAGTTGACAGCAGGCTCTGGAACACCCCTCCAAACACCCCCCCCCACCCCCCAACAAACACACACACACACACACACACACACACACACACACACACACACACAAACACTCGCATTCACACTCACACACACACGCACTCACACTCACACTCACACACACGTACACACGTACACACACACACACACACACATGCACACAGCATCTACACAGGCACAGACGGCAACATACACCCCTGATACCGTACCCTCCTGGAGCCAGCGCGAGCACAGACCGAGGTCAGGGGTCAAGCAGAGGCACACACGTGAAACACTTTGGATAATGGAATTTTGGTTCCTTATCTTGGGAAACACTTAGCCACCATCTCCCTGGTCCCGCTGGCATGTAAATGGGATGCATTGATCCAAAGTGGTGGTGTGTGTGTGTGTGTGTGTGTGTGTGTGTGTGTGTGTGTGTGTGTGTGTGTGTGTGTGTGTGTGTGTGTGTGTGTGTGTGTGTGTGTGTGTGTGTGTGTGTGTGTGTGTGTGTGTGTGTGTGTGTGTGTATTTGTGTGTGTATGAGAGAGAGAGAGAGAGAGAGAGAGAGAGAGAGAGAGAGAGAGAGAGAGAGAGAGAGAGAGAATGATGGAACGAGAGACAGAACGAGAGAGAGAGAGAGAGAGAGAGAGAGAGAGAGAGAGAGAGAGAGAGAGAGACTGCGCCGCACATCACATAAGATAATGATGCAGTGCCTTATCTCTTCAAGCAGGATTACAACCAAGGTGCCACCGATGCATGTTACTGTTTTAGGGAGCTACGTAGCTCTATGTCATGCTATTGGATTGTGCATGTCTGTGCTGTGTGAGAGGAGGCGTGAGATAAGATGATTCCTATTTGAGACATTATTCTGCACATGATCATAACCTTGAGGCTTTGTACATCTTAACTGTGCGCGCAGGCGGCTGAGTGAGAGTAAAGAGATGATAAGTGAGAGTAATGGAGCATGAAGATAGCCTGACTCCCGCCGCCAGAGGAATGCAGTTCCGCCAAGCTCCACATGGAGTCCCACCGAGCTCCACACACACCTCTATCCGAGTTCTCACCCAATTGACCGAACAGTTGCCTCATACTCCTTCATTAAATGTTGGATGTCTTAGCTCTTCTCCTAAATGGAGAAGGCCCTGCCTTCCGAAATGCATTTCCAATGGAGGGTTTCCAGATGGATGTGTGGAGCAA